>NW_024537606.1:0-314676 GCF_016628075.1 Suillus paluster
ATCACTACTCCCGTGCTGATAGTCATTGAGGCATTGGACGAGAGTGGCACAAAGGCCTCCCGAGAACAAATCCTTCGTCTGCTCGCTGGCAAACTGAACACCTCTTCCAAACTCCCTGAAAACTTCCGTATTCTCTTCACGTCCCGCCCACTCGAAGATATCAATAATGTCCTCCACACCGCATCGCATGTTCGTCATGTCTCCTTGGATGATATCTCGCCCGTGACGACAGAGCAAGACATCCAGTTGTATATCTCAAACAGACTGGAAGATCTGCGTCATATATTCAATGATGCGCACTTCAAGATGCTCGCCGAGAAATCTGATGGCCTGTTTGAATGGGCTCGTCTTGCCTGCGAGTATATAAGTGACACGAACACGGTGGGCCCAGATCTGATGGACCTTTTCGAAGCTGTAATCGGAACTGCATCTGAAAAAGGAACACCTCTGTTGGATGCCATGTATAAACTGATCTTAGCAGACACCATGCCCGAGGGTCAGCGCGAGAAAGCCATCCCCATATTTCGCTCTGTTATGGGGCAAATCCTGGCATCATTGGAACCGCTTCCCGTCGCTGCGTTGAACGCGATTCGTCGGGATTTCCTGATGGGCGCGGCCGTTACAAATTGGAGCGGGTCATTCGGCCGCTGAGCTCGCTTCTCACCGGAACCACGGATTCTCAAACTTCCATACGCCCCCTCCACGCATCTTTCTACGACTTCCTCACAGATGAGTCACGGAGCCAAGAGTTCTTCGTCGACATCTCATCGGTGCAGGGTGATCTTGCCTTGGCCTCGCTCCGGGTCATGGAGCGTGGGCTTCGATTCAATATATGCTCCTTGGAAAGTTCCTACCTGGCCAATTCTGCTGTCGCTGACTTGGAGAGACGAGTGAAGGTGTCCATACCGGCCGAGCTATCATACTCGTGTCGATTCTGGGGGACGCATGTGGCAGTCACATCTTTTGAACCATCACTCGCTAAGGAAATCGAAGCTTTCTTCGACGGAGAGCGCCTCCTTTGGTGGTTAGAAGCACTGTCTCTGATGAAAAGCGTCAGCGGCTCGGTGGTGTGCCTCTTGTCCATCGCAGACTGGTTTGCGGTGCGTAGTTCGAGCTCATTTTTAGACTCACTAGATTCTTACGAGTAGTAATTATAGGGCCATGCCGAGTATGCCCATACCGGCGAGGCTGCCAGGGACGCCCTGCGCTTCGTTCGAACATCCGCAGCCACCATCTTACACAGCACTCCACATTTATATTTGTCCGCTCTGCCATTCGCTCCAACGCAGTCGATGATATTTCGCAAGTTCGCCGCAAAGTTCCCTTGCACGCCCCGCATTGTGTCGGGTCATGTTGTAAAGTGGCCTCAGATGGAAAAGATACTCCATGGGCGTGACGCGGTTTTGTCGATGGCAATGTCGCCAGACGGAAAACGCATTGTCGGTGGTTTAGAAGATGGAGCGATCCAGGTGTGGGACATGGAGACTGGGGAGGCATTCGGCGCCGCTCTCCAAGGCCATACTAAACGTGTTACGTCTGTTGCATTCTCGCCGGATGGTAATCGCATCGTGTCAGGTTCATGGGACATGACAGTCCGAGTGTGGGATGCGGCGACTGGCAAGGCATTGGGCGCCCCTCTCCGAGGGCATACTGGCTGGGTTTTGTCTGTCGCAGTCTCACGCGATGCGAAACACATTGTGTCTGGTTCATATGACAGGACGGTTCGGATGTGGGATGCGGAGGCTGGCGAGCCAATGGGTGTACCCCTGGAAGGGCACACTAAGTCTGTTCAGTGTGTCGCAATCTCGCTGGATGGGACGCGCATCGTGTCTGGCTCATCGGACACGACAATCCGGGTGTGGGATATGGGGACTCGCGAGGCGTTGGGTCCCCCTCTCCAAGGCCACACTGAGTTCGTTAGCTCTGTCGCAATCTCACCTGATGGTACTCGCATTATATCTGGCTCTCGTGATAAGACGATCCAAGTGTGGGATATGGAGACTGGCACGGCACTAGGTGCCCCTCTCCAAGGCCACACTGGCCTCATTTCATCTATCGCAATCTCGTCGGATGGCAATCGCATCGTGTCTGGTTCACATGACCTGACAATCCGCGTGTGGCATGCGGAGACCGGCGAGGCGTTAGGTGCCCCTCTCCAAGGCCACACTAACTCTGTTGTGTCCGTCGCAATCTCGCCGGATGGAAATCGCATAGTGTCCGGCTCATACGACAAGACAATTCGGGTGTGGGATGCGGACACAAGTAATGGTGGGGCATTGGGTGCTACTCTCCGAAGCCACACTGACTCCATCAACTCTGTTGCAATCTCACCGGATGGACATCGAATTGTGTCCGGCTCATCCGACAAGAGTGTCCGGGTGTGGGATTTGCAGACTGGCGAATCATTAGGTGCCCCTCTCCAAGGGCACACTGGCTCTGTTCAGTCGGTCGCAATCTCGCCCAATGGACATCGTGTCATATCTGGTTCATCTGACACGACAATCCGGGTGTGGAGTTTAGAAACTGGAGAGGCATCATGTGCACCTCTCCAAGGCCACACTAACTTTGTTCGGTCCGTCGCGATCTCGCGGGATGGGAAACACATCATGTCTGGTTCAGAAGATCGGACAATTCGGGTGTGGAATATAGAAACTGGAGAGGCGTCAGGTGCCCCTCTCCGAGGTCACACTTCCATTATCACGTCCATCGCAATCTCACCCAGTGGAAATTGTATCGTGTCTAGTTCACTCGACAGCACAATCCGGGTATGGGATATGGAGACTGGCGAGGCATCCGGTGCCCCTCTCAAAGAGGTTGGCTATGTTTCGTCTGTTGCAATCTCGCTGGATGGGCAACGCATTGTGTCTGGGTCAAGTGACACGACCATCCGAGTCT
Organism: Suillus paluster; assembly: GCF_016628075.1. NCBI lineage: Eukaryota > Fungi > Basidiomycota > Agaricomycetes > Boletales > Suillaceae > Suillus > Suillus paluster. The sequence goes on from NW_024537606.1 coordinate 2,896, forward strand.
GGGATATCAACACTCGCGAAACATTGGGTGACTCGCTCCGAGGCCACACTGGAGCTATTTCGTCTGTCGCAATCTCGCAGGATGGGAAACACATTGTCTCTGGTTCATATGACAAGACCATCCGAGTCTGGGATATGGAGACCGGCAAGTCATTGAGTGCCCCTCTTGGAGGACACACTGGCTCTGTTCGGTCTGTTGCGATTTCTTCCGATGGCAACTGCATTGTGTCTGGTTCATATGACCGGACCATTCGGGTGTGGGACCTAGAATTTCTCAACCGGGACCAACCCTTGAAAGTGCCGCCAATTCGTTTTTCATCCAACCCAACACATGCTCTTCATTCCGCCTCATCCTTCCTCCCACATTCCTCCACCCCACTAGTAGCCTCTCTTACTCCAAACGAGGAGGGATGGGTTGTAGGTCCCGACGGACGGCTTCTCCTCTGGATCCCACTCAACTTTCACCCGCTCATGTATGTCCCGGGCAATACGCTGGTGATACCCAATCATGCCTCGCAGTTTGATCTAAGTAGTCTCGCGCACGGCACGTCATGGCACAAGTGCCGGGAACCGCAGGCTGTGCTGTCTTCATGATAATCCTCTCTTAGGGCGTGCCTTGGAAACATCTACGGACATTCTACACAGAACTCATACAATACGTGTTCGCTATTTTCACGACCTTCACTTCCACTATCTTCTACCACAACGAATGCCCCGGTCTTATTACCATAGTGCAATCCAATTGTTGCTATACTGTCTATAGACTGTCTACATTGCAGGTTAGAATTCAAACAAGCTTCACGCCATCGTGCGGTTGGGGGCACAGGGTCTCAGTGGGTGTTGAGGGGCGTCGATGAGTGCACTGGTAACACCAGAATGTCAACCGGACTTGATGCGGACGGCAACACATTGGTATGATATGGTCGAGATGATTTGAACCTGAATCCGTCGCTGTCATCCACATCAACATTCTTCTGGCTGGGGCTTGATCACCGGATATGATGAACACCTTCGGCGGGACCCCTATCAACATGCTGTTGCTAGACACTCATGTAGATGGTCAAAAATTGTGCGATTGTGTACATGTCATGCTCGCGCGTCGCGCGTATGAGGACTACCAGAATCTATACAAAGGTCATCCCTAGGCTGTTACTATACTAGCCGCGGTCCAAGAGCGATGATACACTCAGAAAATCGGTAACGTTTAAGTGCCTTTGTAATATCTACTAAACCAACGAAATAATAGCCAAGGTGTTCGAACGATGCCACTCACCATGCACGACATCTCTCGCAGTACAAACGAACATCCCTATCTCACAAGCTTTGTTCGATTCCTACCGACGTATGAGAACCCATCTCTGATGCGGCTGAGGTGGGCGGAGTTGCAGCATTTTCATCGGGTATTACTCTGTGCATTGTATGAGTTGACATTCCGCGGCTACTCATTCAAAATGCCTGCGAGAAAAGAAACTGCTAACAAGACTGTAGTTTCTTCGACGGACGAACCCCAACACGCGTTCTTCCCATACGCCCGATACACGTCCGTCATAGGTGTGCACGGCAGCATCAGGAAAACAACAGATTACTTGTCATGACTTAATAGTGACTTATGACAGATTTAAGAGACGGAAAATGAAAATTCAGAGCGATGTAGAAAAAGTCACAAAAAGGCCACTCGTCCTCTGATTTTGACTTAAAATGTCCTTAATTCTCAGTGCGCCATCATGAACTTCGATTCTCTTCATGCGATAGGTACGAGAATCCTTACATTGGCCAACACCATGAATAACCCAAGGTGACCAGCTCAGATGCGTGATCCAGTGGTCACTCAAAGGTTCTGTATGGATGTACGAGACGGAACCCCCAGAGTCGCTGTTTCTGTTGAACCTGCAGCCAATTAGATATCTTGCCCCAAAAAGACCTACAAAAACGCGCCTCAGAAACATAATAGAACCCGCCCTGTTTCCCAGGGCAAGCATCGAGGAATCGAGGATCGGGGTGGGTGCGATCCCATAGTCCGGTTGTTTCGACCAGGCAAGACCTTGTCCAGGATGTCAGAGAATGTTATTGCGCATTACAGAGCCACAGACTAATCACTTGTGCTCGAAGGGTGCTACGAACGATATCTGATGAGGCTGTGTTGAGTAGCAGACCTGTAACGTCTTGAATCTCCACAAAATTCAAGACTCGGATGAAGCAATGTGTATTACAGCTCTCACATTAGTCCATTCTCCCTTCAAGTGATTGTTAGCTGCCGCCCAAAGTGATACTTCTGCGTTCGAGTTAAGAACAGCTATGACGCATCTTCAATGTGCATCTCAGCTGCATGCCAGACGGACGGGTGAGAGATACAAACCTTCCCCTCTGCGTGAGATTACTGGGGGAGCATGCAATATCGCAAAGAGAAACATCGAGGGATCCGAGAGTAATAGCGCCCCAATCTTACCATCATACAAAGCCTGAACATCAATGCCAAGGAACGACGACCTTATGCTGACCTTGACATATACTCGGCCACATATGCGTCTGTCCACGCACCGGCTCGATCATCGTCCTGAACCACCCGAGCGGTTGCTCCCCTTGCCCATCTCCTCGGGGTGCCTTGATATCGGGTGGTGTGCTAAAGGTTAATTCCTGGGTCTGGGGTTTGGATGCAAATATGAGGTACGTCATTCGACAAAGTGTTACAAGGATTCTTACCATGATATGGACAGCTGCCTTTGTGGTGATGCAGGCCTGCCCATCGTCTGACCACTACAGACATTTCTCCGAGGGGTGTAAAATGACAGTGGGCACTGCCAACGACGTGTAAATCGCCATAGTTAACACAGGACAAGCCGGCGATGTGCCGGATGGTCGTCAGACTCGTCAACGACGTGATTAAAACTCGCGAACTTATGTCAGGAATGATTGAACAAATGACATTCGGAACTCCTTGCAAAACTCTCCAGTTCAGATCATGTTCCTTACTGCAGGTATTTGTTTGTGTCTGTTTTGTGCGGCATGAAAACTCTATTTGATACCCGTTGACTATTACTTGAGGGAGGGCTGAGCTTCGTTGGCAGGTACCTTGTTCACCGCCGTGTCCAAAACATAGCTAGGAGTATATCATGAAATAAAATAACGCGGAGGGCCGCGGTGCTCTACGAGAGTTACATTTTACAATGTCATATTTCACAGGGAAATTGGACGAAGGCTGCACATCATCATGCTAAGAGCGCTAGGACAAATTCTTAGTGTCTTTAACACAACGAGGGTATATATAAAGTGAACCTCGGTGCCTCGCAAAGCTTACGCTAGGCTCAGTTCCTCAACTACTCGACACAGCTTTTCCTGCTGGGGCAGCAGTCCGACCGTGATGATGATCCATCTGCCAGACGGCGCTTGATGGGACTGCGAGGACCACTTGATGGCTTGCGCAGTACTATGAGCTCTTGAAGTACAGCATTGAAGACCGACTTCTTCGACCTCCTAATTCCGAGATGCACAAGCGTGAAGTGCACTTCAACAATCGCACCAGCCAGCTTGCGATCGTAATCCTCCGCTGCAATGAGCTGGTAGCCCCTTTCATATACGGGGAGTGGTAAAACACGACGGGTAGACGCGAGCTCTTCCTTGCACGACTTTTTCCGCAAAAGCGGAACACAAAAAAACTAAAAGAAAAGTGAGGTACTCAACAGCAACAGCTCAGCGCTGAGTGCTGAGTACCCTACTATCATATTAACTTGAATAGTAATATAAGCAGCGGCAACGCCAGCCATATGGTTGAGGCTGGGTAAATGTCTAGTACAATGTATTAATATTATTCTGCAATGACCACCTGCCGAATCCACAGTACTTAAGAGGGCGCCCAAGGGTGCAATGCTAGAGCGAGTGCCGCTGTGATGGCCCGGATCAGCAAATCACTTTGCTTCTGTGGGTTCTGTACAGAACTGTACAGAACCCACGGAGTTCCACAGTGAAAAGTGTTTTTGCTGATCAGTGTGAGCAAACGGTGGCAGTCAGTGACGTGCCTGGCCCAGGGCCTGGACAGCGGATCGCCAATGCGCCGGCACGCTTCTGGCTTCTGGGAGATGCTTCATACCAGAAGAAGCCTGGTATGATCAAAGGAAGCCAGGAACCAGGTCTGGAGCAGTGCGGTCGGTGCTGGATGTTTTTGCTTCTTGGATCCTCAACTGATATATATAATATCACTCCTGTGAATTGTAGGCGCTTACGAATTATAGCAATTAATGTATCACAGTTTCCCTACAACTTGTAGGTAAACGATTCGAGAGATTAATCACTAATATCCAGCCTGGATATACCAAACTTGAGGGAGGACCGAGCTTCGCCAGTAGCATATCTACTATTGTAAGAACGGGGCGTTTGATCCCACGGAACCAATAAAATAACGCGAAGGGCCGTGGTGCACTATGAGAGAGTTATATTTTATAATAACATATTTCACAGGGAAATTGGACGAAGGCTGTACATGCTAAGCTTGGGCAAATTCTTAGTATCTTTGAAAAAAGTGAACCTCATTGCCTCACGAAGCTTACGCCAGGCTCAGTTCCTCGACTACTCGACACGGCTTTTAACTTGCTGCGGCGCGACGAGAATTACTTGATGATGTGGGTAGAACCAGGAATATGATGAAATGAATTTCAAGACTGCGCGTGCGTGACGATAAGCTATTAGACCGTCGCGGAGTTGTCGCGGAGTCATGTTGGAGTAAAGTCGGAGAGTTAAAATCAGGTCCGCACCGCCACAATCTCTGGGTGAACCGTGACCATGACCCTGATACTGCACGACGAGAGTTTAGGCAGAACCTATCCTAGCCATAGGCGGAGCCAGTGACTTGTGCAATGTTGCAGTTCATTTGAAAGTGAGTGACATTGTTCAACAGTTACCTTCGTGTTGATGAACAGTTGTCACTTTGTTCCGCTCAGGGCTTCTATTCATTTGTGGAGCCGGAAAAACAGAATGGTCCCTTGCCATTGGTGCTTTGCACTTTACTGCTCATCGCTAGCATGAACTCAACACCTGCAATGGCCAAGGGGTAACAACGGAAAATGAAGTGCACAAGGTACACGGTGTCCCAACATCGTGACTGTTCGTAATAGGTCTGCCTGTGCCAAAACCAATCGTTCGTGGACCAACAGTCTCATTTCAATGATCGCAGCGCTCATGACCATCATATGGGCTTTGGTGCTAAGAAATGCTAGAAGTGCTGGACGATATATGAAGACTCAACTCTAGAGAGTGTGACCGTACTCACGGAACTGATACACAGAGCCTCAGGCCTCAGCGATCAACTTATGTGCGGTACCGGGAGATATGAAATGTAATCGCAATGCATTATTGTTATAGACTTGGGTGGCTCGGACTTCGGTAATCCGTCTACGGCCAGTACAAATATCAGCCCTCGCAGCTTCTACAGACCCATCGAACAGCTCTTTTGTTGTACGACTACCAACTCACGATCTAACTTCAACTGACCAAGTTTCTCTGCAATACTCATCACAAGACTCATCATGATCTCATTCACGACTTTCCTCCTTACTCTCCTAGCTCTCTTCAACCTCTCCCTCTCTGCTCACGAAGACGTTTTCGTTCCTCCTGTCCTGTACCCGCGTTTTAACACGGTCTGGATCGTTGGTCAATATCACAATGTTACCTGGTTAGTGCTTCCTTCTCCTCCGATTCACTCATCGTCGATCTCATAACCACCGGATATAGGGACACCGATGATGCACCTGTACACATCAGCAACAAGATCGGCCAGGTATATCTAGCAGCCAACTACATCATTGATATGGGTAAGCTTCTGTCTTCCCGCTGGCAAATCATATCCGGCTCGGACTGAGCGAATGTCTCAGACCATCCTTTGGCAACGGGCTTCAACATTTTGGATGGTCGCGTTGTCATCCATGTACCGAAGGTGACTCCGGGTTCGCATTACTCAATTGTCCGTAAGTCCAGAATTTCATCCTACATTAGCGTTAAGAGGCTAATTTGTACCACTCGTAGTCATGGGTGACTCAGGCAATTACAGCCCACAATTTACCATCCGCAGTCATTGATTGGATGTCCTACCATAACCACGCGACGAACATCTAATTATAATGTTGCACGTGGAGGGCGTGCAGGTGCAATCGTGCTTCCTGTAGTGAAACTCACAGTTGTTTGCATTACCGAAGGCGCGAGTCCTGTTTCAAATTTTGAGAACAGATGACAGTACTTACAATATCTCGCTTAATTCTTGTCTGATTCTCTTAATTCTTAGAGATCCGGAATCGGCGTGAAAAACTGCAGGGGATGACACTCTTCGATGAAGAAATTAGTGGCGCTGAAAAACCCTCAGGATGTGACTGCGAATGTACAAGAACTTATGATCTGAATCACATGTGCGTTAATCTCTGACAGATGCTAGTTATATGTTCTCGTATGACACAACGAGTCTCGAGGGTAATACATAGCTTCATATGCTCTACACATGAATCAGAAAGGATAAATGGAGGGTCTGTTGAAATCACTGTAGGCAGAGGTGCAGGCCTTGTCAGTTTTAAGTGGCATGTTGCGCTCAGTGATGGTGCTACTTACTCGTGTTCGGGACCAACATCAGGAAGTTGCTCAGGAATATTACATAGTAACAGCGGCAACCACATGGTCTTGTTACAGTTGTGGTTAAGCTTTGCCTTGTTTACCAAGGTCACACCCAGAGGTTGTGGCGGTGCGGACCTCATTTCTATGAATCGTACTATATTACAACTATATTTCGAGTCTTGACTTTTCTTCCCTGGAACTGACCATGCCCTCGGGATAGCGCAACATACACATCAAATGGTGTGAGTTTTCCCCTGGGTGGAGTGCTAATATCAATTATCGAGTGGCTGGTAGTTTGTCCTTGCATCAGTGAATTCACGAGTCCGTGATATGGTAGTCATGAGACCTATAGACTAATACAATTATGCTTTTGCCATGTATCCCAAAAGAAATTTGCGTTGTTCATAAATGACTATTGATCCCTGCAAATCTACACTTAGAAGAGGCATTAATGACAAGGTTAAAGTAATGCAACATCATAGCAGACAAGCCACAGTAGTTCAGTGCCCTCAGCCTTCAGGCCCATTCTTATTTTGTCTTATATATATTTCAATTCCATGGCTATCCAAGGCTTTCCAATGGAAAGCCGCTGGCGATGTTCGCAATGACCAGCAAATCTTTAGATCACGTGACGAAGAGACAAAATTGAGGTATGTCGACATCACAACAGACAGCAGTGGTCCAGTGGCCTCAACTTGTAAGCCTATTCTCATTTTATATTATTTATGGTTTCAGTTCTATGGCTATCCAAGGCTTTCTAATGGAAAGCGGTGTTAGCAATGACTGGCAAATATAAGTGAACTTGTTATATATCGAACTGATCTGGGTGAGTGACCGGAGGCAAACTAATGCAAGTCAATCAAGGCGACCGCAAGGACTCCAGTCGTTCATTGGTACGCGCATATACCACTCGAGTCCGTTCGGGTCCTTCTTTCTTTCCCATCTTGCCACCACATCGGATGCCTTTTCTCACCCAGCACCACAGGCTCTCCAAATGCTCACGAGTGCTGAATGAGTATCACTATCAGTATGAGCATCAAAAAAAAGTTTGTAAATAAAGCGAGAGACAAAAAGAGCGACGAAATGACAGATTCGAAAAAAGCCATGTCCCCATAACCAAATTAGTTTGCAGCGACCATGGAATAACAGCAGCGAGCAAAAATAGTGGTAAATTATGGTACATGCAAATTCCAGATGATGGTTGGCATAGGCAAGACGAGGTCTAGGCAACTTGATGATCGTGATCTCGATAGTCGCAGTCTAAGCAACGACCGCTAATTATACGCACCAAACCGCTCTCCACCATGCCCCGCACCATTGGGAAAATCACGAAGTATTCTTTCCTCTATAAGGCCAAAGATTCCCCCATATGTAGCAGAATTATGTTGATTCTTGTTATTATGAACTATATATCGCTATATATACTCTTCTCAAAACTTCAACGGTTCACTGATGTGCGACCTGTAGTCTGTGAATGTGTATGCGGAATTCGACGGCAACTGGCTACGGCGGTCTTCTTTTCTCCCCCCGGTCTATGAATGCCTGTTCAAACAAAGCAAACTTGCTAAGCACATAGCTCATGCTGAAGAACTTTTGAGTAAGGCCCGGGGCGCTTCCGTGACGTAGAGACGGAATAGGCTCTTACCAAGATTCACGCTGGAATCTCCAATCTCAGCAAGAATGAAATATCCGCAGGCGGCGACTTCTTCGAGCTCGGCGGTACCTTCATCAATATCATCAAGTAGGCACGGAATATTCTTGGTGTTGGTTGTTTCTCACTTCTCTGCCTATCAGACTCAAGCGCAAGGGCGAGGCGCACTTTGGTTTGCCTGAGATACCATCTTCAGCCCATCAAGGCTCTGGTCTCAAAGGACAGCACTGCCGAAGATTATCATCCCATCACTCCCTCGCAGCTGAAGGGTAACAAAAGCCTATGTTTTTCGTTCATTCCAGTCTCGGGGAAGATCTCGTTTTTGGTCAACCTCGTCAAGTACTTCCAGAATGAGCGTCCCTTCTATGCTCTCCGTAAAGAGAACTCCACCACAGGTCCTTATGTCATCGCTGGTTACAGTTATGGTTGTGTCGTAGCTTTCGATATCACTAGTAAGCACCTCGAGATTAAGGCGACGAAGTCAAATTCGTCTGTCTCATCGACATCCCTCCTCACATCGCCGATCGCATGCACGAGATTGATGGCATGCTGAAGTTTCCGCGGTCTGGCGACGAAGCAAGATGCCAATAACCTTGCGCCCGCTTTAAAACCACTCTCACGAAAGGAACAACTGGATGTCGTTTGGAAGTAATCACCTCCCGAACGTCGCGGTCTTATCGAGCTCCAGCTGACGCAGGAAAACCTTGATCCTGGGTCGAGATTCCTGGTTCACGAATCGAATGCGGCAATGAGTACAACCCGCCTGGCTCAGTATGTGAGTGCCCTTATTCTTACAGTAGTGGTCTCTCACTCATGACTACGTTCAGCTGCTATCGATGTCTTCTACATCATTCCGTTGTGCGGAAGCAAGGTTGATTGACTGAATAAGCAAGTGAAGCTTTCAGCCGTGGCCAGGCCACGTATACTGACGACTTCCTAGTCTCATGGACTTCGACTTTCCGCATTCTCCACAGCCGTCTCGAGGGCTTTAACAATGCGGATGATTGGTACTATGATTTACTGTATGCATGCGCTATGTAGTCGACCCTGCGTTTGTATCGTACTCTTGTAGTGTCTTCTGTAAAAATCCCCGTTGTTGAATCGATGGATTATAGATCGTGATATTTATACTATCATCCAGAGATGAAACATCCTTATAATAAACTTAAACATGAGCGACATGAACGGGAATTGAGCATGGTAGAGTGCGAGGCTTGGAGCAGCGTGCTGACCATCGAGTCTCAAACTAGACACCAATATGAATGAATACAATCTGCTGTTCCAGTGGAACCTTCTCTCCCCGCAATGTCTTCACAGCCTTGTGCAACGCTACTGCAGCGCGTGTGCAGTCCAATCTCCCTGAACCGTCAACCAGGTTGCTGTAAAAGGCAGACGCCATCTGCCGTGCAACCTCGTCGTCGACAGACCACATCGAACCAATCACGCTGCAAAATCCGGAGAATTGCATAGCCGCAGCGAGATGGATGGACTCATCAGGACTCTGCTCATCGCCCACAGTAGTGTGGCAGGCGGATAAGAATGCGAATTGTGGATTCAGCCAGTCAGACCGGACGATGTCCTTGATCATCAAAGGTCCATCGCGCATCGCAAAAGAAGACTCGAATGCTTCTTGTTGATTCGGCATTCCGTGACAGGCCAGGTGAAGCCATTGATTCCGGCTCAATGCATTCAATGCTCCCTGAACCGTTGCATGGCTGTCCGCAAGGGATGTGAAAGAGACGACGGGCGCGACGTGCCGAGCGACGATGGCTAGCTCTGGAGCAACACATCGGAGTTCCTTCCCTCTTCCCAGGTCTGCTTGACCAATGGCGACAAAATGTTGAGGGGACACATCGCGGGAAACCTGCTGTCTCGCACGAATGAGAGCTGCCAGAGTCGGGGTGTAAGAGGAGACATAAATGTGAGATAAATTGTGTCTCTTCTTCTCGTAAAGTCCTGCTGCATGTAGAGGAAGTAGCGTGAACTCAGCAGTCGGACACCACCAGATACGCGAGCCAGGGGGAATTCTTGACTCCTTAAGAGCTTGGACCACGGGCTCAACAATATATTCCCAAAGCTTGCGGAGGATACTGACAAGCTTGTGTTGACGATCAGAGGAACCAAATTGCTCTGTGAGGGATTGAAATTCGGAGGACAACTCGGAGACTTCAGCCCACGGGATGTCAAGTGGAACGTGGACAGGATCTTGTGCGCTCAGTATAATCAAGGCGTCACAGCTGTACTGACTAGCATTGACAATAATGACTGGACCATCATCAGCCGCTTTCTGAAGGTCTGAAAACAGTGGCGGCAGGAGAAACCGAGAAAAGTCGGGGAGCATACGGATGCGTGAGACGACATCATCCCATTGCATCGTCAGTTGCCGGATTTGCGCGGACTGATCTTCAGTAGACTGATCAAACGCGTTACGGAGGCGAAAGCTAAGTCGCTTGAACTCTTCCGCCAAGGCTGCGCCAGTGTCATCTGAGACGGCAAGTTCATCGAGCGGTGTGCGGAAGCGTGCCAACTGGGTCCAAAATACTGCACGGCCTTGCTCCACCAGTTCCACAGCTGTCGTCAACGCACCATGATGAACACTGCACGAGAAAGCATCCATGGCGAGGGAAGAAGTGGCCTCCTTGACAACATTGAAATGGCGCAAAGAAGACGACAAAAGAGCAACATGCTGATGAAGAAATTTCAATGCAGTCTGATAAGCAATCAATGCAGAGCCATGCATCAGTTCTTCGGCAGAGGCCACCCATGACTTGGCAGCACTAAGATCTCCACGAGAGGCTGCATGTGATAGGTGGGAAAGTTGGAAGTACAGGCTAAATGCCTCATCTACGTCAGACGGGACTCCTCGCTGTTGGAATCTGTCCGCGAGGCTAGTAGCAAGATTATCGAGAGACATGGGTCGATCAGAATGCCCGGGGGGACGGAGGAGTAGTGCAGCCCGATGCAACTCAATGGCCTCATCGAGGTCGGTCGGGACACTGCGTTGCTCGAATCTATCTGCGAGGCTAGTTGCAAGATCGTTGAGAGACATAGATCGATCAAAATGACCGGGGGGACGGAGGAGTAGTGCAGCTCGATGCAGCTCAATAGCTTCATCAAGGTCAGATGGGTCATCCTGCTGCTTGAATCTGTCTGCAAGGCTAGTGGCAAGATTGTTGAGGGACATGGATCGATCAGAATGACCGGGGGGACGGAGGAGTAGTGCAGCCCGATACAGCTCAATGGCCTCGTCGAGGTCAGTCGGGGCGCCCCGCTGCTCGAATCTGTCTGCCAAGCTGGTGGCAAGATTGTTGAGAGACATGGACCGATGAGCATGACTGGGGGGACACAGGAGTAGTGCAGCTCGATGCAGCTCGATGGCCTCATCTAGGTCAGATGGGATACCCCGCTGCCCGAATCTGTCTGTAAGTCTGCTAGCAAGACTGTCAAGAGACATGGATCGACCAGAATGACCGGGGGGACAGAGGGATAGTGCAGCCCGACAGAGCTCAATGCTCTCATCAAGGTCAGTCGGCATACCTCGCTGCTGGAATCTATATGCAAGACTGGTGGCAAGATTGTTGAGAGACACGGAGCGATCAGGATGACCGAGGGGACGGAGGAGTAGTGCGGCCCGATGCAGCTCAATGGTTTCATCAAGGTCGGATTGGATGCCACGCTGCTCGAATCTGTCTCGAAGGCTGGTGGCAAGATTGTCGAGAGACATGGGTCGATCAAAATGACCGGGAGGACGAAGGCATAGTGCATCCCGATGGAGATCAATAGCCTCATCAAGGTCAGTCGGCACACCCCGTTGTTGGAATCTGTCTGCAAGGCTGGTGGCAAGATTGTCGAGGGACATGGATCGATCAAAATGACCAGGGGGACGGAGGAGTAGTGCAGCCCAATACATCTCAATGGCCTCGTCGAGGTCGGTCGGGGCGCCCCGCTGCTCGAATCGGTCTGCTAGGCTGGTGGCAAGATTGTTGAGAGATGTGGACCGATCAGGATGACCGGGAGGGCGGAGGAGTAGCCCAGCCCGATGCAGCTCAATGGCCTCATCAAGGTCGGATGGGACGCCCCGCTGCTGGAATCTGTCTGCAAGGTTGGTGGCAAGATTATCGAGAGACATGGATCGATCAGAATGATCAAGGGGACGGAGGAGTAGTGCAGCTCGATGCAGCTCAATGACCTCATCGAGGTCAGATTGGATGCCCTGCTGTTTGAACCTGTCTGAAAGGCTAGTGGCAAGATTGTTGAGGGACATGGATCGATCAGGATGACCGGGGGGACGGAGGAGTAGTGCAGCCTGATACAGCTCAATTGCCTCGTTGAGGTCGGATTGGATGCTCCGCTGCTTGAATCTGTCTGCAAGGCAGGTCGCAAGATTATCGAGAGACATAGATCGAAGCGAATGACTTGGGGGACAGAGCTCCAGCATGGTGCGATAAAGCTCAATGGCCTCATCCAAGTCAGACAGAGAGCCCATGTGCTCGAATCTGTCTGCAAGGCTGGTCGCAAGATTGTTGAGAGCCTCAGATCCAAGCGAATGTCTGGGGAGACGGAGCTCCAGCATGGCGCGATAAAGCGCAATGGCCTCATCCAAGTCAGACAGAGAGCCCTGGTGCTCGAATCTGTCTGCAAGACTGTCGGCAAGATCGCTGAGAGACTCGGATCGAAGAGAATGACTGGGAGGACGGAGCTCCAGTACCGCGCGATAAAGCTCAATGGCTTCATCCAAATCAGACAGCGAGCCCAGGTCCTCGAATCGGTCGTGAAGGTCTATGGCAAGATCATGGAGACGCGCGGATCGACGGGAATGGCCACGGGGACACCGACGCAGGGCCTCTCGAGACTTTTCCACGAAGTCTGCTGTGTCATTGAGGTAAGATAACAACTGCCCCATCTCGCTGTGAAAGGTCTCGCAATGAGTGCAAAATCGAGTGATATCAGAGTGGATACGCACGCAGGGAGCAGAAACTGAAGATCCGTGCCAAGGGTGATAATACGGTAACTCAGGGAGCCTGCTATCAATTCCAAAGTGAGCCGCTATTACTAGGGCAGGTGTTGAATCGCATGCCATACATGAGTTTCAAACACAAGCGAGCTAGCGGCAGTGAACGCCAGTCTCGGGCCCTAGTCAAACCATTAGAAGGAAAACAACGCATACGAATAGCGCTCACCTAATGAAGCTTGAGAACTCCAACGTGGTTCTCACTCAGCTGCAATGCGCGTCACTCGGACGAAACGCTCTAGCCGCGCTATGTCGTAATCATTATTCACTGGTAATGGGGAATCTTTCAACTTTCCAACTGCTATTTACCTAGCTCTAAGCTAGGGCTGCATCATGTTCGCTTATCTTCACTGTGACTAATTACGAATGTCTTTCACCATGCTCACCCGCCAACATCCATTCATACATTCGTCTCAAAGGCCCCAGACTGGAGGCAGCGTCAAGAAATACGCGACGATGGCAAGCACTTACAACTTAGTTGTAAGTGCTTGGCAGTGGTGCTGCCGCGGTCCGGTTTGTTCCGGTTCATAGAGGGTTGAGCAAGAACCGAGAACCGAACCTGGGTCCGGTTCTACTAGACTCACCAAACCTTGAACTGAACCTTTGCGAACGGTTCAAAACGGTCAGGTTCGGTTTTTTTTCGGTTCGAACGCGAACCGAACCCAAAAAAAATTCATAGTGAGTAAAAAACAGTGAACATAGGCGGGTACTTGTAATCGTAGCTCGATATCCAACAATGAAGCTGCATGTCCTTCTGCCTCTACTGCCACAGAAACATGGCCATTCCTAGTGATCCCCCCGCTCGAGAAAGCCTGTTCAGAGGGCACGGAGCTGCCTTGAATGGGTAAATAGTCTCGTGCGATGTGTGCAAGTGTGGGGAATTGTAACGAGTGAAGCTAGTAATAAATGATTTAAGTAGCGAACAGATGAATCAATGAAATTAAATTACTTACACCCCACCAGGCAATAATGTTGTCGGTTTCCTCTAGTGGCGAAGATAGGTATGCAGTAATTAATGCAACAGAATGATCAGAGAAAGTGACACCGCTTGTCAACATCTAATACTGTAGTAATTGACTCAATGCGACACCCCCGTGTGACTGTGACATGCCAGGTCAATTTGACATTCAGACACTCAGGCCTGTGATGTGTGACATGCCGAAAATTTTCGACATGTCATGATGATGAAAGCTAGATTTTGTAGTAAGTAGTAGAAACATTTGGTGTGTCGCCGCACAGATACAGTGCAAATCCGGAGTGTCGTGTAGCGCAAATCTGGGGTCGCCACAGAAGCAAAATTCGATGTTTGTTGTGACGTCAAATGATTTCGACACAAGCTGATGTTACGCGTGACAACTACCTAATTTTGACACCGACACCACCGACTGTGACGCGTGACCGTCGAATTGAGTCAATTACTACAGTACTGGTACCTCAAGCTTAGCCAGATATCAATAATCACCCTGAGTGCTCCGATTCCCAAGTGCTCTATTCCAACTTCAATGACATGATTGCAAGCCAAGCGCTCAAACGGCACCGTTTTTTCCAGAAGTAACCACTGCTTCGATTAACGCAACAACGAACTACTTGGTACGTATCGTGCATCAACACACTGCAGTGTGCGCAAACGCGAAAGCAGAAATATGACTCACTTTCGCGACTTGTCACTCAGGCTTGATTTATCGACATCGACAAGCATTTACGAATGTAACCTACCAGGCTGGTGAGTCAAAAATCGTGGATGCAAGGAAAATTAGTCATACTCACGCTTCAAATTCTACAGATTCCTCTCCAGTGCAACGTCTTCCATGCAATTGGCAGCAAATGGTGCAGCACCCTGGTAACATTGCGCATTGACAAACATAGATACAGTCAAAGCAATAAGAACGGCGAGGATCAAGGAGAAACGCATTGTGCGATGTGATAAGGAATCAATAACTCTGAGGGTAGGACGCCATGAAGGCTGCTGCTTTTATGCCCTCAAAATGGTGTTCTGGGCAGAACTTCAGCGAGAGCGTCATAGGCAGAACACATCCCCCTTCAAATGGACGTCGTTTACCATGACATTCTAGAAAAAAAAACTGACTTGTTCCATCACCGATAATGATGGAAGCAATTACGAAGATAATTTACCCGCTGCCGCATACAGGGGCTGAAATGCCCTCATACTGTAGAATGATGCTAGTTCCGAAGGCAGTGGACTACTTCCTAGTCGCCCGACGATTGCTCGAAGGAACGACGTGTAAGTATTCTCCCAATTCAACATGTCTTATGCTAACGACACGACTCGCAACTTGAACGCACTTCGCAAAATACAAATATTACTTCCAGCCATTCTGCCATTCGCCACTGCCAGAAGTCGCCCTTAACGTCAAAAATTCACATTCCGACACAACAGCATGGTGCAGACATGCGCAAGCAACACGCTCAGATGCGAGGTGCATGTCTCGATAGAATGTCAGTCCAATAACAGGATGTCCTGCTTATGGACAACCGGGAGCACAAAATGCGAGTCTCCGGACAGAATTGAAAGTTAACGCAGATGTCGAAGATCCCAGAAGTTGAAGTGCCCATGGCAGAAGAGAAGTGACCAGCCTCGCCGATATCTCGAGGAAGCTTCGGTTTGGGGTTCGGAACGGTTCAGGAAGGTCCGAACATTCTCATTGACAAATCTCGTATAACCTCGCACACACAATGTACCATGTCTGTCAGTGCATGCAGTGATCTCGAATCAGACTCTTACTGACCCTATCGAAGGTAATAAGGGGGTTTGGTAGTTAGTACTAGTAGTCCGCGAACCACGTTAAGGTCGGACTGTCCATATAACCGTGCGTCAACAAAGTTCACAAGATCTTAGGAAGATATGAGGAAGAATCGATTATGTTTTCCGTAAGATAGGATCTTCCTACATCGCCATGAAGTTCTGCCAGAACAATATTCAGCACATAAAAGCAAGCCGTCTTCCTCCTGTTCCCTTCAGATTTAGGTGATCCGATATCACATCCTTACAAACGATGCGTTTCTACTTCGTCCTCCCGGTCGTTGCTGCTTTGACAGCGTCAATATCTGCCAGTCCCATTGACAGCGGCAGCGACGCTGACACTGCTGATACTTGTCGCACCTATTGCACCTGGCTTCCCTGCTGCAAGGGAGAAACATGCATCTTGTCAAGCACTCCGGGTGCAAGGAAATTTGTGAGCACAAGTAGTTCACGTCCTGGATTTAACCGTGACTCACCGGCGTGGTAGGAAATCTGGATATGTGCGAAAAACTGGTGACTGACATGTCACAACAGTGAATTACAGTGAGTTGTGTTTCTGCTTTCGCATCAGTACAGTATTGTTGATAGCACGACGCGTGACTTACCAGTGGTTTCTTGCCGAGTTGATCAATGCGCGTGCTTCTGAACAAATTTCACTGCCGCTCGAGCAATGGATATCTTGGAATAGAGTGTATATCAAACAAGTACTTGAATACATAGCATATGACTGAAATACTTGCAATGCAGTTTTGTAGTCTCGTTGTAAGCTTGAACCTAGAAGCCCTCATGACAGTGTCAGGTGGGTACGATCATAGACAGCACGCTGAAACTGATACACTCATAGCCATACTGGCACTGAAGTCTGACGAATCTCCATAAGTCACTACGTTCCTTGTTTCTGTTTCAAGATACAAATTCCGGTCAGTGGCACCTGCCTCGAGGAATCAAAATGCTGCGTGACCTTCCCTGTCAAGGTCCAAGGAGATCTATCCCATTCCCAATATCATCAGCTGTATATCCACACATCCCAGACCACGAGGTGTAACCTTACCCGCCGCCCATGATGATCTCCGCCCAAGGAAACCTAATCACAATCTACTGCTCGACAAGCAGCTCCTCGACGACGCCCCCAAAGTAAGCATTCGAAAGAGAATAGCTTCATGGGAGGAGAGGAAAGTCGAAGGAATGTAGACGGATATAGATAGCGCCTTGGAAAAATGGATCTAGCTGTGAAACCAAGCATGAGGAGAAATGTGAGGACTGAGGAGGTGTGGTGGATAAGCGGAGACGACGGGGAGGTTCTTCCGAAAAGCGGAATAATAAGAGTCGTGGATGTATCGCATGCCTGGTCCCCGCTCCTCCATCATGCCTGTTCGTAGCTCAGCTATCTCCAGGAGGTACAGGGGAAAATTCAGAATACGGACCAGTGACAAAAGTAAATCAGAACAACACAGCGCACCTCGCGTTCTGGACATATCACTCCCAGGCTCCTTTTGAGACACCATAGACTTGTTCGTCACAGGTCGAGGGACCTGTGGTGCTGGATCAACGCGCTCCGTATCGCACAAACTTCCCCAAAACAAAGACAAATAGTGCAGATGCGTTTGGAGGTCAGCGCTCATCTACCAGCTAGGCAGTTCGGGGCACAATTTTCGCTGAAATGCGCATCCGCTCGAGAGATCAGAAACCCGCACCAACACCACCCGTTACCAAAATCGAGGCTTTCAGTAGGCAATCCCACTTCTAGTCTTTGCGCGCTGCATATATGGAGCATCATCGATGAGTATACGCAAGGAGGTTGATAGTGGAATCTGATATCGTGGGTGGTTACAGTTTGTTGATACTACGACGAAGGTTTGAGGTGCCTGGTAGCTTCCTGGCGAGACGTTCCGGTTTGGGATGCCTTTGGTGGATTTGGAGCTCGCGTTGGTGAGCAATGCGTCCTGTGTGCGAAGGGTGTCCGGGTGGAAATGCAAATCAGCGAACTCGGGTTCGTATTCATGCCGAAAGCCGATATCGAGCTGCGGTAATTGATCACCGAGAATGGGCCTCTGCGGCCAGTGTTCAGAACTAATTCTACTCGTCTCAATGCAGCGAAAGCGGACGATGTCGTTGGTGATGATCCCGGTGAATTTATCGTCCTGTCGAGGCTAATGGATTGTGCGACGAGGAAGCACTGGGTAAACGGCATTTCGGACGTATGTTCAATATGTTATGGCGGTGCGGGGGATGCAGGGTGAAAAGCTTGGCCATTGACTGTGGAGCGGAAGGATGTTGTATTTAGGTAGAAGGGGGTTGTTGCTGTCGGACGTAGTGAGAATCCTGTCAAATGAATCCAGATCTTGGTTGACCGTGAGTGCGAATTCATTTTGTTGAATGAAGAGGAACATGGAGAAAGATGCATGGATAGAGACGGATCCTACTTGCATTGTCTTCAGCGCCATTCTACAATAAATTTATATTTCTTCCACTGGAGGATGCGCCTATACCAAAGGAAATATCAGATAATTCCAAACTGTTCCCATACTTTTCAGGGGTGCTTGGAGCGATGGATTGTACCCACATTGCATATTGTCCATCTGCAGAAGAACGCCGACCGTCAATAGCATGTGACACAGCGCACGTCACTAGAGTGCTTGAATATCGCAATGGTTTGTCGATCTGAGCGACGCCAGAGACGGACATGGTTGTCAAATGATGCGGAAGCAACAAGTGCGCCAGCAGGATGAATTGCAAGGCGAGTAGGTCCTTTCCACAGATCAATGGGTTCGAACCGGGGTTCGGAACCGGACTGCGGCAGCACTAGAATTTCTGATGTTCTTCTCAGCACCGTGTCGGAGCTCAGCCAATTCTGAAATTTTTGTCTGACTGGGCCCTTCTAAAAATGCGAATCTGCAGAAATGGTCTTGTAACCCGCTCGCAAGACGCTTACAAGGGTTTTGTTCTGGTTAGCTCAGGTCTGCGTTCGTAAACGCTCAGTTTGGTTATGTTGAGACCAAGGAACAGTGTCTGGACTCTGTTACTAGCAGGCCATGCGATAGTGTTGTAGTAGTATATACTAATAGTACGAACAACTTGCTTTCTACGCTGTAACGATGTAGTCCTTTCTACGAGGAATATTGTGGTGCCTGCGACGGTCCAATGCGCAACACGTACTCTCACCATCGCCATTCTCATCAAAAGAATCCGACGCCGCGAACGCGGATTATTCTGGCTCCAGTATGGACAACGGCCCCTGCCATCGAGATAATGAGAAGGTATGTCTTGACCTTAATGCCGCATAACGGCTCTTTTCAGGGTATGTAATGATGCTGAACTTCTTGAAACATCTGGACCAGTGCCATGATTCCCAACAAACGGGCTCGCACAACTTCAGCTTTCTGACCGTTGCGTCAAAGTGCCTTGTTGCCAAGAACTCTTCTCTACTTAGAGTGAGCACGCAGATATGATGGGAGTCGGTATTTTTCATGCGGGTGATGGTGTTACAGCGTCCAGTTCTAATTACGGTCGGGATGTTGGCGGGATCGCTGGAATGACTGTCACGGCCGCTAGTGTTATCATGTCAGGAATCGTCGCAATAATTGGGTCTGGCGTTGGTCTAAGCGTATAGGAGTCGGTCGCGAAGCTCCTGGTATAGTCCCCATTCTACATTCTTGCGGATTGCTCTGAGGCCTCTTTCCTCACCAGCATCGATCATGTAGATACAGCTGACGCACCACGCATCCCCGAAGTATGTGTTTATCTTCTCGATGTGCTGTTCGACAGTCACGATGGCAAGGCTGTTGACTCGGATGCATACACTGACGTTCCTGGGCAACACATTCCCCAATTCTACAACATCTCCCGTAGCAATCTTGCACACCGTACTCGTAGCTTGAAGATTGTGCATGAAACAGGCGGAATTTTATGTCAGAAGACTGATTCGTACTATCACTTCCTGCTATATCATAAGTACAGAATGCTACAGAATAGCTATTATCAACAAGTGGTAGGACAGCGAGCGAATAAAAACAACAAGACATGCGAGCGTAGACGGACAACAAACAAATGAGACATGATAAGTGAGATCAAGCAGGAAAAGTCGACAACGACGACGACGTGCGGTGGGGGAGGTGTGAACGCTGTTCGGCGGCCGAGAATCCGTTATCTGGACCGTCACAAAGAGTGGTCGAACAATCTCTAGATGCAGTGTGAGTGCATAGTTCGCCGACAGGGATGGATGACTTACAGTAAACGTAACAATGATATTAGCGAATGCGGCCCAAACTAAACACCGATGTGAATGAACACTATCTGCTGTTCTAGTGGAATCTTCTTCTTCCGCAACGACTTCACAGCCTTGTGCAACGCAACCGCAGCCCGCGTGCAGTCCAGTCTCCCAGAACCATCAACCAGGTTGGCGTAAAAAGCAGACACCATCTGCCGTGCAACCTCGTCGTCGACAGACCACATCGAACCTATCACACTGCGAAATCCGGAGAATTGCATGGCCGCAGCGAGATGGATAGACTCGTCGGGACTCTTCTCATCGCCCACGGTAGTGTGGCAGGCCGATAAGAATGCGAACTCCGGATTGCCCCAGTCAGATCGGACGATGTCCTTGATCATCAACGGCCCGTCGCGCATCGCAAAGGAAGACTCGAATGCCTGTTCTCGATTCGGCATTCCGTGGCAGGCCAGATGAAGCCATTGATTCCCGCTCAATGCATCCAGTGCTCCCTGTACTGTTGCATCGTTGTCAGCAAGCGATGTGAAGGACGCGACGGGGGTGATGTGCTGAGCGACGACAACTAGCTCGGGAGCGACACATCGGAGTTCCCTCCCTCTGTCCGGGTTTGCTTGACCAACGGCAACAAAATGTTGCGGAGACGCATCTCGAGAAACATGCTGTCTCGCACGAATAAGAGTCGCCAAAGTCGGGGTGTAAGAGGAGATGTAAAGATGCGACAAATTGTCCTTCTTCTTCTCATAGGGTCCTGCTGCATGCAGAGGAAGCAGCGTGAACTCAGCGGTGGGACACCACCAGATATGCGAGCCAGGGGGAACTTTTGACTCCCTAAGAGCTTGGACTACGGGGTTAACAACAGAATCCCAAAGCTGGCGGAGGATATTGGCAAGCTCGTGTTGATGATCAGAAACACCAAATTCCTCCGCGAGGGACTGGAATTCGGAGGACAATTCAGAGGCTTCGGTCAGCGTGATATCGAGTGGAATGTGGACAGGATCTTGGGCACTCAAGATAATCAAGGCATCACAGCTGTGCTGACTAGCATTGACAATAATGACTGGACCATCATCAGCCGCTTTCTGAAGGTCAGGAAACAGTGGCGGCAGGAGAAACCGAGAAAAGTCAGGGAGCATGCGGATGCGTGAGACGACATCATCCCATTGCATCGTCAGTTGCCGGATTTGCGCGGATTGGTCTTCAGTAGACTGATCAAACACGTTACGGAGGCGAAAGCTCAGCCGCTTGAACTCTTCCTCCAAGGCTGCGCCTGTGTCACTTGATGCGGAAAGTTCATCGAGCGGCGTACGGAAGCGTGCCAACTGGGTCCAGAATACCGCACGGCCTTGCTCCACCAGTTCTACAGCAGTCATCATCGCACCGTGACGAACACTGCACGAGAAAGCATCTGTGGCGAGGGTAGAAGTGGCCTCCCTGACGATACTGAAATGCCGCGAAGAAGATGACAAAATTGCAACATGCTGATCTAGGAATTTCAATGCTGTCTGATAGGCAAGCAACGCAGATTCATGGTTCAGCTTCTCGGCGGAGGTTATCCATGACTTGGCAGCAATAAGATCTCCACGAGAGGCTGCATGTGATGAGTCGGAAAGTTGAAAATACAGCCTAAAAGCTTCATCCAGATCTGATGGGATGCCCCTCTGCTGGAATCTGTCTCGAAGGCTGATGGCAAGATTGTCAAGAGACGCGGATCGATCAGAATGATCAGGGGGACGGAGGAGTAGTGCAGCTCGGTGGAGTTCAATGGCCTCATCAAGGTCAGACAGGGCGCCATGCAGCTTGAATCTGTCTTGAAGACTGAGGGCAAGGTTGTTGAGAAACGCGGAACGATGAGAACGACCGTGGGTGTAAAGTGCAAGTGCAGCCCGATGGAGTTCAATAGCCTCATCAATGTCAGACAGGTCGGCCCGCCGCATGAATCTGTCTCGAAGACTGAGGGCAAGATTGTTGAGTGACGCGCATCGATCAGAATGATCGGGGGGATAGAGCGCAACTGCAGCCCGATGGAGTTCAATCACCTCATCAAGGTCAGACATGACACCCTGTTGCCGAAACCTGTCTTGAAGGCTTCCAGCAAGATTGTTGAGAGACATGGATCGATCAGAATGACCTGGGGCACGGATGAATAGTGCAGCCCGATGGAGCTCAATGGCCTCATCAAGGTCAGATAGAACACCCCGCTGCTCGAATCTGCAGTAAAGGCTGATGGCAAGATCATTGAGAGAATCAGATCGAAGAGAATGACCAGGGGGGCGGATGACTAGTGCGGCCCGATGAAGCTCAATAGCCTCATCAAGGTCAGACAGGCAGCCTTGCTGCTCGAATCTGTCTGCAAGGCTGTTGGCAAGATTCTGGAGAGAATCAGATCGAAGAGAATGACCGAGGGGACGGAGAATTAGTGCAGCCCGATGGTGCTCAATAGCCTCATCGAGGTCGGACGGGACACCCTGCTGCTCGAATCTGTCCGCAAGGCTGTTGGCCAGATTGCTGAGAGACGTGGAACGATGAGAATGACCAGGGGGACGGAGGATTAAAGCTGCCCGATGGAGGTCGATGGCCTCATCGAGGTCGGATAGGATTCCCCGCTGCTGGAATCTGTCGGTAAGGTTGCTGGCAAGATTGTTGAGAGACGCGGAACGACGAGAATGACAGGAGGACGGAGGAGTAGTGCAGCTCGATGGAGTTCAATGGCCTCATCAAGGTCAGACAGGCTGCCATGCAGCTTGAATCTGTCTCGTAGGCTGATGGCAAGATTGTTGAGAGAGAAGGATCGATCAGGATGACCAGGAGGGCGGAGGAGCAATTCATCCCGACGGAACTCGATAACCTTATCAAAGTCAGACTGCGCCGTCTCACTAGTATTGTGAAGGGTGTCCGAAGCAGGCATGAAGAGCAGAGCGAGTCTGTGTTGCCTACGCGAAGTGACAGAGTCGCAGCAAGTTGATCCCTGTCAGTACTAGTAGTACTACCTAGTACTTAGCGCTCACCGATGTCATAGCATGTAGCCGTGCTGGCAATTCCGAATATTATGGAGCACTGTACTATGGGCTGTACTGTTTTCTTGCTATGACCGGAGGGATCCCTTCAGCCTTCTGGGCAGGGTCGAGTTGTTTCGTAATGCTATTGTGTAAGTATATTCGTGAACGCCGAGGGTACGAATACGTGGTGTCATAAATATCAACGTCATGTCAATTATAAGTAGCACAAAAAAACCAAAGAAAAGAAAACAACAACAGACGAGATATCTACAGACATAACCATGCATGCAATGCGGTGCGATGATGATGATGATAGTGATGATGATGTCGATGTCAAAGTGTGTAAGTGTAATAATTCTGAATGAACTACGACGGCGGCGAGTTCGTAGAAGCGTCCAGCAGTGCACGTACTTCCCTGATACACTCGTTCAAACGCAGATGCACCTCCTTCGCGTTGTCCAGCAGCGGCTTAATATTCTCCGGCGTCATCGCCAATTTCAGATCAGCAAACAGCGAAGAGTCACCGTCCGGCGGCTGTGGAGGCGCGGAGCGCACAGACCCTGATTGTCCGAGCTTATAGTTCCTTGACGGCGGTCGCGAAGGGCTCGTTCGCGGTAGAGAGACGCGGTGCTGAGCTTTTGATTTCGAACGTGTTTGACGATCATCAACCACCTCTTCCACATTCGACAGTCTGGTAGACCGCATCGGTCTTATGGAGCGAGGGGACGGCTCGCACTTCAAAGACGTCTGAGAGGAACACATAGCCTGCTTGGGTGTGATCGGACGCATGTCATGAGGATGGTTCAGATAAGGCGAACGTCCTTTCCATCCCTTGATCGTAGCACTCGCATCGATCCCAAATGCCCTCACCGCTCCATCAAGATCTGTTACAGAGTCAATCTGGTCCCAATCTTCCTCCTCTGTCGTAGCACTGCCTCGGCTTGCACTGCGCGGGGCACTATCTATCGACTCCCCACCAGATGACGCATTCTTGTACTTCTGCCCCAAGCGGAAGATAGACGCGAGCGATGGTCTGCGTGGCGATGCCTTGTGTTTTAGAGACTGTCCACTGTACGGCGAGTTCGCCACTTCCCGAGTGTAACGCCCTGACTCTGGTCCCGTGCTCATCTTGGAACTTCGTTGGTGGTGTGTTTGAGGTAGATGCGCATGTGGATAGTGATGCTGACTCTGAGAGCCCATGGATGACTCGGTGCTTAGAGACGTGGTGGACGCAGGTAGCGGTGGTGGTGGTGGTGGTGGCGGTGGTGGCGGCGGCGGCTGGCCTGAATGGTTGCGCTTCAGCGACCGCAGCATATCTCTTAGTCCACTCATGCCCAGTCTGCTATACCGCCTTTTCTTGCCATCCTGCGAAGCTTGCACCGACTCTTCAGAGGGAAGCGTAACCGTGCTGCTCATCGCATCTCCCCACCGCCATTGTCGATTCACAAGCGGCTCTTCTTGGACCAACGCATCATCAGGAAGCGCGCCATCCGTACTATTAAGAATGTCGCGCAGGAGAAGGAGTTGGCGTTGACTGAGATCGTGACGCCCTGTTGACCACGAGAGATTGGACTGTCCTGCAGCTGCTGACGCAACGAATCCTGGGGGATGCTTCGACTCATCGCCTGATAGAGTCACTGCTCGCTCCCGGCTCTTCCGGGGGTCAAGATCAGTCTGCACAGGTGGTGCAGACATACTAGAAGACGGAGGGGAAGCAGGAGAAGGTGTTCCTCCTCCGAGTTCGATCAACAGCTCGGCACATTCCCATGGTATCTTGTACTTGGTCGTGATAGTATTCAGTGCTGTTGCTAACTGCTTGTGCTCTGAAAAGCTAGACTTCGGCTCGGTGTAAGAGCGCAGTCGAGAACGGGGGCGAGCAGAATTGATCATAGGTGGTGAAGCCGCTCGAGATAGAGGGAAATTCTCCAGCACGGTGCGTACCTCGGCGACTAAGTGATGGTGAATCGCCTGCAACTCTTTAAGTTCTAGGAAAATAGTTAGTTGGGGTAAATGTGGAAGCTACAATAGGACATACTATCAACGCTTGCTGCAAATTCCCTCACCATTCCGAGGTCGCGTTTCAGGCTAATCTGAGCTTGACTAATTCTTGCTGGGATCTTGAGGTCACCAAGAGAGTTTCTTCGGGGAACAGAGACACTAGATGATAATGGGGGAGGAACTTGCGTAGTCCGTCCTAGTGATGCGGACTGAGGAGATGATGCTTTTCCAGGAGAGGTACGGCTTGCAGATACGGGGCTGGCCTTGGGAGATAATGATGCAGGAGCGCTGCTCGAGGGCACAAATAACGACTCCACACCCTGGCTGATATTAATCGGCGCAGAGTGCGACGCGGACACCCCGTTGAGCGTCCTGGGCGGCGATGGTGGCTGTAGCTCTATCGGAGGAAGTAAATGATCTGGATGCTCGGGCTCGTCAGGTAGTGGAGGTGGTGGGCTCATAGGGACTGGAGGAAGGGGCGTGATCTCGGCAGTACTCTTCTTCCGTTTGTGCTTCTTGCCGCTGACGAGGCTAATTTTCCGCATGCCGCCCATGAAACCCCGACTACCCTCCCGAGGTAAATCTTCCACGCTCTCACTGGGATGGCTAAACGTCTTCGATGACGCACGACCCACTGATGAACCATATGAAGTGTGCCGTGTCCCTGTAGATGTCAATATGACCTTCCCCTGCGGGACTTGCATCGACGTGGGTCTCCTGGCCGCGGAGAGAAGCGACGGCTTCCCGGGCGTCTCCACGACCTCACTACTACTGCTTGGATCAAACATCTTGCTCGGCTTGCGCTTCGAGAGCTTGCTGGGCGTTGACAGCACGGGCGAGTGCACGCTGCTCATGCTCTTCTCGTGTTTAAGTTCAGCGGCGGGCGGTGGCGGTGGGGACCCAGACCCAGGGCCTCCGCCAGAGCGAAAAAACCAACTCGGTCGCGTGCTAGAGCTAGGGATAGAGGCGAGAGAGCTGGTCGGGCGAGGAGTGCGCTCGTGGTCATCATGCCCGAGCTCATGCATCATCACCTCTGCTGGCCCCGTGCTAGCTCGCTTCTTGCGCGTACCCCACTTCTTGACTGAACCGATTCGCGAAAGGAGAGGTGTCTTCTGTGGTCCGGTTGAACCCGTGTCTGATTGAGGAAGGGGTGAAGTAGATGGTCGCTCGGGAGTCGATGGTGGAAGTGGGGGAGGTGAGTCGCGCTGCTCTTCAATCAACTCAAACACATTGTTATCTATGTGTGGAGGGCGCGACTTTTTACGTAGTCTACGTCGTTCGCGGTGAATTGGGGGACTTGGTGGTAGCATGGCAAGAGAGCCACCAGAGACGCTTGGCCTGAGTGCCAGATGTGAAGTGGACGTATATCCTACTGAGTTACGTCCGCTCGTAGTCGGTATTGAGAACACAGACACGGTCGGAGAGCGTGGAAATGGTTCTATAGGTGTGAGGAGTGACTGGGGTAGTGCAGGCACAGGAGGCGGGGGAGACTGCCTAAGCATGAGCTGCGGTCGACTGCGAGCTGTCACAGTCCTGTCTTCCTCCTTATCCGTGAAACCGAGCTCAGCATCATCGTCCGAGGAGTCTACATACGCCTCCTGACGCGTCCGTTTTGTCATTGGGGTTGTATCGGTCTTGTCTGTTTCAAAATCGTCATCCCAAATCTCGGGGTCATGCAGGGGTTTGAGGCGAGGAGGAGTGTGATATGAATGACGTGTTTTTAAGGAGTAGGAGTGGGGGTGTCGCCTTGGAAGGAATTCAGTCCTGTCCTCGAAGTCGTCATCCCAGTTCTCTGCTTGGGTGGTAGAGCGCTTGGTGGGGGTTGAGGGCCCTGGCTCCGCCCATTCTTGGAGCTGGTGGCAGACTGTAGTCCCAGGGTAGTTCTTTCTATCTCCTAGTACCGAGGATGATGAATATTTAATATTCTGCTGGGTTGCTTCGGCATCCCAATCTTCAGCAAAAGCAGAACTCGCGACAGACAATCTAGGCTCTGGAGCCACCTGATGTTTGCCGAAGATATTCGGTTCGTTACTCGGCTGGAATTCGTAATCGTCATCCCAGTTCTCTGAGGACTCTGATTCAATGCATTGAGAGAAAAGCGAAGATATGAACATCAACACGCGTAATCCTGTAGCCACTTGGTAAACGCACCTATGATCTGGTTCTGATTTCTCGTGTTCATACAGAATTTGTCGCGTGGCGACGAGCAGCCACTGCGCTCTGAGTAAATTAGACGTGTTCGTCGCCGTTGTTGTCGTTGAACAAGAAGCAAATAATTCGGATTTGTTGTGCAGCAGCAGTAGTGCCAGTCCTTGTCAAGCTTTGTCGGCAAAACCCATTTTGGGTTCCTCAATTTAGCTAACCCCTTGCAACCGTTAACCGTGACTCTGCGAACACGCCTGTCTTGGTCGAGACTACAGTCATCTCGACATTTCTTGGTTTCCATGAACGATCAGGCTCGAGTTGACTCTCGTGGACATAATACTTATTAGGACCGCCGCCTACAACCACCTTGAAATTTGAAGCTTGAAATATCGATTTGGGATCAAACAATTTTCTATGTGGTAGTGGTGATACTATTGCAATCTGCACACTGTCTGTCCAGCTCGGGGTAGTGCTGTTTCTGTACGTTGGCGCTCTAGCCTCCAGAAGTTTACCAGGTGCTACATCTAGCATTATTCCTTGTCAAGCTTCATCCTTACGACGAGCCTCCCCATGCTACGTTAGGTTCATGTCGTTCCCATTCATGCCGGATTCACACCGTGTCAGCCTCCACCGAGGTCCGATACCGCGTCAATTTTACCTAAACCCTTGCAACCGACATGCGAACACACCTGTCTTCTTTCAAGGTCTGACCAGTTACGGGCGACTAGAAAACCCCAGCGATCTCGAGATTTTTCGGATTCACATGATATATAGTAATCATGAACGAACAGGTTAGACTCGAAGCTACTCTTCCGTGGACGTAGGGCCGCCGCTGTGATATACAAGGCTACCACGTTCACGCTTCGCCAGCGCTACTCGGAACTCGAGTGAATGTGGTTGAGGCAAGGCTTGGGCAGTGGGTCCATAAGACAGGCACGAGCGGTTAAGCGTAGAACTTCCATTCTGCTTCAAGCTGATCACTATCTACTAGATCAGGCATCAAACGTAAAATGCACCGCTGGCGAACTGTTGGCGTGTAGAAGTTTGTGTGGCTCCCTGCAAGTACCGGCCAGTGGGGCTATGGGTGCCCATTACTGGCAGCATGAACACGCAGGCTAGCTTGAGTGAAGAGCTGGAGGGCGCTTGAATGTCTTCGGATACACCAGGCTGTCCCAGGCACTAGCATGCCTCATGTTACTGTACCTCGCACTGCAAGTAACTTGGACTAGATTCTGTGATCTTTGAAGTTCCGTCCGTCGGGATAATGGAGACTTCAACAAACGCTTGCTCATTATATAAACCACTAAGCATCCGTCTGCTTGTTCTACGTCTCATCCTCAAACTCACTCAGACACCTCTTCAGACTCAGACCCATTCGTGCGTTCAAAGTTACCCAATGAACGAAGACAATCCTCCCTCGGATCCTCATATGCCAGAGAGGGGCAGGAGAGCGGCCAAGCAAGAAGTATGGAACGTTATCACCCTTGCGTTGATGTTATAATGATTATATCATTCCAGCCGTCCTCTCACCCACCTGCACCAACCGGATCTCGCAAAGGTTTTTTTCGCGATTTCTGGGGCAAGGTAACCAACCAGTGCCGTTGTGCTAAAAACACTGCACGCTCTCCGAGCCCTCCACCCGTGGGTGCTATCATACCTAGCGGACGGACTTTCAATCCCGCGCCGGCACGCCAGGTAGGTGCAATCCTGACACTACTTGCCTTTATTAAGGCCAATCTCACAGGTCGAACCACCCAACCCGACAGTTGTTAATGAGAGAATCAAGGATGTCACCAAAGGTATCACAGGCATCGACCCTGTATTGGCTATGGCCAAAAGTGCCGCCTTAGGAACCAACAACGTCCAATCGGTTCTCGATGGCATCGACACGTGGGCCGCGATTCTTGGGCCGCTGAAGGCCTTCAACTCTGTTGCTGACCACATTGCAGATGTACGTGTTTTTATCTCTGTCTCGTATGTGATTGATCGTCGTGTGTAGATTCATCCCTATTTGAAGGGAGCGATGTCTATCTTGACTTGCGCGTCCAAGGTGCGCTTGTTTATGTTTCCTCAGATTGGCAGGTTAAGATGAATGCCTTGGTGACAGATGATTCTCGATCAGGCAGATCGCGATACTGCTGTTTACCGTTTGCATTTGAAGGTCTCGGAAGTCTATGCTTTAATGACGGAAAAGACGGAATTGGCCGATATTGAATCCATGCAAGCGGTATACTTCAAGATTGCGCATCAGACGCTGGAGTGCGCTGATTTCATCGTCCATTACTCGGAGACCAAGAGTTTCTGTAAGTAGATTCAACTGTTTAGCCGCACAGGACTCAGTATCTTGGAACAGGGAAAAGACTTCGCAAGCACGTCGCCAATGAAACAACTGCCACAATTGAGACATACAGTCAGGTTTTCGACGATCTCATGCAGCAATTCCGAGACCGAGTGACTCGCGACACCGCTATCATCCTCCACCGTACAGGTAAGGATTGGCCTCAAGTTCACTCTGCACCTTCTGACGTTCGTTGACCCGTGACCTAGCTGAGGATCTGGACTTCAGCAGCTTGGAGTATGTGGCCCGTGCCGGACTGAATACCTCTAAGCGTTGCCTTCAAGGTACTCGGGAAGGTATTCTGACTGAGATTAAGTCATGGATCAGCGACACTGGGGAGGACGTGCCTCCCGTCTTCTGGTTGTCTGGCACGGCAGGGAAAGGAAAATCAGCCATTACTCATACAATCGCCAGCTGGTTTCAAGAATCTGGGGGTCTAGGCGCTTGCTTCTGCTTCGACCGCACGCGCAAAGCAGACCACCTCCATGAAAAGATGGTCACCACCATCGCACGCGACTTGGCCGATTGTAATCCTATCGTGCGGCGAGAGTTGGCGCATGCGGTTCACAACGATAACGAGGTCAGACATGCCACAGACATCACACGACAATGGCAGAAATTAGTCGTAGAGCCAATAGCCAAGGCCTCAGACACCATCACCACACCCATCCTAATTGTCATTGATGCGTTGGACGAGAGTGGCATAGTCGAATCCCGAGAACAAATTCTTCATCTTCTTGCTGGCACGACGGACCCTTCTTCCTCCCAGCCAATCAAATTTCCGTCAAATTTCCGTATTCTCGTCACTTCCCGTCTACTCCGTGACATTCACGATGCCCTGCACGCTGTGCCACATATTCATCATGTCTCCATGAACCATATTCCGGCTGCCTCCGCAGAACATGACGTACAGCTTTACATCTCCAGTAAGCTGTCCAGCCTGGGCACCAGTTTCAATGACAACCAGTTCAATGCGCTTGCGCAAAAATCTGATGGCTTGTTTGAATGGGCTCGTCTTGCCTGTGCGTATATCAAAAATATGAACAAGGTGGGTTGGAATCCGATAGACCGCTTCCGTGCCGTGGTCTCTGGAACATCCGCAAGAGGAGTACGGCTTTTGGATGAGATGTACATGCGCATCTTGGGAGAAATCATGCCAGAGGGTGAAGACGAGGACGAGGACGAGGACGAAGAAGCGATCCCCATGTTTCGCTCTGTGATGGGGCAAATCCTTGCATCGTCGGAACCACTTCCCATGACTGCCTTGAACGCCATGCGAAAGCATTTTCCAGACGAGCGTGACCGTTACGAAGTGGAGGCTGTCATGGGGCCCCTGGGCTCGCTTATCATCGGCACTGCGGATCCTGACACTCCCATACGTCCCCTCCACTCATCCTTCTACGACTTTCTCACAACTAAGAAACGAAGCGACAAGTTTTTCGTCGACGTGTCGTTGGTACAGAGGAATCTTGCCTTTGCCTCGCTGCGGGTCATGAAGCGTGGGCTTCGCTTCAACATCTGCTCTTTGGATAGCTCGTACTTGCCAAATTATGCTGTCCCTGATTTAGAGACATGAGTGAAAGACTCCATTCCAGCGGTGCTATCATACTCGTGTCGATTCTGGGGATACACGTGGGAGCTACCTCCTTCGAGCCATCGCTTGCTAAAGAAGTAGAAGCCTTTTTCGACGAAGAGCACTTCCTATTCTGGCTGGAAGCACTGGCTCTAGCGAAGGGCCTAAGCAGTACAGCACGTTCCCTTTCGTCTGTTGCAGATTGGTTTACGGTGCGTGACTGAAGCTCGTTCTTTGGGACCCACGGAATCTCACGGTGGCGTTTAGGATAATGCTGAGTATATGCATATCAGCGACGACGCCAGAGATGCCCAGCACTTCATTCAAACTTTCGGGGCCACCATCTCACACAGCACCCCGCATTTATACTTGTCCGCTCTGCCATTCGCTCCAACACAGTCAACGATATCTAGGAAATTCGTCGCAAAGTTTCCTCGTATTCCCCGGGTCGTTGCCGGTCATATCCTACGGTGGTCTACGAATGAACGTAGACACCATGAGCACGCCGGCGTTATGTCAGTCGCAATCTCACTAGATAGAAAACGTATCGTGTGTGGTTTATACGACGGAACAATCCAGGTGTGGGACATGGAGACTGGCGAGGCATTGGGAGCTCCTCTCCGAGGGCACACTGGCGCCGTTCGGTGTGTCGCAATTTCGTCGAATGGACAACGCATTGTGTCTGGTTCAAACGACCACACAATCCGCGTGTGGGATATGAAAACTGGTGTCGCGTTGGGTTCCCCTCTCCGAGGGCACACTGCCTATGTTCTGTCTGTCGCAATCTCGCCGAATGGACAACGCATTGTGTCTGGTTCCGGAGACAAGATCCTGGTTTGGGATGCGAAAAGTGGCGAGGTACTGTTTGCCCCTCTCCAAGGGCATGGTGCCTCCGTTCGGTCTGTCGCAATCTCACCTGATGGACAACGTATCGTGTCTGGTTCAGATGACAAGACCATCCGGACGTGGGATCTAGAGACCGGCGAAGCATTGGGCCCTCCTCTCCGAAAGCATACCGATGCAGTTCTATTTTTAACACTCTCTTCAGATGGAAGACGTATCGTGTTTGGTTCAAATGATGGGATGATCCAGGTCTTAGACGCGGATACCGGCGAGGCAATAAGTGCCCCTCTCCAAGGGCACACTCGCCGTGTCTGGTCAGTCGCGATCTCACCTGATGGAAGACGCATTGCGTCTGGTTCATCAGACAAGACGGTCCGGATGTGGGATGTGGAAACCGGCGATGCATTGGGTGCCCCACTCCAAGGGCACACTCAGGCCGTATACTCTGTTGCATTTTCGCCGGATGGAAAACGTGTCGTGTCCGGTTCATATGACACAACCACTCGGGTGTGGGATCTAGAATTTTTACACGAATACAATCTCCTCAAAGGACCTGAAATACGCTTTTCCTCCAACCCGACTCATGCACTTTGTTCTGCCTCTTCCTTTCTCCAAGGTTCTCCTACTCCAGTCTCTCTCGCACCCAACGAGGAGGGATGGGTTGAAGGTCCTGAAGGACAGCTTCTCCTCCGGATCCCGATCGATTTCCATCGGTCTGTGTAGTATACATGCCGGGCGACACGCTAGTGATTCCAAGTCAGACCTTGCAGCTGGATTTGAGTTGTGTCGCGCACGGCAGGTTATGGCACAAGTGTCGGGAACAGGAGCCTGCGTCATAGTATCGTTTATATTGGACTTTTGGACATAGTCAACGGATCCGACGCACGTAGTATGTATTATAATAGAAGAACTTAAGTTGTTGAGAAGAACATTCTAATTAGTAAGGCTTAAACCGTGACCTTATGCTGACTCGCAACCATGTCATTCGCACGAGTCAGCTATCGAGAGCATCACTAGTACTATACCCCCACGTCCAATTCACTACAACACCCCGTCGCACAATGGGCAAGAACAACAAGAAGTCAAAATTCAATAGTACACCTGCTGAGACCTACCTCCGCCTTCCACCACTCGCAAATTCCTCCCTTGCCTCCCAGCCCATCATCGACACGCACACTCACCTCGTGTCGACCTTCTCAACCTATCGGAGCAAGTACAAGGACGGGACAATTTACACCATCCATGACTTCGTGCGTGAGATGTACCGCGATCGGAACGTGAGGGCCATCGTAGACGTGTGGTGTGAGGCACCTGTCTTGCAGATGTGGAAGGAGCTCGCGGACTCTGCACTGACTGCAGAGGACCGGGAACAGAAGTGGGGAGGTGTAGATTATTGGTTTGTGATGGGTGAGCTTCCGATCGTCCGCTGTTCTCGATCCCTGCACTGAGATGGTTCTGACAGGCGTTCACCCGTGTGTATTGATTCATGCATCTCGTATGGCAGCCTTGAACTGATGTTCCGCCTAGGCATAATGCGAAGTCGTACAACGACTCAGTCGAGGCGTCAATGTACGTCGCCATTTTCCTTGTTATTCAACTGATTTCGATTGGAGAACTCTAGTCTTGAAGCAATGGCCCACCCACGATGCGTAGGCTGGGGAGAGATGGGTCTTGATTACCACTACGACAACTCCCCTCGCGAAATTCAGCAACAGGTCTTCATCCGGCAGCTGAAGCATGCCGTCAGGCTAGGCAAGCCGCTCACGATCCATACGCGTGAAGCAGAGGCGGACACGGAGAGGATTCTCAAGGAGCACGTCCCTGCCGATCACAAGGTGCTATTCTCTCTTGTTTTCATGCCCAAGGCTATGACTTAAGGAATCTTTTGTCAAAGATACATATACATTGCTTCACAGACTCGCCAGAGTTCGCACAGCGACTGCTGCAGCATTTTTCTCATTTGTACATCGGAATCACTGGTACGCCCGTCATTATTGATTTCAATGAATCTCTGAACCGATTCAATACATACAAGGTGTCATCACGTATTCGACGAATCTGAATACTTCAAATATTGTCAGGCTTATGGCCGCGAGCGATAGTGGGCCGCGCATACTACTGGAAACAGATGCGCCCTTCATGGTCCCATCTAACCTCTACAACTCTATACCAGAAATAAAGGGTAGCAGGTTGCCCTTGTGTCACACTGGTATGATCCCGTGGGTTGCAGAGTACACCGCAGGAAAAGCTGGGCATCCATGGAATGGCGCAGATATTATGAAGCGCGCTAATGAGAATGCAAAGACGGTATATGGTATCCAATAGAACCATTGTATATCTTGACTAGATTTCATCAGCCACGGAGCACTAATGCTACACATTGAACGTGAAGGTAACAAATAGCTCGAAAAATACAGATAACAGCATAGCAATGTCAGAACGGAAAGCCAATTGAAGAGGTAAGGTATAGTTTGTGGTATAGATACTACTTGTCCTCGAATTTATCCCAGGTAATTTGGTAAACCAAGCCCACAGTGAAGCAGCGCCAATTAAACTTTCTTGTCGATAGATGGTTCTAATTTTGATTCCCTGTGGTCGATTGCACGCTCAATGAAGGCCTCGCGTGACTCTGCACTGACCGAGCCGAAAATGATATCCATCTCTTCCAGACTGCGACCCTTGGTCTCGGGAAGGAGACTGTTAAGCACGGTGTAAGCATCAACCAACCAACCAGCACATGAAATTACTAACAGGGAGAAGACAGCCATTCCACCGATATTGATCGCAGCAAACATCATGAAAAGTTTGAACCCCAGATCATTCTCAAGCGTTGGGGTGACTTTGGCCACAACGAAGTCTAAAGGACGGGTTCAGCAGTGTTAAAACATTTTACACGAGCTAGTACGCACTCCATAGCCATTGCGAACCAGAACCCATGGCCAATCCGTAATGGCGAGTCCGTGTGGGGAAGATATCGGCGACGTAGACCCACGGAAGAGGACCCCATCCCATGGAATAGAAACAAACATAGATATAGAGCATCGCAGCCATGGCCTTCGAAGATGGTGCCGGAGGTGGTGCAGCCTGGCCCACCTGAGGTACGACAACAGGATGTGTTTTCAAAATAGCACCGATAATGAAGAACGTAATTCCCATTCCTATGGCGGATATGAACAACGAGATTTTACGACCGAGAGTCTCGACAAAGAAGAACACAAAGATTGTCGTCGCAACGACTTTTACGATGCCGTATATTCCAGAAGCCAAGAGAGAGTTGGTCGTGCCGGAGTACCCGATCTAGAATCTGTTGTGGAAGTGAGGGAAGATGTTATTGTACGGGAGACTCACGGAAGTGAAGATCTGAGGTGCATAGTAACCGACAGAGTTTTGTCCACTCCATTGTTGCAACAAGAAGATCACGAAGGCAATGACGAATCGAATAAAATTACCCTTCCCGAAGAAGGCTTCTTTTAATCCAAGACCTTTTCGAGCCTCCCGTTCCTCACGAATAGCAGCTTCGATTTCAGCAAATTCACGCCGTACTTCATCCGAATCGTAGGGCTCCCTTCGCAAATAAGCAAGATTGGCAATGCCTTCCGCAACATAACCTTTGGATGCAAGCCAACGGGGAGACTCCTGTAGTAGAGCGATCTATCTCTATAATGATCTGCACAAGTTTGGAATTGACAAACCTTAACTGTCAAAAGACCAAGACACATTATACCTGCAGGAACAAGCTGGAATCCAAATGGAATTCTCCAGACATTGGGGCTGTCCGCCATGTGAAGGCCGACACCAACTGTTGATTCACCGTGAGCTCGATCCACTTAAAATGAAAGAACGCGGACTGAACGGTTAATGAAATACGAGATCATGACACCAATGGCCACCATAATCTGGAAACACCCGGTAATGCGACCACGGACATTCTTAGGCGAGCATTCTGACACGTAAGCGGGCGCAACAGCAGAGATACCACCAATGCCAACGCCGGAGATAACTCGACCACCATAGATGTACGCAATACCCCGGCTACCACCAGCCACCGTGGTCAATATCTAGACGAGTGTGAGTATCTGATCAGTAGTTTAACAGAAACACCTACAGCGCCAATCACGAAAATGATCGTGAAACTAATCAATGTCAATTTCCGACCTATCCAAGCTACGCGATGGTCGGAATGTATAAGGTGCCAGCGAGCCGCGGACATGTACTAACCAGAGATGGGTGCACTGCCCAGAGCGCCAAAAAATGCTCCTGCCTGCAGCACAGAAACTACATTGGAAGAGACCGAAGTGTCCTTGCTTTTATTGATTGAGCCATCGGCGTTGACTAAACCGAAACTAGTCTCGAAGTAGGGTTGGGAGACGACGCCACCAGCTATACCACTAAGCCAAAATAAGATAGACGCTTGTGAGTTTTGGACGAAGTGGAACATACGCATCATATCCGAACAGAACAATGCCCCAGTAAGCCACGAATGCGAGCCCTGCAATGAAGTGTCGAGCAAAAACATAACCGTCAAACAGCGTTGCGACTGACAGTAAACACGAATGTTTTTGAAGGTATCGCCGCTGAACATGACGATGAACGACGCTAGGAAGGATATGACGCGTTATGGAGAGAGATAAAACCTCATTCTGTTGCGCCTGCGAGCATATGACTTTATAATAAGTAACGTACTTTACTCCCGCGGATCCTGATCGACTAATTTATTCTGGCGGCGCCAGCGGCCCGGCCGCTCCCCCAGCGCAATCCGGGATCCCACAGCAACGTCGGCTCTACACTGTCCCTCCACTGCTGAAAACAGAAGTCAAACCCTACGAAAGTTTCTTGTGTTGGAATGTGAACGAGTACTTGTACTCGAGTAAGTCTCCGAGTTAAAGCGCCTCAAGAGTGTTGATTACTAATATCCAGCCTGGAAAGAAACCAAACCATGGTCCACAATTGTAACAAAACCATGATTACCACCAGTATTCCTCAGCAAGCTGCCGATGCTTGGTCGTATACTAGTGAGTAGCACCATCGCTGAGCGCAACATGCGACTTAAACCTGACAAGGCCTGCACCTGCGCTTACAGTGATTACAACAGCCCCCCCAGGAGGTGCCCAACGATGATAGTCATGAGTCATTTCACTCGGAGGGCTGTGGTAGACTGATGCCCAATGCACCAGCCTGTTAATTGTCCTGGACCTGCCTCACCGTTCCATGTGCACTAAGTACGTCTGCGCACCCATCCTTTCCAGCTGCCCCATGCCAGACGCCAAGGCCTCCCACAAGTTCATCGATCTCATTCGCCAGACATCATTAAAATGGGCTACCTGGAACCCTCTTATAAGACCAAGGTTAGTTGAATCGTTCTCGTGAACGCTGCATTACTTCTGCTTCATCTTTGAGGCCCATAGGTGGGGACTATGGGATGATCGATGATAAAACCAGAGAGCTTCAACAAGTGGATGGAAAAATAATATCTACGATGAAGTGTTTTAAGTGTCATCGAACAAGCAAGGACTGATATGGTTAATTATCTGATTCATCGCATGAATGTACAAGCTTGGTAGGGCCAGCGGTCGCTGGCAAAGCCCGCTACATACTTACCTCCTAATACTTTGGCGCTGCACCGTAGGTTATTTAGTATTGTAGGTGTGATGGTGGGGGGGTCGCACCGAGTATTGAATATTGAACTTCAAAATCAGAGCTGAGAACAAATGCGGAACAATAAGATACTATAATCTTAACGAGTGGATGGTGGGAATAATCGCGTACAACGTGGCGTCGGTTGTCATACAAGACATAAATCGCCGAGCTATTGAGTACTAAGGCAGCTCAATGGGCTTTCTCTACCATTTTCCTTATATGCGGAGTATCAGGCTTCAAGTCGCCATCGAGAGGTGCTATCCATCGGCGAAATTTACCATCGTAATTGACACGCCAAAAAAGTCCGTCGCCATACCGCCAGTCACAAGACGCGCACAAGTCAGCAGGACAGTCCAGGAATTGTACCAAAATATTCACCTCTCTCGTCCTGCGAACCTTGGGCTGGCCAGAAACCGAAGTTCCTCTCAAAGTGCTTTTGAGCAGTTCGCTGTTGATTTAGTTCAGGTTTGCGTTTGTAAGCACATATTTTTGGTCACGTGTTCAGCATCTCCACCAATCGCATGAGTGCGCTACTGAAGTCGTAAGCGTTCATTTCAGCGGTTTTGCAGGTGAGGTGGATTGTGTTTTCAGCACAGCCACTGTCATTCTGGATCTGAGATCTGCAGGCTCGTCAGACCAGGCCTGATTCGCGACCACATTCCTTGACTGTGACCGTTTCTACTAAACACGAAAGCTTGATTGCGAGGTGTCACCTGAGCAAAGAAATCGAAACGCTATGTGCGCTAAGCTCAGAATAAGCATGGTGAAAATGACATGAGGAAATGCGGCTTCGCATCATACTATCAGTTCGCGGAAATGTGGTCAATATACGGTGATAATTTGGATAGAATCGAAGGTTCCCACCAGTTCATAATCTCTTTTTCCCTCAGTGTGTTGATTAAATATTGAGGTTTACGACGTCAGATGGCGCAAGCTTGGTTCCTGATACATAAGTAGACGAAGCGATTTTCAACACCTGATCCCAATTATTTTTGTGTGGGTTTTCTGTAGACTATAGTGGCTCAGCGACAATCTACCAAGTAATAATCAGCAACGATAATATCAAGCAGGACGTGTGATCATACCGCCATGATAAAGGTGAATCTACAATTCCAGTGCGAAGTGAGACGAAGGACAATGATCGATCTTAGCTGCAAAATCTACGTCAGTAATTTGCCGGAGTAGACTGTAAGAATTATAGCGAGTCCTGACGACTAATAAGAATCTGATGAGAATTGACTTCTCAAATCCAGATTCCGTCTCCATAGCAGTGTCAGGCAAGCGAATGAAAAGTGAAGGAAGAAATTTTTAAAAATTGGGAAAAAATGATCAGCTACTTAATATGAAGTTAATGTCTTCAATGAATGTGCAGTCTCAGAGGAGAGGGTCAGTCCAAAAGTTCCTGAGGGGACCTTTTCGTCATCGTCGACGATTGTACTTCCGACTCGGAAAGGGTCAGTACTCAGTGCTCGGTGCTCACGACCGGCAGAGCAAACTTTGCATGAGCCCGAATGTACTCTGCGTTCAGCAGATTCGCGACTAGCGCGAAATAGACAATCTGGATTGACAGTGAGGTCCTTGGCCCACTGAAGACGACAGAAGAGAGTTTTGATGCCGCACAAAACAGACACAAACAAATACCTGCCTTCAAGTTGGAGAGTTTTGGGAGGAGTTCTCTTGAGGAGTTCTAAATGATATTTTGTTCAGTCATCCTTGACATAAGTTCGCGAGTTTAAATCACATCGTTGACGAGTCTGACGACCATCCAGTACATACCCGTGTTAACCATGGCGATCTACACGTCCCTGACAGTGCCTACTGTTATTTTACACCCCTCGGAGAAATGTCTGCAGTGGTCAGACGATGGGCAGGCCTGCATCACCACCAAGGCAGCTGTCCATGTCATGGTAAGAATCTTTGTCACACTTCGTCGAACGACGTTCCTCATATTTGCATCCAGACCCCAGACCCAGGAATTAACTTTAGCACACCACCCGACATCAAGGCACCCCGAGGAGATGAGCAAGGGGAGCAACCGCTCGGGTGGTTCAGGACGATGATCGAGCCGGCGCGTGGACAGACACATATGTGGCCGAGTATATGTCAAGGTAAGCATAACGTTGTCGT
Source organism: Suillus paluster (assembly GCF_016628075.1). NCBI lineage: Eukaryota > Fungi > Basidiomycota > Agaricomycetes > Boletales > Suillaceae > Suillus > Suillus paluster. Next base: position 42,791 of record NW_024537606.1, read on the forward strand.
TCCTTGGCATTGGTATTGAGGCTTTGTATGATGGTAAGATTGGGGCGCTATTACTCTCGGATCCCTCGATGTTTCTCTTTGCGATATTGCATGCTCCCCCAGTAATCTCACGCCGAGGGGAAGGTTTGTATCTCTCACCCGTCCGTCTGGCATGCAGCTGAGATGTACATTCAAGATGTGTCATAGCTGTTCTTAACTCAAACGCAGAAGTGTCACTTTGGGCAGCAGCTAAAAATCACTTGAAGGGAGAATGGACTAATGTGAGAGCTGTAATAGACATTGCATCATCCGAGTCTTGATTTTTGTGGAGATTCAAGACGTTACAGGTCTGCTACTCAACCCAGCCTCATTAGATATCGTTCGTAGCACCCTTCGGGCGCAAGTGACTAGTCTGTGGCTCTGTAATGCGCAATAACATTCTCTGACATCTTGGACAAGGTCTTGCCTGGTCGAAACAGCCGGACTATGGGATCGCACCCACCCCGATTCTCGATTCCTCGATGCTTGCCCTGGGAAACAGGGCGGGTTCTATTATGTTTCTCAGGCGCGTTTTTGTAGGTCTTTTTGGGGCAAGACATCTAATTGGCTGCAGGTTCAACAGAAACAGCGACTCAGGAGGTTCCGTCTCGTACATCCATACAGAACCTTTGAGTGACCACTGGATCACGCATCTGAGCTGGTCACCTTGGGTTATTCATGGTGTTGGCCAATGTAAGGATTCTCGTACCTATCGCATGAAGAGGATCGAAGTTCATGATGGCGCAGGCGAATCTCTACTGGCCTTCTCCACTGACCAAGGCAAAGTTGGACTGGTCAAAGTCATCCAAACTCTGCAGTCTAGCTCGAACGTTGGTTTTGTGCCCGAGTATACGACCAGTGTTATATTCGATGTTCAAGGTCCAATATGCGAGGCTGATAAACGAAGCGTGACCGCACTGACGTGGGTTCAACCACCAAGAAGAAACGTACTCTTTCTCCCTCTTTCTCCGACCTTACCTGACTTCTGGCCGGTTTTCCCAGCCTATCATCGTATATACAAAACCCGGCATTGTGCACCTGTGGTCCTGGCCCAGTTCAGAACCCACCTGGTACGGCACCCGCATACTCCCGCTCCAAACCCAAAAGCTATCCGTCGGATCCTCCGCCATCAGCCCTGTCTCCGGAGTGTCCTACGTCCTTCACCGCGACGCACTCATCCTCTCACTTTTCGACGGTTCCTTCCACGTTATCCATAATATGTCCGTGGAACCTACATGGAGTCTTCCGCTCCCAGACGACATCGTCACCTCCGCAGAGCTATCTCGTGCGTCACGAGCGTTGTTCGCCAAGGTTAATCCTGCGCGCATTTCACACATGGATGTCAACAGGATTAGTGGCATGGTGTCGTACGACTCGCAGTCGACCCTCGTTTGGATATACGAGCCAGTGTCCTCAATGATATCATTCACAATCCCTCATTGATGTGTTTGTTTTTCTAGGGCCCTTCGACCTGCTGATTTCAGCTACAAGCATGAAGCTCAGCACGAATGCATGCTGCTCACTGCACCATTATGGCAGCTCGACGACGAGACTGTCTTGCATACCGTTTCAGAGGCGTTCACTGACATCTCTTGCGGTGAGTCGCGCACTCAACAGCTTTCACTACTTGTTTGACATTTAGATTGTCAAGCTTCAGGGAGTGCCCCCATTCACCATTTGCGCGCTGCGATGCTTCATCTGCGCAGCAATACGCGCTTCGCGGCGCTGTGTCCTCGGGTACTGGAAATTTTATCTCAAGTTCCACCAGACCAAACGACAACCATAGTCTTGCCATCCTGGACGCAAGGATCGAACGACGACTTGCGATTCCAGCTTCGGAAAAGTCTCACCGTTCATTTGTTTGGCTGGCCCAACCTCCTATCACTGCGAATGAGGCTCTCCGTAGCTGACCTGTGTTGGGTGCGCGAATCAGGAACGTCTACCTCGGTATACTTACCAAACCCGGTTCATCACAGAAACTTTGCAAGGACCCAGAGATGCAAGCACAGTGTGGTCAAGTTGCACAGGGCCTCCTAGCCGCAATCTCGCACTGTGTGCTGCGGATCCTCGTTCGTCACTTGAGAGCCATCATTCCCGTCGTCACTGGTGCGCTGACGGTTCATATCCTTTCTCGTATCTTGCTGAGCCCTCGTCACAGCGCCTGATATCCCATTCGTCCTCCGTGAAGTGGTACAGTCATTACTTCCCGGTTCGCCACAAGATCTAGCAGACGAAGCTCAAGCCTTAAAAGACACTCTCACTACATCCTTCCCCATCGATCCAGCAATCGCCGCGTTGCACGAACACTGTCCCGCCTGCCACGCCGAAGTCCCACTCCACGACATCACTCGCGCAACTTGTCCAAGTGGTCATACCTGGGGTACGCCTCCCCTCTTTCGCGAAGCTGACAAAGTGCATCTCATCATCATACCATATCAGCTCGCTGTACGATCACCTCCTTCATACTCTCGACGTCGAAGGTACGCACATGCATCGGATGCAGTCGGAAGGCCTTGCTTCCGTTTGCAGCGTCAGATGAGAGCCTATTACCTGTTGCTGCACAGAGTTGGATTGTGAGTAATTTGCTGGAGGCTGTACAGCGGTGCGTATTTTGTGGGAATGGCTTTGTGGAAATCGTATAAGCAGGTGAAATGCATGACCGGACCGCCGGAAGCAGTTCAGCGAGCCTGATGGAATGTAACAGCGTCGAGGTTTTCAACATTTTCAGTTCTGGAAATCGTCAGTCGAAAGCAAATTTAGACCTGGCCAGGGCACTCCGCGTAGCGCTCTGGATTCCCTTTTAAATGCACCTTCAGAGGCTGAAAATTGCTGGTAAGTATCCCTGATATGCAAGTTGGGCTTGAAGCGAAGGAGAGACTCAAGAGTGGAAGAGACTTCTGCGCGTGGCTGTGCCAAACTAAGGCGGTCCTGATGCAGGATTACAGGCAGAGTGGCTAGTCGAGGAGCAAGACAGAGTCATTGCGATATGAAATGTCCGTACAGAGCGAGCTACTAACACATTAAGCTGATGCCGAGTCCCGACAGTGAGGGGGCGAGCGACAATAGTGTGACAATCCGAGCTTCTTCAGCTGACAGAAATCACTTAAGGACTCTCGATAGTTATATCACGGGTTGATACTGCAGGTGCGGCGATTGAACGAGCACCTAGCTTTACTCATGTCCAACGGTGCTCATAGCTTTCCTATTGGCCTGGATCACTGGGAAGGTTTAAACGCTATGCATCTGGATGTCCTTCTATGAAGCAGATGCTCAGACACTCGCGACACCCAGACACACCCCAGACTATCACAGATGTGTAGGCAGTGATATATCAATACCCCGGGTACAGGGGTAGCTTCATGGCATATGACTGGCTAGTAGATCCGTTCTTGAAGCAGATCAGCGGAAGTAACTTGGAGCTGATAGCTTGTGGTATACTAAGTTATGAGAGTCAATGGAACGATAATCAATAATCGAAGCTTACAAGATAAGTCATGCGGCATGATGTTCTAATGTTCATCTACAACTGATGTAAATCCATGAGAGAACACTCGAGAAGCTTCATACTATGTACACTTAGCGCCAGTGTCTCTCGACGACCATAGGATTTAATGTCGCGTCAACTCGATATTATCATTGCCGAAGCAGGCATCAGTGGGCTAAATGTACATCTGCATATCATTGGTGCAAGGTCACTTACGCAGGATTCGGGCCACAGCAGCCCTGTTCTTGTCTTACTTGAATGCAAATATCGTAGTACTTAAGAGTCGCCCTCGTACAGGATCTACCGAAACCGGTGTTGTGGTGCTGGGGCCGAATGGAATGCATGTTCTTCAAGGGCTTGGATTAGCGGAATCCCTTCATCACTGGCCCAGTGGCACCCAGGCTCCATGGGCGCATATGTATGAGTCATCCAGTGACCTGCTGGGTAAAATCCCAAGACGCCAAAGAGTTATCTGATGGAGTCATCGTTCGCTGGCGCAAAGGGAGCGTGGAGACAGAAATAAAGGTTGACCTTTTGGTCGGCGCTGATGGTAATTGGAGTATGGTCAGACTAAAGTACGCAAGACCGAAATTTAATTTGATTTTCGGATATATTTGACTGACCAATACGAAGGATGTATGCTAGTTTGAATATACCTGCGCCGCGAAAACCTAGGTACAGTGGTTTAGGCTAACCGACGCGGAGCCCAGAAACGGGAAACAAGTGCTTTCGAGATGTTCATAAAATGAGAATCGTGAAGGAGAGCGGGATGGACGGTTTGGGCACAAAGTGCTTAGAATCGAGGACTGGGTCAAGATACGCGAGAGTAGCCAATCTTCGTAGATCTTCCCTCTAGCGTCACGGTTGCCCGGACGTATCAGGATGCTTTAATTTATGGAACGGCCCTTATGTAATACTACCAAGAAGTAAGTACGATCTTTAAGTTGTTGGGTTCTAACACAATCATTAGAGCGAATCTTATTGAGGGTGATGCTTTGTGTAACGAGAGACTAACTACTACTAGTACTACGAAGTTCCACGAAAAAGAGATATTAAATATTTCCGTACTTTGGTACGCTGTTTCTCTATGAATTACCAATGCATGGCTACCATATGATCTAAGACGAAGAATAGGCATGAAGATCGTAACTGAAGTATGTGACACTCTGAGTCTATTGTACCGTTGGATAAGCGAGAGAGACCCTTATTCCCTTGATCACGGTCTCGTGATTAGTATATAAACAAGCATTGCAGGGGGTGGCATACCTCTCCGCCTTGAATTGACCAAGCCCATTAAATTCCCACCGGGTAGAAAGGACGCCCCGCTGCTCTATTTCATACCATCCATAGCGCTCAGGTTGCTCTGCACAGCACATTCCTGAGGAGAGAGCATTGTCATGTCAGAAGACGCTAGCGCAAAGCTATCCGCATTAAACGGGAAACAGTCGAGATCGAAGGGATTCGTAAAGTCCTGCCCGAGTGCCCCTGCCCTATCCACATTCATGGGGGACATAAGAGGAAGGCTATCAAACGCAGAATATGTGAACTCGGAATGCTGAGGATAAAGATCGGTGTTCTACTGAAGCATTAATAAGCGGTTCTAAAACCCATGAAGTTACTAACATGTTGCCCGAAAGGGGAGTGGAGTTGTGACGCAGGGTCGAAAGCCTGTGCATCGAACATAGGGTCGTCCTCTTGGTCTGGGAGAGGCCATGCATATGGCATTGGAGTACCAAACCAAGCATCTCCACCAGGCTGAAAATTGGGAAGGTCGCACGCTGGAAGCGGTGAAGCAATTGGCGCAGAGGTGACGGAGTGGTACATGGTTGTACGGCTCGGGCGGCGAGCCATATCATCATGAGTAACCAAGAACGGAGCCCAAGAGTCAAGATCTGTGGACGGAATCACTGGTTCTGCACCGACAGGGGGGCAAGAAGACGAGCGGCGTGGGCGCGAGGGAACGGGATAAGGAGTGGGACGAGCAGCAGCCTGCACACGTTGCTTGGAGCTACCGTTCATGTCGTGTCCGCGCTGTACCAAGACGGACGATAATTCCGCCCTGCGAGATTCCAGCTCTCTCGCTTCTTTAGCAATGCGATCACTCTTGACCTTCCTTGCCTTCAAAGCAGGCTTCGAAGCATGCTGCACGGGCATGTATTTGTACCCAGGGTACATCTTCGCGTGACGCTCTTTCTCTTTCAAGGCAAGGTCAATCCACGGTTTCTGTTGCTCTTTCTTCATCCCCCTCCATATTTTGCCTGCGATGCGCGATAGGTTTCGATGATCACTTTCTACATTACCAGGAATTTTCTTTTGCTGGACAAAGTCGCAGCGGAAGAGAATGAACGCATTGCGTGGACGGGGGATGTGTCCGGAAGGCTGCCGTCGGGCATGTGACGTCCGATTCGCCTTTGGGGCAAGGTCTGCAAGTCCAGGAATGGGCAGTTGAATGACGTCGGGATGCGCGTTCGGTGATGAAGTGGAATCTGAGGCACTTCTTGGTGACTCTGACAAAGATAACGATGGTATGGACATTGGTGTCCCGAGGTCTACTGGCGTGAAGGCAGGTGACGGGGAATGCTGGAATGCATGTTGGGTGAGTGCTGGTTGATGATAGCGTCGCGCACGCGAAATAAATACTCTACAAGTATCCTCCATGGAGTGTCTGTAGCTCATGGCGAGACGAGAGTAAGAAAGAAAGATATCGAGCCACAGTATAATACTCCGGCATTTTGAAGCGGCTGGAAAGAAAGGGAAAACGCACCCGAAGAACTGGCATATGAGGATAAAGGTCTCTTTGACAGGTTGGAGTGCAGTATTAGGACCTATTAGGGCACGTTGCAGGGACGGCGCTCCCTCTCATCGACGATTGTCCAGGATACCTGAAATTTCTACGTCGTAATTAGTAGTAACGCCTTTGTGCAGTACGTTAGTTCAGTCACCCTGAATTACCAGGTATTCTCGATTTCATCGTTGGGTCATGTACTAGATCTTCATCCGTGCCCAAATCCATTCTTGCAGTCCGCGATTGTCATTTCGTTTCCTACTCCGCCCATTATGGACCTAAAAGAAGGCTTATTAATACTCTGTCAGTGTCACTGTCATCGAGTTCAGGACAGCCTAAGGGTAAACCTGGTAAGTACACTCTCGGTATTTAGATCTAGCGTATGTCTAGTACATTCGCGAGCAACACCGAAATCAATAAAATTTATATTGACGGATGCATGGGAGGAACAGTGTGCCGACGCCGGCAGCACCCGGGCCGTCGACCTACTCCGGAGCCAGAGAGGGACCAACCTACCGCCGCATGGAAGACTGGGAGTGATCTCCGGTGCTAGCGACTTGCAGGACTTGAGCTTGCACAGTTAGTTCGAGTGTCCTGTAAGCTTCGATTTCGGTGGTCATGCGCTGCCTCCCGTACCATTTTACCCCGGCTTGGTTTTGCTCCAGGTACACAGAACCTGGTCGCCATCTCGGTTATCCACGACCGGTGACCTTCTGTGGCAGTGCGGACATAATTACTCGGGTGCGCAAGTATGAGCCCCGGAATTTGAAATATGATGTCTCGTCGATTGACTGTCCTTCACCACACAGTACTGCTGCCCGTCCGAAGGACAACTGTAAAATAATAGTATCACATTCAGCAGCTGCTCGATGGACTAATGCTAACTTACTCGCTCAAGAACCCGAACCTAAGCATCAAACTAAAAACTAAGTACTACTATCATGAACAACTCGAGGTTGAAGTGGAGATATAAATCAGCATCGGCTCCGCCGTCCCCCCAAAAGAGAACACATACTATGATATAGGACGATGGCCTTGAGTAGAAAGATGCCAGGATTCTGTCTAGGGCCCCGTTGCCCTCTACATACATTTTGCCCGGGACGACTGCAATTCGTTGCAATGACCTAGTGTGAGGGCAGGAAAGGCCGCAGGTTCGGCTGTGGCAGAAAGCGTGAAGCCTGGGTTGTCCCACTATGATTTCGTTGTTACTCAAGGAAACAGCAGATAGCCCCAGCAAGCACCTAGATCCTCGAGCGCCTTCTTCAAAAACTCTGCAGGAGTACTGTAGCCATTCACACCAAATGCAGCTTACCTAGGCTGGATCAAAGATGGGAGTATGATATTTTGGTTGAGCTCAAACACAGTGGCTGTACGGTAGTGAACTTTGTCGATCGGGTGGACGACGGGCCGGCATCTCGGCGACTGATCCGATAATCAGATTCAGAAAATTATCAAAAGTTGAAGATCAGCTTAAGCTTGATTGCCCTCGAGCTCGTTAGTAAAAAATGCCACCCTTCTCGCATCCTTCAATCCAAGGTAAGTATAATACGACAGTCAATTGATCTTTGAATGATTGGACTTGCTAGATGGTTGGTTCCGTGAAATCTCTTCTCAGTGGCCTGGTCAGGCCATGACCCTCAAGGTTAATAAGATCTTGCACATCGAAAAATCTCTCTATCAGGACGTTCTCGTCTTCGAATCTGAGACATACGGAAATGTATTGGTTCTCGATGGTGTCATCCAGTGCACCGAGCGAGACGAATTTTCGTATGTCATTCATATGTCGGCCCTTGCTCCGATCGCTTGACTCATACGATGTAATGTAGATACCAAGAGATGATTGCTCATCTGCCTCTCGCCAGCCACCCAAACCCAAAGAAGGTGCTTGTGATTGGGGGTGGCGATGGAGGCGTCGTTCGAGAGGTGCTCAAGCATGATACGGTTGAGGAAGTGGTCCTCTGCGACATCGATGAGGTTTGTATATGAATAGATGCAAGGTCCTCTCTGACGAAGGTACAGGCTGTGATCAGAGTCTCAAAGATCTACCTCCCGCACATGTCTGCACTACTCGACTCTCCTCGTGTCAAGGTCTTCGTCGGTGACGGGTTCAAGTTCCTTGCCGAGAACGAAGCCACGTACGACGTGATAATCACAGATTCCTCTGACCCGGTCGGGCCAGCAGAAGCTCTTTTCCAGAAGCCTTACTTCAAGCTTCTTCACGATGCGCTGGCTCCCGGGGGGCACATCTCGACACAGGGAGAATCTCAGTGGCTTCACATTCCCCTGATCTCCAACCTTCTTAAGTCGACACGCGAGCTGTTCGCCGTCTCGCGATACGCCTTTACTACGATCCCAACTTACCCATCTGGCCAGATCGGGTTCATGGTGTGCTCCAAAGAGCAGGGCCGGGACCTCACTACTCCCGTTCGCAAGGTGACCAACACTCGTTACTATAATGAGAACGTCCACCGAGCGGCGTTCGTTCTTCCACAATTTGTTCAATCGTATCTGGAGGACGGAATTGACATCACGCCCGTATTCGGACGTGCGGCTACGGCTGTGAAAGCTGCAGCAGAAGGCAAGAAAACGCGCAAAGTACTTCTCCTTGGCTCTGGCTTCGTTGCACGTCCATGTGCCGAGTACGTTGTACGCGACCCCTCCAATGCGCTAACGATTGGTAGGTCAATCATACCCGTACATTGTAGTAATCTTCATCCCTTACACAGCATGCCGCACGCTCCAGAGTGCACAAGCATTGGCAGAGGGTCTTCCTAATGCAAATGGCATTTCTCTTGACGTCAACAGCACCAGCGATCTCGAGGCTCAAGTTGCTGCGCATGATCTTGTCATCTCTCTGATCCCCTACACGTACCACGCGACTGTTATCAAGGCTGCGATAAAGGCCAAGGTTCACGTCGTCACAACCAGTTATGTCTCCCCTGCAATGCGTGAACTTGATGAGGAAGCCAAACGAGCAGGCATTGTTGTCATGAACGAAATTGGTCTTGACCCTGGCATCGACCATCTGTATGCGATCAAGACAATCGATGAGGTGCATGAAAAGGGTGGCAAGGTGAGCTACTGGTACTTTCGGTCTCTACAACAGCCTTACATGTCTCCCTAGATCAAGCAATTCCTATCTTACTGTGGCGGTCTCCCAGCACCAGAGTGCTCAGGTAATCCCCTCGGCTACAAATTCTCGTGGTCATCTCGTGGTGTCCTCCTAGCTCTGCTCAATTCAGCAGCCTATCTGTCTGAGAGTAAGCAGCTCAATATTTCCGGCACTGAGTTGATGGGCTATGCCAAACCCTACTTCATCTCCCCGGCATTTGCGTTCGTGGCTTATCCGAACCGTGACTCCGTGCCCTTCAGGGAGTGGTATAACATCCCAGAGGCAGAGACTGTGGTCCGCGGCACGCTCAGATACCAGGGCTTCCCTGAGTTCATCAAGGCGCTTGTTGAGTTGGGCTGGCTTGATGCATCTGAGAAGGACTGGTTGAAGGAGGGCTTGACCTGGGCCCAGGTCATGCAAAAGGCGATCGGTGCTAATGACGCTTCAGAAAGGCAAGCAGCTGATTGTCTGAATCTGCGCAGAATACGAAACTGAATCGACATATCCAGCACCCTCGTCGCGCACGTCAAGTCGGTCTGCAAATTCCCTAATGATGCCGAAGCTACCCGTATCGTTTCCGGACTCCGCTGGATTGGACTCTTCTCATCAGAGACCGTGAAACCCCGCGCAGGAAACCTCCTTGATACCCTCTGCGCACAACTCGAGACGCTGATGAAGTACGAGCAGGGCGAGCGAGACCTTGTCATGCTTCAGCACAAGTTCGTGGTCGAGTGGGCTGATGGCAGCGAGGTATGCGTCTGTTACAGGTCCTTCAGACAGATTCGCTAATAACCTTGCAGCAAACCCTCACCTCGACGCTCGAGCAATATGGCAGCCCGTCTGGACATTCCGCGATGGCACTCACTGTCGGCGTTCCTTGCGGTATCGCGACGCAACTTGTGCTGGATGGCGTCTTTAAAACTCCTGGAGTTCATGCGCCATACACAAAGGAGATTTGTGACCCCATCCGTCACCTCTTAGAGATCGAAGGATTGGGTCTGGTAGAGAGGGTGCTGTGATGTTACGCGTGCTGCAGAAATGTTGATTGTTGTATAATTAAAAAGAATATGTACTAGACATAGATTTATGTACATGTTTCGCGTTTTACGACCATGATCGATGATCGATGATCAGTTGGTCTGTAACTTGTAAGGCCTGTAAGGTTTGAAATTTGAGTTGTTCGATGTTATTGTCTTTGATCAATACTGAAACTTACTGCATGTAAAAGCAGCCACTGCAATCGTTGTTACCTCTGACCATCATCTGAAGCAAGGATGTCGCAGCCACGAAGGTCACCGCATGATTCGTACGAAACTGAGACAACAGATCACCAAATAGACACGGAAACCATCCTCCTCAAGCACCTCCCACTTAACCCAGACTCGCCTTCCCCGTTGCAGAAGGATGCACATTTGCAGTTCCTGGTTCGAAATCTAATCCAAGGTTTTCCATCCCGCTATATCGGCCAAGACGCAAGTCAACCATGGTTGCTCTACTGGACGCTTCAAAGCTTCAGCGTCATGGGAGTAGGGATGGATCCGAATAATAAACAGAAGTGGGTGGCGCAGTGATGCCATGAGATCAGGATGGCTTAAGATGCGCCAATTTGCAGGGCCATCGACACTATTATGGCATGGCAGCATCAAAATGGCGGATTCGGAGGTGGGCCAGGCCAGGCTGCTCATTTGCTTCCAACTTACGCGGCGGTTTGCGCGCTGGCGATCGTTGGAAGGCCCGGCCCTGGAGGTGGATGGGATCAGATCGACCGGTTAGTTTCATATTAAGAGCCATATGGAGGTGCTGTTGATACTTGAGCAGGGAGAAGATGTATGAGTTCTTCATATCGGTCAAGCAATCAGATGGGGCGTTCCTCGTGGCACACCATGCAGAAGTAGATGTGCGGTTCGTGGTCCAATCATTTTTCTATCGATGTTGGCTGATGTGACATTTTGAACAGTGGGACATATTGCCTCCTCGTGGCGGCACATTTGCTGAACATATTAACACCGGAACTTTTGGAGGGCGTCCCTGCCTCCATTATGTCGTGTCAGACTTACGAAGGAGGCTTCTCATCCGCTTCCCAGCCGTATTTTTCCCCTGAACCAGAAGGACCTCCGACACTGCTTGATTCACCGCGTCCACCTCTCGGTGAAGCTCACGGCGGGTATACTTTCTGCTCCTCTTGCGTCATGGATCATGCTTCAACCATATCTTTCTCTGCAAGAGCCTTCGGTCCAGAAGCCATCTCTGAATTTCAAGACGTTGCTGCGATGGCTGGTGCAGATGCAAGGCTCGGAGATCGAGCTTGGTGGTTTCAAAGGCCGCACTAATAAGCTTGTGGATGGATGCTACTCCTGGTGGGTCGGGGGCTGCTTTGCATTGTTGTCTTCGCTAGGCATCGTTGGTGCCCATGGCCGTGATGATGATCACGAATCCTACTACCGCTCATCAAGAGGATGAAGCTTGGAATGATGTTGATGGTAAGTTGTTACCTGCAAGACGTTGCATGGTGAGAAATGCTGATAGATGGACGTATATGCAGATTCAGTATGGGACCGTGCCGCATTGCAGCGCTATATCCTGTGCGCGGCTCAGCACCCAGCAGGAGGTCTACGCGATAAGCCTCCAAAGTAATTGGTTTTTGGAACATCAACATGATCATTTGTTAACGATATTCACAGGCCCGCAGATTCATACCACACACTATATTGCCTAGCAGGACTATCCACTGCTCAGCACAATATTTTCCTCTCATCTACTCGGCAAGATGCTATCTTTCGCTGTTGGAAGACCCCGCCTGGTATGTCTTAACCTTGAATCACAAAAGCTAGTTGCTCATTCGAATCAGAGTCGACGCATGAGCAACTTCGTCAAGCGTGTTTCGCGCACTCGCTTTCTTGGACAGAGGAAGAGGGCACGTCTCGCATACTTGGAGTGCAAAATAACCGGATGGTGATCTACTGTGCTTTTTTTCATGGGCGAAGTGACTGATTGAGCTTTTATGCAGAATGCGACACATCCAGTATTCAATCTGACTATGACGCACACGGAGGGTATCATGGCGCATTTCTACAAACAAACGATTCCTTCGCGGCCTAAGAAGACGTGATAGGCGGTCGAGAGCAGAGTAATACGTAAGGATCATGGGGTGTAAAGTATCTTCAAGGGATGTATTGTAGAATTGAAACTGACGAGTAACGAATAGCAAGTGACGATGGTTGTATTCGATCCAAGTGCGTTGGCCAGAGTATCAGCTGTGGCCTTTGCGATGTTGCGCGAGTGATGGGCCTTGATGTTGACCTTGGCCATCGATTCCTCGTTTCCCAACGTCTTGATGTAGAACCCTCATTTCTCCCTTACTCCTTCGGTTAGGGAGGTGCATGTTGACTGATTACTTATTACTTTTCCTCGAAGTAGTTTCATGCAGTTCGACAGGTCAGATTGTCAGTGTGCTCCTGAACTATCATTATATGCATAGTTGGTCGGTGAGTTCGCGAACATCTCTTCGCGCTTTAATGTACCTTGGACTTACGAGGTCATTCCTACGCTTCGTTCATAACTCCCAGGACGAACCTCACGCCATCAGAATCGCAGCACAGCTCCTATATAAGAGGAAATGACTGTCCTAAATATACACAGTTGCTGCCAACAACACCTTGGCAGAACGGCACGTATATATGTGGTGATATTTTTAGATATGACATGTTCCTACTTCTGAAGTTCTTCCGTTCATACTGACATGTCCCCCTTTGCGAGAGAATGAAGTCACATATTAGGATCACACTAGGTGACAGGCTGTGGCTTTATATAGAGGAAGAATGGAGGAACACCAATATAATTCGAGTCATCGACGAGTCATTGCTTGAATTTCCTTCAGACCTTTACTTGCACACACTCCAAGTGAAAACTCACCTCCATCTCCTCGAGCACGATTGCTCAGTGGTACGCTGCATATGCAGCACAGATCAATAGCCGCGACGACGTTACGACGCGCTGAAGGCCTCGGAACAGTCGTAGCCTCATCGCCAGCCGGCTTGTCAAATATGCACGGCGACGAGTAGTTGGTGGGATCGAACTTGCTGTCAGTCCCTGTCATCAGCTTTGATTGTTGTATAAGGCACTCCCTCTCCAAACTCGACAGCGGCGCCCGTGTCCAATTCAAAGCAACTACCTTGAAATTGACGAAAATATCACTTGGCGGCTGGTGGTGGTTTCGGTGGCGTTCGGTGGAGGGAAGCGATAAGATAGGAGTTTATTTTAGTGTCCCACTGGCAGGACTCCAGACACCGAACCCTTTAATTACGTGTAAGTCATTACCGCTCATAAGTTATACACAAAGGCCAGCAAAGGCCTCACGGGCTCTCGTCACCTTGTATGAGCTTGCTGAGCATGACCAGTCTCCATTTTTGCGCGGGCAAGTACAACGTAGCTTACAATGTCAGTACAAAGCTCGCCGACTTTGGAAAGCCCGTTGCTGAAATTCTCCTTATCTTTCATTTTATCAGGTTGCGGTGGACCGTGGCGCCCATGTCACCAAATCCATTTTCAGAATCGATTCGCATGTAGGAAACTTTGCACACGAGGGATGATCATTCTCGCTGCTATACTAGCACTTCTTGACAGCAGGCTATATGCAAAGTTCCGCGCGGTAAGCAATGAGTGGCATGTATTCCAGGAACTGACCATGCAACTCTAAGCATCCATCAAAGTAACTGCTCATACGTCCCGGAATAACCGTGATTCCATTACCCAATATCAATGTTCCACATGCTCGCGCCACCGATGAGTACATGTACCTGTAACAGATAAAGCCAGCCGCATTAGGCCGCCAACTTTGTATTCCCTGCTCCCATCACAATGGCATTCCAGCCTGCAGCTGTCGAAGGTGGTCATGATCCTCGCGTCCACCTCTCAGAGAAGGAAGAGCATGATGCCTATATCCCCAGCAACATGCTTCTTCCTGATGGTACCATGCCAAATATCGAGACGTACATGTACTTCGCGAAGATTCAGCGTGACAGGGAGGCCCTCTCTGCCAAGAATGATGCTGAGGGTGGCAATTGGATCTCGAGAACATTCAAGCGTTCCCAAGAATCTGATCACCATTCCGTTGTATCAGCCCCGGACCCTGATGAGAAGAGGGGAGCTGCTTCTACAGAGGAGGGGGGCGGCTCTCTAGTCACCCCAGGCGAGTACCGTGCAGCTTCTGGCGCTCTTAGGACCGCCACCTGGGGAAGTGTATTCTATCTTATTACGACCGGTACGCTGTTTCATAGATTTGATGATATTGATGGGTTCTCATCTTCCATAAGATATTCTGGGCCCATACTCTACTCCGTGGGCGTTCCAACAAGTCGGATATGGTCCCGGTGTTGCCTGTTTCTTTGTCTTCGGTATCATGGCAGCATACAGTGGATTCCTCCTGTGGTGGATGTTCTTGAAACTTGACTCGGATCGGTATCCTATCAGATCTTTCGGTGATTTAGGGCAACGCATATACGGTCGTTGGTTCCGGCATGGTACGTACATACTCTCATGAATTAGAATTCATTAATATAACGTGGATCCATAGTTTGTAACATCTTGCAAAGTTTACAGCTCGTGTTCAACGTCGGTCTCATTATTCTTGGTAATGGCCAAGGTCTGTCGCAAATGGCAAAGTTCAAAGTACGCTTATCACGATTTGCCACACTCCATGATCTAACTTGGTCCTCTACAGCTATGCTTCAGCGTCTGCAATGTTGTTTGGACCCTCGCTGGAATGATCCTTGGTCAAATTCGAACTCTTCAGAAGTTTGGCTCGATCGCCAATCTCGCTATCTGGATGAACATCATCACCTTGATTTTGACGATGGCCTCTGTGGCTAACTCGGCTCCCAATTATACTGCAATACCGTTCGATGGCCCTGTGCAAACCTATGCAATTTACATACAGCCTTTCCAAGCCCAGCTCAATGGTATCATGCAGATTGTATTCTCATACGGTGGAGCGTAAGTCCTGATACCTCGTGAAGACATCCACGTACCATGAATGATTTTAGAATGATTTTCGTCGAATTCATGGCTGAAATGCGCCGCCCGATGGATTTCTGGAAGGCTATGGCGTATTCCCAGCTCTTCATCTTCGTCGTATACATGTTCTTTGGCCTCTTCGTGTACACATATCAAGGCCAATATGTCGTTAACGTCAGTCGTTTTTCTTTCGACTGGGAATCTCACTGATACCTTTGTTTCAGCCGGCCAACCAGGGGATTTCCGGATATGCTCTACAGACTGCGACGAATGCCATTTCTTTGACCGCTGGTCTCATTGCTGCTGCATTGTACGGCAACATCGGTGTCAAAGTCATCTACAACAACATCTTGGTGGAGATGTTTGGTTTCCCCGAGTTGACTGCGACTCGGGGTAAATACTACTTCTCCATCGCCATCATAGCGTATTGGTCCGTTGCCTTCGCTATTGGTTCCGCTGTCCCGCAGTTCAGCAACATCTCATCGCTGGTTGCTGCCGTCTGCATCTTCCGTGAGTATTCATACTTTTCTAGTTGCTGTCATAGCGACTGAGCCGCCTTTGGAGAATTTACATACACCTTCCCACCATTCATGATCTTGGGTTACTGCATGCAAGTGGACGCCACAAAAGGCGACAGAGAATTTGACATCAACAACCCCCACGCCCACCGTGTTGATACCTGGAAACAGCCATCGCGTTGGATACGTGCATGTACGTACAAACTTCCGCGCTGCGTTCTCCCGCGCTAATCCCTCCACGTTCAGTCTTCACCAAAAATGCTTACTTCAACGTGTGGAACTTCCTTCTCGCGCTCGCATGCTTGTCCTGCGCTATTCTGAGCGGATACTCTGCCATCAAGACGATCGTGACTGCGTTCCAAACCTCGGCTTCCACGGCGTTTGGCTGCAAGTCGCCTTTGGATAACAGCGGCTAAGACATGAATACTGAATGTTGACGCGTTGTGGTTATGGATGTTCGGTTGAATGCGGATGTTGGGGGTATGCTATAAGTAGTAGTCTGAAACGCTCGCCCGTAACGTTAACCTAATGTATACTGATGATGGATATATATTTTTGTTATCTTATGCGCCAGTTCACCGAAAACTCGAAGGCTTGTAAATGTACGGCTATCTTCATATCGATAGACCAGAATTTGAAATATTCACTTGACCGCTTTTATTTGTTATTGGAGCGACACCAAACAGAGGCGCTCATGCTAGCTAAATTTGTAAGTCATTAACCGTACTTGTAACTTGTGGGCTGATATGGGGCGGTACAAATGTTACGGCGCGCTTACCCGAGGGCCCTACAGGCCTCCACAGGCGCTAAAAGGCCCTTTTCGGAGGCATGGTTCAATTTTTGATGATGAAATTTTCAGACTTCATATTTTGGTCTAACTGTTCGACGGGTAATATTATATACATGAAACTGAGTCTATATATATTCTACCACTTTATATTGAAAACGATGGAATTTTGAAGTTGCGGTAGCAAATATATGTTGAGCATGTTTGACATGCCGAAAAAGGTATTCGAGCACCGTAGTACCAACTGTACTACGGTGACCTTGCAACGAAGCCCTTGCCGTGCAAGACACTACAATGTTGTCAAAGTAAGTTATGCTCGTCATCAGATGAGGCTCCACTTAGTTTCTGCAACCCTGGCACTTTAGCGAGATCGCCGTGAACATGACGATCGCTAAGTAGAACTGACTCCGGGTCACATCCACCTTTGTTTGGCAAAGCCTTGTGAAATAAACAAACGCCACGACGCGTGATGATACATGCAAGTGATCATGATGTCACTCCAAACGGGGCAACCTCACGAGCACCATATCGACATCGTGAAAAACGCAAGAAATGCTGTCCAAATAGAATGTTTTTGCTAGGCATGTTATCAAGGCCCTCGGCCAATTAGCTTGCTCCGATAAATTCCTTAGCAAAAACTTGGCAAAAACACTATAATATGTACTTTCGTTATAAGACAACAATATTAATGTAAGTATATGCATCGCGACACAATTAAGTATTAAGTAAAAGACGTGCACTCCGGGTATAGTTGAATAGATATCTGCTAGTCGTCGACCCCAAGACCAATATTTCCCTCCGGACTGTTATAGTCCACGAGCCTCGAGACAACTGCGGAAGATCTTCTGGAACTGCGGGACGTGGTCGAGGTCCATGAGCGTGTAGTGTTGCCCAGGCACATCAGTATACGATGGCTCGCCACGGCTGAAGCCAGACCATGGTTTCAGTTGGTTGTTGAGCCAGTCTGCCTTGCTACCGCGAAGTGGAATAGCATAGAATACATCGACTACGGCTGACGAGACATGAAATATGAGTAAATGGCGCTGAAGCCAGAAAATGAACTTACAAACTGAACCCGATGGGTTGTAGTCCTTTCCGCAATCAATCAGAGACCCGGCGATGTCCACCCAGTGGTCAAGCTTCTCGGGCGTCAGCTGGAGCTCGACGAGACGTTCAGGAGGCGACAGCTTCCACACCACGTCAAGCTGCTCCTTCCTCGTCATCGGTCTCAGAGCAGGAGTCAGATTGTTCGCGTCATGCTTCGACACGAGACCGAGGAAGTACGACAAGTTGAGCATGCCGCCCGTCCAGTCAATCTCGTGCATGCGGTCGGCGATATGAGGAGGAATGTTGATTAGACCAACGAACTTGACTTCGTCGCCCATGGCCTCGAGCCGCTTGGCGACTTCAAACGCGACCACACCACCGTAACTGTAGCCGGCGATGGCGTATGGTCCCGTCTCCTGCGTCCTCTTGACTGCGGCGGCATAGCAGGAAACCATCTCGTCCATGGATGTGAAGAAGGGGTGGCCGGGCTCGAAGCCACGAGCACGGAGAGCGTAGAACGGACGCTCATTCTGGAAGTACTTGGCGAGGTTGACAAAAATGAGAACCTCTCCGACACCGGGGTGCACGAAGAAGATCGGCGTCTTGCTTCCGGTCAACTGAAGGGGAACGATGGGGTCGTACTCCTCAGTCTGGCTGTCCTTGGAGAGCAACGCGTTGACGTAGTTGGCCAGGCTCGAGACGACAGGGTGCTTGAGGATTTGGATGGTTGGAATTTCGGGCAGGTCAAAGTGAGCCTCTCCTTCGCGCTTGAGCCTGAAGATGATATATGTCAGTGAAGGTAGTATTACAACGTGGAAAGATATATTCACCTGATAACATCAATAGAAGTCCCGCCGAGTTCGAAGAAGTTGTCGCTCGCTGAGACCTCGCTTTCCGGAAGGTTGAAGATGGCTGCATATATCTTGGCAATCACCTTCTCTGTCTCGGTAGAGGGGGTGACGAAGGAGGCGCCGCGTGCCTCGTTGATAAGCTCCTCAGCGCGGGCAATGTGCTCCGCAAGCCCTCCTTGCTTGAAGAGGTTAATGAGACGCGCCCGAGATAGTTTGCCGAGAGTGGTCTTCTCCATCTGGTTGATAGGGATGGGAATGATTATTTGAGGAGGCAGGGTGATCATCTTCACAGAGATATCACTCAGAGCGCGGTGAGTGGCAAAGAGCTTCGTTGAGGCATCTACTCCGGCGAGGTCGAAAGTTGGCGAGTAGAAAATGATGAACCCTTCGGTCTCCTGGCCAGGAGCGCGGTAGGGAACCGCGGCGAGGAACGAGTGTGTGACCCCTTCAACGGTTTGGAGGTGAGTTTCGAGCTCAGGGGTACCATATGAGACACCGTGGACGATGACTGTATCCTTGATACGACCGCTGAGACGCATGACGCCATTCTCGATGATGCCCACATCACCAGTGCGGTGCCAGCCACCATTGACAAAGCTAGAGGACGTAGCCTCAACGTTGTTGTAGTAGCGTACGAAGACCATAGGTCCGCGAACCTGAAGCTCGCCGCTCTCGCCGTCAGGGAGGAGGGTGGAACCATCTGCAGGGTCAACGATGCGCATCTCACAATCATTTATAGGACGTCCGAGATCAAGGAACTCGCGAGCAGGCTCGGTTGCTAGGACATCGACCGGGTCATATATGCATCCGGCGCTGTAAAGATCTGTCAGTTTAGATATTGATAGCGTTATAATATCCTTACCAAGTTTCTGTCATTCCGAATCCAGCGGAGATGACGAACGACACCGCAGAGGGGTTCTTGCTGAGCTTCTTCAGTGTAGTAGCAAAGGCTTTCGCGGTCTTGGAAACAACAGCTTCACCTCCACTATTGATGCGCTTGATGGAGGACAGGTCGAAGCACCCATACAAGTCCGTGCGCTTCTCCAAATCACGAGTGAGCTTCGAGAGCAAGAAGTTGGGCGCGAAGGTCAGTTCGGTGGACTAAAAATAGCATGATGAGAGAAACGTTAAGCTTTGATTCGATGTTGGCGTACCTTTTCGTCGATCAGACGGAGCAGCCGAAGGGGATCAGAAAGAATAGCAGATGCATGCACGTGGAGTTGCGAAGCACCATATAGCAGAGGTGTGATGTGCATTTCCAAGGATCCCGCGACGTGATCAAATCCGACCCCTGAACGTCATCGTTAATCTCAGAAAATTGCTTAAATGACGTGTGTCTTACAGTTCAAGACTTGAGATCCAGAAGTCAGGCCGTAGCTTTGCCCCTTGGCACGACATGCAGCAAGGATAGTACGATGCGTGTGCACAACCGCCTTCGAGAATCCAGTTGACCCTGAGGTCAGGAATAGGATGGCCTCGTCGTCCGCCTTAGCCTCATATGCGACCCAGTCAGCTGGCACGGTAAATCTCTCCGCGGAATATTTTAATTCGGAGAGAAGGTGGACCTCCAGACCAGAAATGGAGTTGATCTGTTCAGCGCCAAACTCGTTGGTGAGCCAAGTAGCTGACCCGAACAAGTTTTTCATATGGGCCACATGGCCCTCCTTGTGCGCCTGTTGGGCACTCAGTGTGGGCTGCAAACATGGAACATAGCCAGCCAGTAGACACGCCCAGACAGCAGACATGTTGTCTTCGTGCTCGGTCAGGTACACGACGATGACTGAGCCTGTGGGCTCGCCCCACTCGAGCATGGCACGTGCAAGGTTGCGAACATTTTGGTTGAACGCGCTGAAAGTCTTCGTCTGTATGGAGGAGTCATGTGCCGAGGAGGTTATGAAACCAAGCTCGTGTAAGGGATACTGGTTGACAGCTTGAGCGATGACGTCGTGAAGAGTATTGGGTTGTGGAGAGACAACAGATTTCTTGAGAGTGGTAACGAATTCGGTGATGGTAGTGGGGGTGACTGCGACGGGTGCCATTGTCAGATGAGTCTGAAATGGTACTAAGAAGGTTGGGAAATGTTGTCCAGAACATTGAGTGCGGAATTATATACTTCGAAGCTAGCTCTAGCGGAAATTGGCTAGTCTAAGCCATCTGTCGTAAGTTTACTCACTTCAGACCCCGAGGAGCGCATCCGCGTTCTGCATCATAGAAGGGCGCCGGCTTTGACGGACAAATGTGGACATAATGATTTTACCTACTGAGATCAACGCTTGCCCTTTGAAATAAAGATTTGCTCGTTGGAGTTGTCCGGATCACTCGCTGTCGGTTTCATCTAAGAGATCATAATTTGCAAAATCCGTCGCTCCGAAAGCCCGCAAGTGATGATCGAGAAGCAGATTGAGCTGGAGAAGATTCGGGCTGGCATTCATGTTGGATTAGGTGTTCCCATTGACCCGCAGCTTTATAGATAATATTTTCGAGGACAAACATCTACTGCTCAGTGACGGGTGTTCAATAGGACGGGTTCGCACGTTGGTGCTCGAGAGATGGTGAAGTGAACTGGGCTTGGAACCAGCCTATCTGCAGCCTTAAGGTACTTTGCCGTGCAGACTACGAATATTGCTCTTGTAATGTGATAGCGACAAGCCTGTATTGAGTCTTGACGTATGCACAGCGGATACCTATTAGGCCTGTTGGATTCACGACGCGCCCCGACTATAGTACTGCGACGAAATATACTCACTTAGACTCCCCTAGCCAGGCCTTATATAATATATAGAAGATGGAAGATAGTTGAGTCCTGGGCAAAGTTTCGAAGCGTTCGCGTCGCCCCGATAGAGAAGCCGAGCACATTCTTTGACACTTCGTTGCTTACATAAAGGGCATGACTTATGTAAGTGATACCCGCGGCCAATCTAAATCGTGTGCCGTAGTCCTATCAAAGTATGTCAAATTTTGTCTTTCCTTGGCAGCCATGGCCGACTGAGTACAACAATCTCGCTCAAATGAACTTATCAAGTACCGCTACTTCCCGCACACAAGTACCATTGACCCGGACGGAGCAGCCTGCGGGAGTTCATAGATCCCTGAGCTTCCCGCGATCGTCTTGCCAGCTGTACACTCGTTGGACGACTCGGAAGTTCAATGTTATCTTGGTTATGTACCATAGGTCAGTGACTCCAACCCCACCCCTGCAACGTTCTCATACTACTTCTGAACCACGGAGGCGTGCGGTCATTGTAGGCCATTGTGCGTATCAGAAGCTGGTAATACTTAGACTGTAGTCATGACCGTCTTGGCAGGAGCGTCCGTGCTCAGCCATGCTTCTGTGAATCATTTCAATTGCTAACGCCTTTTCAAAGTTCTTCCCGCCACCTTTCGTCCTCCACTCGGCATAGATGTGTGGCGAACAGGCGCTCGTCACAATCTCGAATGAACGAATGAGATCTTTGCCACGGCCTCAGGTCATGCTGCTGTGAATCATTTCAATTGTTAACGCCTTTTCAAAGTTCTTCCTGCCACCTTTCGTCCTCCACTCGGCATAGATGTGTGGCGAACAGGCGCTCGTCACAATCTCGAATAAACTTATGAGATCTTTGCCACGGCCTCAGGGATTGGAATGTCAAAATGTGAGTTAAATGGACTGAGGTTTCCGGTCGGTGCAGTCCCGATATCTATCTGTCCTTGCTACCTGCCGCCTGTGAATGTGTCGCAAATGCTCAGCGCCAATTGGCTACGAGTGACCCACGGTCTTCTTTCTCCACCTGGCAGTTCATGAATGCTCCACCAGGAAGCCGAGGAGTCAGTGTTCAGTTAATTTTAATGTTGTACTTCGAGAACTCATCGCACCATCAAGCGCGCCTTGCAGCCCCATGGTTCATCATCTTTGTCCTGCTCCAGCAAGAGAGGTAGACTGATGTGTCTTATTCAACATATGGACTAGTCTTTCGTTCATTGTCCAGTGAGCTTCAGAGTTTTGTTATTGTCTTAGGTCCAGTATTTCAAGAGTTTTATACTCTGGCAGTAGGTCCGTCTTATGAAATCCTGGATGTCATGTGCAGTATGTACGAGAATGAAGGGGTACGATTATATTGTGACACACCGGCGGTTTGCCAAGGAGTTTTTCGTTATGCAAGATCTGTTTCCAAATGTTATTGATGAATTTAGCATTTTCACTATACATTTTGACATGATAAAAATAAGAAATTTAGACGAGTGGCAAAATCCTGGGCGGAATTGTACATTTTATGCACCATTTTGACACTGTAAATGTTCGATCATTTTGATTCAAATTTCTTATTTTTATCATGTCAAAATGTATACCATCCCTTATGGTCTATTCGTGATGGACCATCATTTCGTGAGTCACGCTTTTTCGCGGTGAATTCCGTGACATAGCGTTACGCCGTGTGACAAGCCATCACGTTTCCATGCCAAAAAGTGTGACTCGCGAAATGGAGGCTCATCACGAATAGACCGCTACGTAGTAGTGAAAATGCCAAATTCATCAATAACATTTTGAAACAAATCTTGCATAGCGAAAAACTCCCAAACTGCCGGTGTGTGAACAAGGTTCCTGCCGGCACATGCAGGCGGACGTAACGGGCGTTTCAGAAACCTGGAAACAAGTCAAATGGGTTAAAAACTTAAAATTCGATTGCCTTTTACAATGTAGCTGGTTCTCACAATCAAAGATTGTCAAAAGTCAACAAGTTAGTGGTTACACTCTTAGTTTCTTATCTTCCTCGAATGTGTCCTTGACCTGCAAAACACTGTCAAAAAGAAAATTGCCTGAACGACGCGCAACACCTACTTTCTGGAGGAACACCTCGTCAGTCAGCACTCGCATGCCTACGGCCGCGAGCGCCTTCGATACCACCATGCAGGCGTCATGGGATACTTCGGAACGTGCAGCTTCCGTAAATCCTAGTGTGTGGTTCCCGCCATCTGGAACGGTCGGGATGGCTTAAGCAAAAGTCGTTAACATCGTGCTTATTCCGAGTCGTTTTGAACCTGCGCTACTTACAAAAACCAGGGTGAAGACCGGGCATCACTGACGAACAAGAACTTCGTGAGTAAAGGTTGCCTACCCCCAGTCATAGAGAGACTCACAGTATGAAATATTCCCCTTTGGATCCGAAATATCAGCTCCGTCGCACTTTCTGGATGTGCGAAACACCCACGAAATCAGTAGAAGCACTCTTGATACCCCATTCATAATCGATGGCACCATAGCGCTTCAGGACAACATCAGCAAGCTCATCGCCTGGTATAACATTCAGTACCAAGCCACTGCACTCCGTAATTTCATACCAAGTGCTTTGTTTTGCCTGATTTCGTTGGCTACTGATCCAAGCGTAACTTCAACTTTGCATCCAGATGCGAGTGCAGCTGCTCTGTGACGAATAGATAATGCCACTTGATCAACCGAACATGCCGATAGTGAAAGACTGACTCGAAGCAGGAAATAACACGCTTCCTGGTGTCTTCCATCTCTGAGGTTGTGGGAGCACGGACTAACCACCTGTACTTGTGTATAGAGCGCTCGAAGCGGGTAGTTCCTGACATAGACCTACTGCATTATAGCGTGATCCGGGATGACTGATGATTCAAGAATTGTCATCGAGTGTTTCCACGGAAAGAGTGAAAATCTTACTGTTTGGAGCCCAATCCTTTCCTTCAAAGATACCGTGCACGCGATGAGTAGGTTTAATTTGCTGACGAAGAAGGGAAACGTTATTATATGCAAGGACAGCTGCATCAAGTGCGTTCTGTCCCTCCCAGGGGCTTAACCCAGCGTGAGCACTAAAACCGTGAAGAATTGAATACCACAACTCGGTAAAGGTGTGGAAGTCACTCACGTATGACCTTGATACTCCACAGTGATACGTGACATAGCCAAGCAGCCGCTCAAACTAATGGAGTGGCGGGGACCAGGTGCGGGATGGCACCTTCAAAGCAGGTTGAGTAATCCTGGTCATCTGATATGGACTATCAGAAGAACTAACATGAGGCACACATCCATCTCATCATAAGCCCCCTTTTCATACAGCATGACCTTGCCAAACCCACCCTCCTCGGCTGCATCGAGTCATTATCCCGAAGCCGACCACACAAATCTAGACACCGACGCACCAGGTGTACCCAGCAGAACCACCTTTCCATCAATGTTGAGCGTCTCCATAGCGGCCTTGGTTGCAAGAGCTACCGCTACTCCGGAGATCCCAATAAGATTGTGTCCACAAGCGTGTCCGATTCCAGGGAGCGCATCCATCTCAGAGTTGATACCCAAAACGCGTCCTCCCTGTCCATGGGTGTAGGTAGCCACCCAGGCAGTCTCAAGATGATAGTTCTTAGTTATTGTGAAACCATGATTTTCCATGAACGCAGTGTATGCATCGTGGGCATATCTGTGACGATACTCTGAGTGTTTGCGCTTAGCTATGGCGTACGATGAGATCCGACACACTTTTCTTCGAACATCAGCTCCGGATGGTCTTTTGAAAATGCGTGAGCGTAGGAGGTGTTGATACGAAAAAAGAACACCGTTCTACGGGCAAATTACCGTGGATTTCGAGACTTAAAGCCCTCAGCTCCCCACTCACTGGTCCATCGAGCGACATCTCAATCACGTTGAGTATGTCTGGCCTATATACCTTACCCTCCTGAAGCGGGGGTCTGATCTTTGGATCATCTTCTGGTCGCCAAACTGTGTCAGACATGGTGAGAATAGAAAGATGAAGTAAATTGCAGACAAGGAAGCACGCTGATGGATTGGGCGCTTGATTGATCGGATGACCTTCCTCGGATCCGAGTCGCTGCCCTAGTACTAGTTGTATTTCTGGATCTGAATTCAGCAGTGATGATTTGAAGGAACGACTGTCTTCCTTCTTCTACAGTGGGGCAGTGAAGGATGCCTGCAGATCAACCGCAATGTTCGCGTGACGAGTCCGAGTCCAAAAATTGGTGAACACTAGTGAACCTCACAAGCACCATCATGAGGAAACGCAAAAAATCCTTGCTATTACATATGGACTTTTGTCATAAGACAATGGAAAATCTAAGTATATATATGACGACGCAATTATTCAAACATATTACAATAAGTAGACATGCACCCCAGTATAGTTGAATAGATATCCGCAAGTCACGATTACAACATCCGCCTGCAAAGTTTTACAGCCCACGAGCCTCAAGACGACCACGGAAGATCTTCTGGAACTGCGGGACGTGGTCGAAGTCCATGAGCGTGTAGTGTTGCCCAGGAACGTCAGTATATGACGGCTCGCCCCGGCTGAAGCCAGACCATGGCTTAAGCTGGTTGTTCAACCAGTCAGACTTGCTTCCCTTAAGAGGAATGGCGTAGAAAACATCAACTGCAGCTAAAGAGTGGCGCAATATGTAAGCAAGCGGTTCTGAAATGAGATATGAACGACTTACAAACTGAGCCCGATGGGTTGTAGTCCTTCCCGCACTCAATCAGAGACCCGGCGATGTCCACCCAGTGGTCAAGCTTCTCGGGCGTCAGCTGGAGCTCGACGAGACGGTCAGGAGGCGACAGCTTCCACACCACATCGAGCTGCTCCTTCCTCGTCATCGGTCTCAGAGCAGGAGTCAGATCGTTCGCGTCATGCTTCGACACGAGACCGAGGAAGTACGACAAGTTGAGCATGCCGCCCGTCCAGTCGATCTCGTGCATGCGGTCGGCGATATGAGGAGGAATGTTGATGAGACCGACGAACTTGACTTCGTCGCCCATGGCCTCGAGCCGCTTGGCGACTTCAAACGCGACGACACCGCCGTAACTGTACCCGGCGATGGCGTATGGTCCCGTCTCCTGCGTCCTCTTGACTGCTGCAGCATAGCAGGAAACCATCTCGTCCATGGATGTGAAGAAGGGGTGGCCGGGCTCGAAGCCACGAGCACGGAGAGCGTAGAACGGACGCTCATTCTGGAAGTACTTGGCGAGGTTGACGAAGATGAGAACCTTCTCCGACACCGGGGTGCACGAAGAAGATCGGCGTCTTGCTTCCGGTCAGCTGAAGGGGAACGATCGGGTCGTACTCCTCAGTCTGGCTGTCCTTGGACAGCAGCGCGTTGACGTAGTTGGCCAGGCTCGAGACGACGGGGTGCTTGAGGATTTGAATGGTTGGGATTTCAGGCAGGCCCGAAGTGTTCCTCTCCCTCGCGCTTGAGCCTGGAGATGATATGCGTGAGTCAAGATCGTTTTATGTCAAGGAATGGTGTATTTACCTGATGACATCAATAGAAGTGCCGCCGAGTTCGAAAAAGTTGTCGCTCGCTGAGACCTCGCTTTCCGGGAGGTTGAAGATGCCCTGCATATATCTTGGCAAGCGCCTTCTCCGATCTCGGTGGATGGCGTGACGAACGAAACGCCGCGTGCCTCGCTGAGAAGCTCCTCAGCGCGGGCGATGTGCTTCGCAAGACCTCCTTGCTTGAAGAGGCTGATCAGACGCGCCCGAGACAGCTTTCCGAGAGTGGTCTTCTCCATCTGGTTGACGGGGATAGGAATGACGATCTGGGGAGGCAGAGTGATCATTTTCACAGAGATATCCCGTAAGGCGCGGTGCGTGGCAAACAGTTTCGTTGAGGCATCTGGTCCGTCGAGATCGAAAGTTGGCGAGTAGAAAATGATGAATCCTTCAGTCTCCTGTCCAGGAGCGCGGTAAGGAGCAGCAGGCGAGGAACGAGTGCGTGACGCCTTCAACGGTCTGGAGGTGTGTCTCGAGCTCAGGGATACCATATGAGACACCATGGACGATGACGGTGTCCTTGATACGACCGCTGAGGCGCATGACGCCGTTCTCGACGATGCCTACATCACCGGTGCGGTACCAGCCGCCCTCGACAAAGCTCGAGGACGTGGCCTCGGCGTTGTTGTAGTAGCGTACGAAGACCATCGGTCCGCGGACCTGAAGCTCGCCACTCTCACCGTCGGGGCGCAGGGTAGCACCATCAGCGGGATCAACGATGCGCATCTCGCATCCGTTGATGGGACGTCCGAGATCAAGGAACTCGTGAGCAGGCTCGGTTGCGAGGACATCAACAGGGTCGTAAATGCATCCGGCACTGTAAACACTCGTAAGTTTAAGTTGCGATATGGTTTAATTAGCCTTACCAAGTTTCGGTCATTCCAAATCCAGCAGAGATGACGAACGACACCGCGGAGGGGTTCTCGCTGAGCTTTTTCATTGTAGCAGCAAAGGCTTGCGCGGTTTTGGAAACCACTGCTTCACCTCCGCTGTTGATGCGCTTGATTGAGGATAGGTCGAAGCATCCGTACAGGTCCGTGCGCTTCTCGAGATCACGAGTCAGTTTGGAGAGCAAGAAGTTGGGCGCGAACGCTAGTTCTATGGACTAAAAATAGAATGATGAGGGAAACATTAAAGTTTCGTTGAACGTTGTCATACCTTTTCATCGATCAGACGGAGCAGCCGAAGGGGATCGGCCAGAATGGCAGATGCATGCACGTGGAGTTGCGAAGCACCGTATAGCAGGGGGGTTATGTGCATTTCCAACGATCCCGCGACATGATCAAATCCAACCCCTGACGGTCATAATTAATTTCAAAACCAAGCTTAAATGATGTGCGCCTTACAGTTTAATACTTGAGACTCGGAAGTCAGGCCGTAGCTTTGGCCCTTGGCACGGCAAGCAGCAAGGATGGTACGGTGCGTGTGCACGACCGCCTTTGAGAATCCAGTTGACCCTGAGGTCAGGAATAGAATGGCCTCATCGTCTGGCTTGGCCTCATACGCAACCCAGTCGGCTGCCACGGTAAAGCTCTCTGCAGACGATTTTAATTCGGAGAGCAGGTGAACCTCCAGACCAGAGATCGAGCTGATCTGCTCTGCGCCAACCTCGCTGGTCAGCCAAATAGCTGATCCGAACAAGTTCTTGATATGGGCCACGTGACCCTCCTTGTGCGCCTGTTGTGCGCTAAGTGCCGGCTGCAAGCAGGGCACATACCCAGCCAACAGGCATGCCCACACTGCAGCCATATTGTCTTCGTGCTCGGTCAGGTACACT
Source organism: Suillus paluster (assembly GCF_016628075.1). Taxonomy (NCBI): domain Eukaryota; kingdom Fungi; phylum Basidiomycota; class Agaricomycetes; order Boletales; family Suillaceae; genus Suillus; species Suillus paluster. Next base: position 71,458 of record NW_024537606.1, read on the forward strand.
ACAATAACTGACCCTGTGGGCTTTCCCCACTCGAGCATCGCACGTGCAAGGTTGCGAACATTTTGGTTGAACGCGCTGAAAGTCTTTGTCTGTATGGAGGAGTCATGTGCCGAGGAGGTTATGAAACCAAGCTCGTGCAAGGGATACTGGTCGACAGCTTGAGCGATGACGTCGTGGAGAGTATTGGCTTGTGGAGAGACAACAACTGTCTTAAGGGTGCTAACGAATACAGTGGTGGTAGTGGGGGCGACTGCGACGGGTGCCATTGCGAGATGTCGAACTTCTAAAACGGTATGAAAGTTGGAAAAGGAGTCTAGGATGTTGAGTGCGGACCTCCTTGGACGTCCGAGCTTATATACCTCGAAGCCAGAAAGCAGACAGAACCTGGTACTAGCTGGTGGCAGTGATAGGCGCCCATATGTGTTGCAGCTTACACTGCTTTCTCGTAAATGTGCAAAGCGCGACTCATGGCGTGAAACTCACCTAGAATACGTTAGCACGGGGGCTATTCCTTAGAGCTCGCACTGGTAAAGTCCACACTGGCGCACTAGTCCGGTCACCATCGTGACTCTAAGTAGGCGTTCGACGAAATCAAGCAGTCGGCTCTTAGTAACGCGCGATTCATTAATTTGTCATATCAGGCATTCCAAATGCTGATTGGAATTCTTCATCCCATGAGTCCAGGGTCGCTGTGCTAGCCATGCGGCGCGAGCCTTCTGATCTACTAGGCTTGAATCAAATTAGCTTAGCGTTATCATGAAGTTACTCCGCGAGGCCCACTCTACCTTCCATGGGGCCAATGTACCAGAACTAAACCAATGCCCGAAATGGCATTATCAGGGACCTCAAAATAGTAAGACTTTCTGCTGTCGCCTGGCTGAAGTTTGACGATTTGATGCATGAAATTATGGAGTGACTGATCGGATCAAACCACCATCGGTTTTACGCGCAAGATAAGGCGCATGAGGATTGACGATGATGACAGCATATAGGGGTCCACGGCCGCTTTCGTGGGTGGCAAGGAAGATCTGGATCCGCCAGACCACGCCTGCATACAGTCTGAGTAAAGCGCTGTGGGGACTGGCGTTTGGAGAATTGGATAGCGACTCGAAGGACAGAGCGGAGGGGACACACCCTCTGATCGTGCCAAGGCCAAAACTCGAGTTGTGGGATGGGGGAAACACGCAGAATATGAGACCATACATACGAAGAATATGATACCACCAGGGTCAAGTTCTGTTGAGAACTCCCACACGACACGAGGCGGGACCAGATTTGTTAGAGACTGGCGGCGTGTCGGTAGAGATGCGGAATACGAGGGCATTAGGAATCGAGTACGAGGTGCAGTACGATAGGAAGAACTTCAGTTCCAGTCGATGGGAATCATTTGCAGTAATCACTGAAACGGCTGTCGGTCAGCGGGCAAAGCTTTGTTTACAACAACTATCCGAGTCCCGTGAATGGTCCAAGTAGCGCCTTCGACTCGAGCTCTCTGAACGTCCGCTCTCTGAATTGTGAACGCTATCGCCGTGAGCAGTTTACTACGCAACGCAACGACCGCCCACGATCATCAATCCGCGAACTCGTCGGCAGCACGTGCAAGCTACAACTTGGAAATGTGCGCAAGGAATATTCCAGAGTCCAGACCGACTGCCACCAAGGACGACCTCTGGAGGCTCCGACCTGAGAGCGGGGTTTCAAATTATGTCAAAATCGATAATAATAAAAAAGTCAAACAAAAGTTGCCGAAGCGATTGGTAATACGAAGCCTTCCCTGCGTGTCTGCTTTCCTGGTGCTGGCAAGAGCTTCGCGGGGGTGGCACTCAAACTCACATTTGACGGGCCAAATGATAGTAAGGTAGGTAGGTTTGAACCTGTGCCTGCGGATGTGTTTGAATGATTGCTGGTAAGTAAGAAAGCTCGAGGCACTTCATGCTTCGTCGGTTACATAAAATGACACTAAGGGCTGCCACGAGCGCGTTGGCCGCAATTACTCCCTCTATCTAGAGGTCACTTCCTACCGGGCGAGATCTTCCACAATATCAGGTAAGACTCATTTCCCAAGGTGACTGCATGGACGAGTCAATCGATCTACTCCGAAATGCCCTCTGCAAAATAGCACGACACAAAATTCATGTGGAGATGTGCGACGGCTGGTAAGCTGGATCACATCTCAAACACGAGGTATAATTATTCCCAATGACGCCTGGTTTCGCACCGGGCGCGGAATGCTGTGCGGGTGGGCGTTCCGCAAGGCCAAGTATTAGAAAGACCTGATGAACAACGCCGGTGGTACGGCCAGCAATGTTCGATTTCTATCAATGGCGCTGCTGAATTTCCTGCAATCACATTTGATAGTGGGTACGCTCCTCCGGATACATTTCGATATCGTGCACCATGCTCAATAGTGGGGGCCTTCTAGAAAGAATTATCCTGCATCGTTGTTTGTACGGTCGCCGATCTAGAGAGTGATGCATGGCGGGAAGTGCATGAATCATTTGAGTTTGAGATGACTCGCGTGAGTGTGCACTGGTTCGATTCATGTAAGTATGTGTCGGTGCATGTGCTACGATACACTAGAGCGTCCTAAGGACCCTACCAGACTATTGATGAAAGAGGCAACAAGCAGTACCTGGTGAGCATGCTACATCCATGATAGCCGGAGTGTAGTATTGATACGCTTGCTAGGACCGGGGTAACAAGATAGCAAGATAACGATCGATCTGCGCTCAAACTCCATGGAGAGTGCTAAGTATTTATTTATTTATTTCACTGCTTTGGAATCTCCAACCGCAGATCTTTCAGTTCGCGCACCAGGAGATTAATGTCTTTTTTCGTGTCTCGGAAGGACTGAACACGTCAATTATGGCAGATCACGGTCCCAGCCGCTCGAGGACCTTGTGCTCGTCAGATGCCTTCCGGACTCTCTTGGTCATGGTAGATCTGCGGCGTGCGCGCAAACACTACGGGCACTACTGGCAGTTTCATTTTCGAAACCTGACGTACACGTCTGCGTTCGCACCTTTGGGACTCGGGAGTCTTTATTCGATGGGATGGAGTCTAACCAAAGCCAACAGACTTGGTCATAGTTACATCTAGGAACTGCCTCCGGTTATCTGCAATTCCCGTGGGCCGTGAAGGTTTTTCATCGAAAAGCAGTCATCCTTCTCCGACTTGTGTGTAAAATTGCCGGTTACTTGGGTCGCCCGCTGTTTCGGAGCTGCTGTGTATCCGAATTTTACCTGACAACTTCCATTGATTGTGGTATGCAGCCCATCAGAACATAGTTGGCTGTCAGCGACCTATCTCGAACTATTCGCTCATCGAAGCAGTTTACTTTCCATGGTGCTCAATGTTGACATTGATAACCTGCTGGTGTTTTCCCCTCTTCTTCACTGCCAATGGCGTGGTACACATTTTGCCAGTCGTGCTCCTCATGCTCCGTCAACTTCATTTCCTTCATACCTCGCCAATTCATGCTCAAACACGCAACTTCTGCGGAATATCTACGACATTTCGTACTTCACTGATCGCGGTGTGCCAATCGACAACCCCCCTGCACAGCGTAACCTTGGAGGCTGCTCGTGCATACTCCTAGTACATGTATTTCCGCCCTGTCTTTGCTGCGGCATAAGTAACAGCATGCTAGCGAGGTCCCTCATGGGTCATTTGTTAAACTCCCGGTGCAACAACCTTGCGTGTTTCGTTTAGAACCTTCAACCCTGGCAGAAGTGCGGAGGCAACCGTGAAAGTGTGAGTCTATATATTGTAGACACCACCCTTGTCTGGTTCCTTTGTCCCCGCACTCGCATACTCGACCTTTTTAACATCTGATTTATTATAGGGTTATGTAGATAGAGTACATACAGTTTGCTAGTTATGTATAATATTTGTTCATACATCGGAATGATTACAGCTCTTTGCATAAAGGATGGCACTGGCGTGAAATTTTCGTTCAATTAGGAAATGTTAGACTTAGTGAAATTTTGCTCGTGTACGCTCATACTCATACTACCCTTACATTATCATCTTCGCAACATGGGATTTCGCAAGATCAGTCGTGATGTGAAACTTGCGGCAATCCGACTCCATGAACGGAACCTTCTAAGTCTTCGTGATATCCTAGATTGCTGCGGATTTTCCAGACGCACTTGGTTTCGGATTTTGAAGCTCTGGCACGAAACCGGCGATGTCGTGGACCGTCAGCCTAACACAGCAATGCGTAGTCGTCTGCGTGCTCTCGATCGTGAAGATATCGATTGCCTGCTTCGCCTTGTAAGGCAGAATGCCATAGGTCCATGTAGTAGGGATCATTAGTCACAGCTTTTAGTTCCACGCTTTCGCTTTTTGGACATGGTCGGAGGTGGTGTAAGGATCTCCATGGGCTGGGACTGTTCAAGCTCGTCATCTTCGCCGTCGTCATCAGAGTCAGGTTCCTCTTCCTCCGAAAGTTCTTTCATTCGAATATCGTCCTCATCGGACCCATTGGAATCAAGGTCACTGTCATGCTCTAGCAGGCTCTTGTGTTTTTTTGGAGGCAGGAATAGCTATAAACGGCATGATGATAATGAATTACAGGGGATGTGAGTGTACAATGAGCAAAATTTCACTAAGTCTAACATTTCCTAATTGAACGAAAATTTCACGCCGGTGCCATCTTTTATGCAAAGAGCTGTAAATAAAGATTGGTTCGCGACCTGTGCCTGCTGCTGTTGAAGGATAATGGGACGTAGAGCTGCGGAAGCCGACCTGCCGACCTCAATCCTAGCATCCCTAACGACGACCGTGAGTTTTGCATTCTTTCAGCCAGGTACTGTAACGGTGGTCGACTGACACCTCAGTTCGTTGAGGTACACCTGCTTAGAAGGACGCATTGACCCCGATGGTTATCTACTTGCCTTTTTCCATACGCTTGTCACCGTCCTTGTGTACGAGGAGATTGACGCTGGAACCAGGGTAGTTGCTGACATCCGTACTGAGAACGATCAAGGGTTGCACAGCGCGCACTTGGGTTCCCGAGATAACTAACGTCACGATCTGATTCTTGATAGATGCTTGCCTATGCTTGCTCCGTGGTAAACCGCGAATTCTCTTTGATACTTTTGGAGTACAACGAAGGGCTCTTTTCATCGTACTTGTTGTAGTGACCAGATGATTGCCGGTCACATGATGGGGTTGTTGGTCGTGAATATGATCCCCAGATGAAACTTGGATCGAGCGGACCTCACGGAATCGACAGCAATGCTTGACCAGACTTCTCTGCGGTAGAGTTAAAGACCATAGTATTCACTAAGCGAATGATGAATCAGTTTCTCGCTTGGGTTGGTGAGATGGCGAGACCTACCAGTGTTTGAAGACATTTCGCATGTGTAAGGCACAGAAATGCCAAAATGATTAAAATGATCGTTGTAAGTTCTGTCTTGTAGAGTTGTATATACACTATCCTGGGATGCCAATTTTGTTCGTTTGTACTGGCAAGGTCCTCATCTACATCTGATCAGTTTGAGAGTGTTTGAACCGTTCGGAACGATTCAGGACCAAAGGGGAAACAGTTTGAGGCACAACCATACTTCGGTTCGGTCAGGTCTGCGGGCATCACACTGAGAGTGGACCGAATTGACCAGAATCAGAATGCCGTGATATGACATTGGACAGTCCGATCCACCAATTGGATACGTGCTAAACGAGCCTGAGACCATCACGCCGATTCTTGGAAGCAAGGATATTCGAAAATCTGATATTCATAAAAGATTTCGAGTCGTCGCTACAACGGTTCGGGCCCCGAGGGAATCCTAAGGAATCCAGCGGCCAGTGCCTTGCCAAGAAGTCATGTCATCGTCCCGTGCGCTCCGTGCCAGAAGTCAGATGTTTTTAAAGTCTATATGGCCACTGGCAGGCGCGACGGATGATTCAGGCGATAAGTAACACGAGGTCAGTCCAATAGGTTAATATTCGATGAACATGTAAATTTTGATGCTGTTCGATGGATGGGCTGTGGAGGGGTAGTCAAGTACTGCAGTGGCGGCGTACATGTACAGGTTACGTTTGTTTGGCAACACCTTGCGAAATAAACAAACGCCTGATCACATGACGAGCGATGCATGTGTTGAGCAGGACATGCTAGAGCACTGACCGTGAGGGATCATCGATCAAACGTAATGCTCGTGTTCATAATTCAAAACCGTTGGCAAAAATCACAAGTACCATATAGACATTGTTAAAAAGTTAAGACTAAAAAATCCATTATGTACTTTTGTCAGAAGACAACTATAATCTACATGACGACGCAATTATTCTAACACTGCATTAAGTAGGAAACATATCACTCCGAGTATAATTGATAGATGCTTGAAAGTCATCGGCACAAGACAGACACGATTACAACCCCTCCAATATTTTACAGCCCACGAGCCTCAAGACGACCACGGAAGATCTTCTGGAACTGCGGGACGTGGTCGAAGTCCATGAGCGTGTAGTGTTGCCCAGGAACGTCAGTATATGACGGCTCGCCCCGGCTGAAGCCAGACCATGGCTTAAGCTGGTTGTTCAACCAGTCAGACTTGCTTCCCTTAAGAGGAATGGCGTAGAAAACATCAACTGCAGCTAAAGAGTGGCGCAATATGTAAGCAAGCGGTTCTGAAATGAAATATGAACGACTTACAAACTGAGCCCGATGGGTTGTAGTCCTTCCCGCACTCAATCAGAGACCCGGCGATGTCCACCCAGTGGTCAAGCTTCTCGGGCGTCAGCTGGAGCTCGACGAGACGGTCAGGAGGCGACAGCTTCCACACCACATCGAGCTGCTCCTTCCTCGTCATCGGTCTCAGAGCAGGAGTCAGATCGTTCGCGTCATGCTTCGACACGAGACCGAGGAAGTACGACAAGTTGAGCATGCCGCCCGTCCAGTCGATCTCGTGCATGCGGTCGGCGATATGAGGAGGAATGTTGATGAGACCGACGAACTTGACTTCGTCGCCCATGGCCTCGAGCCGCTTGGCGACTTCAAACGCGACGACACCGCCGTAACTGTACCCGGCGATGGCGTATGGTCCCGTCTCCTGCGTCCTCTTGACTGCTGCAGCATAGCAGGAAACCATCTCGTCCATGGATGTGAAGAAGGGGTGGCCGGGCTCGAAGCCACGAGCACGGAGAGCGTAGAACGGACGCTCATTCTGGAAGTACTTGGCGAGGTTGACGAAGATGAGAACTTCTCCGACACCGGGGTGCACGAAGAAGATCGGCGTCTTGCTTCCGGTCAGCTGAAGGGGAACGATGGGGTCGTACTCCTCAGTCTGGCTGTCCTTGGACAGCAGCGCGTTGACGTAGTTGGCCAGGCTCGAGACGACGGGGTGCTTGAGGATTTGAATGGTTGGGATTTCAGGCAGCCCAAAGTGTTCCTCTCCCTCGCGCTTGAGCCTGGAGATGATATGCGTGAGTCAAGATCGTTTTATGTCAAGGAATGGTGTATTTACCTGATGACATCAATAGAAGTGCCGCCGAGTTCGAAAAAGTTGTCGCTCGCTGAGACCTCGCTTTCCGGGAGATTGAAGATGCCTGCATATATCTTGGCAAGCGCCTTCTCCGACTCGGTGGATGGCGTGACGAACGAAACGCCGCGTGCCTCGCTGAGAAGCTCCTCAGCGCGGGCGATGTGCTTCGCAAGACCTCCTTGCTTGAAGAGGCTGATGAGACGCGCCCGAGACAGCTTTCCGAGAGTGGTCTTCTCCATCTGGTTGACGGGGATAGGAATGACGATCTGGGGAGGCAGAGTGATCATTTTCACAGAGATATCCCGTAAGGCGCGGTGCGTGGCAAACAGTTTCGTTGAGGCATCTGGTCCGTCGAGATCGAAAGTTGGCGAGTAGAAAATGATGAATCCTTCAGTCTCCTGTCCAGGAGCGCGGTAAGGAGCAGCAGCGAGGAACGAGTGCGTGACGCCTTCAACGGTCTGGAGGTGTGTCTCGAGCTCAGGGATACCATATGAGACACCATGGACGATGACGGTGTCCTTGATACGACCGCTGAGGCGCATGACGCCGTTCTCGACGATGCCTACATCACCGGTGCGGTACCAGCCGCCCTCGACAAAGCTAGACGACGTGGCCTCGGCGTTGTTGTAGTAGCGCACGAAGACCATCGGTCCGCGGACCTGAAGCTCGCCACTCTCACCGTCGGGGCGCAGGGTAGCACCATCAGCGGGATCAACGATGCGCATCTCGCATCCGTTGATGGGACGTCCGAGATCAAGGAACTCGTGAGCAGGCTCGGTTGCGAGGACATCGACAGGGTCATAAATGCATCCGGCACTGTAGAGGCCCATCAGTTCAGATACCGATATGATTATAAGTATCCTTACCAAGTTTCAGTCATTCCAAATCCAGCAGAGATGACGAACGACACCGCAGAGGGGTTCTTGCTAAGCTTTTTCATCGTAGCAGCAAAGGCTTGCGCGGTCTTGGAAACCACAGCTTCACCTCCGCTGTTGATACGCTTGATTGAGGACAGGTCGAAGCATCCGTATAGGTCCGTGCGTTTCTCGAGATCACGAGTCAGCTTAGAAAGCAAGAAGTTGGGCGCGAACGCTAGTTCTATGGACTAAAAATAGAATGATGAGAGAAACATTAAAGTTTCGTTGAATGTTGTCATACCTTTTCATCGATCAGACGGAGCAGCCGAAGAGGATCGGCCAGAATGGCAGATGCATGCACGTGGAGTTGCGAAGCACCATATAGCAGGGGTGTGATGTGCATCTCCAATGATCCTGCGACGTGATCAAATCCTACCCCTGCATCATGGTTAATTTCAGAAGAAAGTTTAAATGACGTGCGCCTTACAGTTCAACACTTGAGACTCGGAAGTCAGGCCGTAGCTTTGGCCCTTGGCATGGCAAGCAGCAAGGATGGTACGGTGCGTGTGCACGACCGCCTTTGAGAATCCAGTTGACCCTGAGGTCAGGAATAGAATGGCCTCGTCATCCGGCTTGGCCTCATATGCAACCCAGTCGGCTGGTACGGTAAAGCTCTCTGCAGACGATTTTAATTCGGAGAGCAGGTGAACCTCCAGACCAGAGATCGAGCTGATCTGTTCAGCACCAAGCTCACTGGTGAGCCAAATAGCTGATCCGAACAAGTTCTTGATATGGGCCACGTGACCCTCCTTGTGCGCCTGCTGTGCGCTAAGTGCCGGCTGCAAGCAGGGAACATACCCAGCCAACAGGCATGCCCAGACTGCAGCCATGTTGTCTTCGTGCTCGGTCAGGTACACTACAACAACTGACCCTGTGGGCTTTCCCCACTCGAGCATCGCACGTGCAAGGTTGCGAACATATTGATTGAATGCGGTGAAAGTCTTCGTCTGTATGGAGGAGTCATGTGCCGAGGAGGTTATGAAACCAAGCTCGTGTAAGGGATACCGGCCAGCAGCTTGAGCGATGACGTCGTGGAGAGTATTAGCTTGTGGAGAGACAACAGATGTCTTGAGGGTGGTAACGGATTCAGTGGTGGTAGTGGGGGCGACTGCGACGGGTGCCATTGCAAGGTGTCGAACTTCTAAAATGGTATGAGAGTTGGAAAAGGAGTCTAGGATGTTGAGTGCGGACCTCCTTGGACGTCCGAGCTTATATACCTCGAAGCCAGAAAGCAGACAGAACCTGGTACTAGCTGGTGGCAGTGATAGGCGCCCATATGTGTTGCAACTTACACTGCTCTCTCGCAAATATGTAAGGCGCGAATCATGGCGTGAAACACACCTAGAATACGTTAGCACGGGGGCTATTCCTTAGAGCTCGCACTAGTACAGTCCACACAGGCGCACTAGTCCGGTCACTATCGTGACTCTAAGTAGACGTCCGGCAGAATCAAACGGTCGGCTCTTAGTAACGCGCGATTCATTAATTTGTCATATCAGGCATTGCAAATGCTGATTGGAATTCTTCATCCCGTGAGTCCAGGGTCGCTGTGCTAGCCATGCGGCGCGAGCCTTCTGATCTACTACAGTGCCGACTGAAAGCTTTCATGCTGTGTCCTAATAATGACGAAACTAATCTGAATCAAATAGCTTAGCGTTGTCATGAAGTTACTCCGCGAGGCCCACTCTACCTTCCATGGGGCCAATGTACCAGAACTAAACCAATGCCCGCAAGGGCATTATCATGGTTTGTGAACAGGCGAGGGACCCCAAAATAGTAAGACTTTCTACTGTCGTCTGGCTGAAGTTTGGCGGTTTCAAGCGTGAAATTATGGAGTGACTGATCGGATCAAACCACCATCGGTTTTACGCGGAAGACAAGGCGCACGAGGATTGACGATGATGACAGCATATAGGGGTCCACGGTCGCTTTCGTGGGTGGCAAGGAAGATCTGGATCCGCTAGACCACGCCTGCATACAGTCTGAGTAAAGCGCTGTGGGGACTGGCGTTTGGAGAATCAGATAGCGACTCGAAGGACAGAGCGGAGGGCACACACCCTCTGATCGTACCGAGGCCAAAACTCGAGTTGTGGGATGGGGGAACACGCAGAATACGAGACCATACATACGAAGAATATGATACCACCAGGATCGAGTTCCGTTGAGAACTCCCACGCGACACGAGGCAGGACCAGATTTGTTAGAGACTGACGGCGTGTCGGTAGAGATGCGGAATACGAGGGCATTAGGAATCGAGTACGAGGTGCAGTACGATAGGAAGAACTTCAGTTCCAGTCGATGGGAATCATTTGCAGTAATCACTGAAACGGCTGCCGGTCAGCGGGCAAAGCTTTCCCTTCAACAACTATCCAAGTCCCGTGGATGGTCCAAGTAGCGCCTGTAACTCGAGCTCTCTGAACGTCAGCTCTCTGAATTGTGAACGCTATCGCCGTGAGCAGTTTACTACGCAACGCAACGACCGCTCACGATCCTCCATCCGCGAACTCGTCGACAGCACATGCAAGCTACGACTTGGAAATGTGCGCAAGGAATATTCCTGAGTCCAGACCGACTGCCACCAAGGACGACCTCCGACCTGAGAGCGGGGTTTTAAATTATGTCAAAATTGACAAAAAAAAAAAGTCAATCAAATCAAACCAAAGTTGCCGAAGCAATCGGTAATACGAAGCCTGCCCTGCGTGTCTGCTTTCCTGGTGCTGGCAGGAGCTTCGCCGAGCTGGCACTCAAACTCACATTTGACGGGCCAAATGATAGCAAGGTAGGTAGGCTTGAACCTGTGTCTGCTGTGTTTGAACGATTGCTAGTAAATAAGAAAACTCGAGGCACTTCACACTTCGTCGGTTGCATAAAATGACACTGAGGGCTGCCACGAGCGCGTTGGCCATAATTACTCCCTCTATCTAGAGGTCACTTCCTATCGGGTGAGATCTTCCACGATATCAGGCAAGACTCATTTCTCAACATCAGCAAAACACTTTTTTTCCCACCACCAAAAAATAGCTGGCCACAGCTTGGTCCCTTCTGTACAGAGCTGTACAGAGCCCACAGAGGCAAAGTGATTTGCTGATGAAGGTGAACGCATGGACGAGTCAATCGATCTAACCCGAAATGCCCTCTGCAAAACAGTGTGACACAAAATTCGTGTAGAGATGTGCGGCGGCTGGTAAGCTGGATCACATCTCAAACACGAGGTTTAATTATTCCCAATGACACCTGATTTCGCACCAGGCGCGGAATGCTGTGCGGGCGGGCGTTCTGCAGGGCTGAGTATTAGAAAGACTTGATGAACAACGCCGGTGGTACGGCCAGTAATATTCGATTTCTATCAATGGCGCTGCTGGTTTCTTGCAATCCCATTTTATAGTGGGTACGCTCCTCCGGATACATTTCGATATCGTGCACCATGCTCAATAGTGGGGGCCTTCTAGAAAGAATTATCCTACATCGTTGTTTATACGGTCGCCGATCTAGAGAGGTACGCATGGCGGGAAGTGCATGAATGATTTGAGTTTGAGATGACTCGCGTGAGTGTGGACTGGTTCGATTCATGTAAGTATGTGTCAGTGCATGTGCTACGACACGCTAGAACGTCCTAAGGGCACACTATTGATAAAAGAGGCAACAAGCAGTACCTGGTGAGCATGCTACATCCATGATAGCCGGAGTGTAGTATTGATACGCTTGCTAGGACCGGGGTAACAAGATAGCAAGATCACGGTAGATCTGCGCTCAAACTCCATGGAGAGTGCTAAGTATTTATTTATTTTTTTCACCGCTTTGGAATCTCCAACCGCAGATCTCTCAGTTCGCGCATCAAGAGATTAATGCCTTTTTTCGTGTCTCGGAACTGAACACGTCAATTATGGCAGATCACGGTTCCAGCCGCTCGAGGACCTTGTGCTCGTCAGATGCCTTCCGAACTCTCTTGGTCATGGTAGATCTGCGGCGTGCGCGCAAACACCACGGGCACTACTGGCGATTTAATTTTCGAAACATGACGTACACGTCTGCGTTCACACCTCTGGGACTTGGGAGTCTTGGCTTATTCGATGGAATGAGGTCTGATGAAGTTTATCCAAAGCCAATAGACTTGGTCATAGTTACATCTAGGAAATGCCTCCGGTTATCTGCAATTCCCGTGGAAGGTTTTCATCGAAAAACAGTTGTCCTTCTCCGACTTCTGTCTGAAATTCCCGGTTACTTGTGTCGACTCGCCCGCTATCTCGGAGCTGCTGTATATCCGAATGTTACCTGACTACTTCCATCAATTGCGGTATGCAGCCCATCAGAACATAGTTGGCTGTCAGCGAACTATCTCGAACTATTCGCTCATCGAAGCAGTTTACTTTCCATGGTGCTCAATGTTGACGTTGATAACCTGCTGGTGTTTTCCCCTCTTTCTTCACTGCCAATGGCGTGGTACGCATTTTTCCAGTCGTGCTCCTCATGCTCCGTCAACTTCATTTCCTTCATACCTCGCCAATTCATGGTCAAACACGCAACCTCTGCGGCATATCTACGACATTTCGTACTGCACTGATCACGGTGTGCCAATTGACAACCCCCCTGCACAGCGTAACCTTGGAGGCTGCTCGTGCATATTCCTAGTACATATATTTCCGTCCTGTCTTTGCTGCGGCATAAGTGACAGCATGCTAGTGAGGCCCTCATGGGTCATTTGTTAGACTCCCGGTGCAACAACCTTGCGTGTTTCGTTTAGAACCTTCAACCCTGGCAGAAGTGCGGAGGCAACCGTGAAAGTGTGAGTCTATATATTGCGCTTGTCTCGTTCCTTTGTCCCCGCACTCGCACACTCGACCTTTTTAACATCTGATTTATTATAGGGTCATGTAGATAGAGTACATGCAGTATGCTAGTTATGTATAATGTTTATTCATGCATCGGAATAATTAAATAAAGACTGGTTCGCGACCTGTGCCTGCTGCTGTTGAAGGATAATGGGACGTAGAGCTGCGGAAGCCGACCTGTCGACCTCAATTCTAGCATTCCTAACGATGACCGTGAGTTTTGCATTCTTTCAGCCAGGTACTGTAATGGTAGTCGACTGACACCTCAGTTCGTTGAGGTACACCTGCTTAGAAGGACGCATTAACCCCGATGGTTATCCACTAGCCTTTTTCCATACGCCTGTGACTGTCCTTGTGTACGAGGAAATTGACGCTGGAACCAGGGTAGTTGCTGACATCCGTACTGAGAACGATCAAGGGTTCTGCAGTGCGCACTTAACGTCATGATCTGATTCTTGATAAATGGTTGCCTATGCTCACTCCACGGTAAACCGCGAATTCTCGTTGATATATTTGGAGTACGACGAAGGGCTCTTTTCATCGTACTTGTTGTAGTGACCAGAGGATTGCCGGTCACATGATGGGGTTGTCGGTCGTGAATATTGATTCTGAGATTAGACTTGCATCGAGCGGACCTCACGGAATCGACAGCAATGCTTGACCAGACTTCTCTGCGGTAGAGTTAGTATTCACTAAGCGAATGATGAGTCAGTTTCTCGCTTGGGTTGGTGAGATGGCGAGACCTACCAGTGATCAGATGTAGATGAGGACGTTGCCAGTACAAACGAACAAAACTGGCATCCCAGGATAGTATATATACAACTTTACAAGACAGAACTTACAACGATCATTTTCATCATTTTGGCATTTCTGTGCCTTACACATGCGAAATGTCTTCAAACAGTTTGAGAGTGTTTGAACCGTTCGGAACGATTCAGGGCCACAGGGGAAACAGTTTGAGGCACAACCATACTTCGGTTCGGTCAGGTCTGCGGGCATCACACTGATGGCAGTGGACCGAATTGTCCAGAATGAGAATGCCGTGATATGACATTGGACAGTCTGGTCCACCAATTAGATGGGTGCTAAACGAGCCTGAGACCATCATGCCGATTCTTGGAAGCAAGGATATTCGAAAATCTGACATTCATAAAAGGTTTCGAGTCGTGGCGACAACGGTTCGGGCCCCGAGGAAATGCTAAGGAATCCAGCGGCCAGTGCCTTGCCAAGAAGTCATGCCATCGTTCCCGTGCTCTCCGTGCCAGAAGTCAGATGTTTTTCAAGTCTATATGGCCACTGGCGGGCGCGACTGATGGTTCAGGCGATAAGCAACATGAGACCAGTCCAGTGGCAGCGCACATGTATAAGTTACGTTTGTTTGGCAACACCTTGCGAAATAAACAAACGCCTGATCACATGACGAGCGATGCAGGTGTTGGGCAGGACATGCTAGCACTGACCGTGAGGGATCATCGATCAACCGCAATACTCGTATTCATAATTCAAAACCGTTGGCAAAAATCACAAGCACCATATAGACATTGTTAAGAAGTTAAGACCAAGAAATCCATATGTACTTTTGTCAGAAGACAACCATAATCTACATGACGACGCAATTATTCTAACACTGCATTAAGTAGGAAACATATCACTCCGAATATAATTAATAGTGCTTGAAAATCATCGGCGCAAGACAGACGCGATTACAACCCCTCCAATATTTTACAGCCCACGAGCCTCAAGACGACCACGGAAGATCTTCTGGAACTGCGGGACGTGGTCGAAGTCCATGAGCGTGTAGTGTTGCCCAGGCACGTCAGTATATGACGGCTCGCCCCGGCTGAAGCCAGACCATGGCTTGAGCTGGTTGTTCAACCAGTCAGACTTGCTTCCCTTAAGAGGAATGGCGTAGAAAACATCAACTGCAGCTAAAGAGTGGCGCAATATGTAAGCAAGCGGTTCTGAAATGAGATATGAACGACTTACAAACTGAGCCCGATGGGTTGTAGTCCTTCCCGCACTCGATCAGAGACCCGGCGATGTCCACCCAGTGGTCAAGCTTCTCGGGCGTCAGCTGGAGCTCGACGAGACGTTCAGGAGGCGACAGCTTCCACACCACGTCAAGCTGCTCCTTCCTCGTCATCGGTCTCAGAGCAGGAGTCAGATCGCTCGCGTCATGCTTCGACACGAGACCGAGGAAGTACGACAAGTTGAGCATGCCGCCCGTCCAGTCGATCTCGTGCATGCGGTCGGCGATATGAGGAGGAATGTTGATGAGACCGACGAACTTGACTTCGTCGCCCATGGCCTCGAGCCGCTTGGCGACTTCAAACGCGACGACACCGCCGTAACTGTACCCGGCGATGGCGTATGGTCCCGTCGCCTGCGTCCTCTTGACTGCGGCGGCATAGCAAGAAACCATCTCGTCCATGGATGTGAAGAAGGGGTGGCCGGGCTCGAAGCCACGAGCACGGAGAGCGTAGAACGGACGCTCATTCTGGAAGTACTTGGCGAGGTTGACGAAGATGAGAACCTCTCCGACACCGGGGTGCACGAAGAAGATCGGCGTCTTGCTTCCGGTCAGCTGAAGGGGAACGATCGGGGTCGTACTCCTCAGTCTGGCTGTCCTTGGACAGCAGCGCGTTGACGTAGTTGGCCAGGCTCGAGACGACGGGATGCTTGAGGATTTGAATGGTTGGGATTTCAGGCAAGCCGAAGTGTTCCTCTCCCTCGCGCTTGAGCCTGGAGATGATATGCGTGAGTCAAGATCATTTTATGTCAAGGAATGGTGTATTTACCTGATGACATCAATAGAAGTACCTCCGAGTTCGAAAAAGTTGTCGCTCGCTGAGACCTCGCTTTCCGGAAGGTTGAAGATGCCTGCATATATCTTTGCAAGCGCCTTCTCCGACTCGGTGGATGGGGTGACAAACGAAACGCCGCGTGCCTCGCTGAGAAGCTCCTCGGCGCGGGCGATGTGCTTCGCAAGACCTCCTTGCTTGAAGAGGCTGATGAGACGCGCCCGAGACAGTTTCCCGAGAGTGGTCTTCTCCATCTGGTTGACGGGGATAGGAATGACGATCTGGGGAGGCAGAGTGATCATTTTCACAGAGATATCCCGTAGGGCGCGGTGCGTGGCAAATAATTTCGTTGAGGCATCTGGGTCGTCGAGGTCGAAAGTTGGCGAGTAGAAAATGATGAATCCTTCAGTCTCCTGTCCAGGAGCGCGGTAAGGAGCAGCAGCGAGGAACGAGTGCGTGACGCCTTCAACGGTCTGGAGGTGTGTCTCGAGCTCAGGGATACCATACGAGACACCGTGGACGATGACGGTGTCCTTGATACGACCGCTGAGGCGCATGACGCCGTTCTCCACGATGCCTACATCACCGGTGCGGTACCAGCTGCCCTCGACAAAGCTAGAGGATGTGGCCTCGGCGTTGTTGTAGTAGCGCACAAAGACCATCGGTCCGCGAACCTGAAGCTCGCCACTCTCACCGTCGGGGCGCAGGGTGGCACCATCAGCGGGGTCAACGATGCGCATCTCGCATCCGTTGATGGGACGTCCGAGATCAAGGAACTCGTGAGCAGGCTCTGTTGCGAGGACATCGACAGGGTCGTAAATGCATCCGGCACTGTAGAGGCCCATCAGTTGAGATACCGATATGATTATAAGTATCCTTACCAAGTTTCAGTCATTCCAAATCCAGCAGAGATGACGAACGACACCGCGGAGGGGTTCTTGCTAAGCTTTTTCATCGTAGCAGCAAATGCTTGCGCGGTCTTGGAAACCACAGCTTCACCTCCGCTGTTGATGCGCTTGATTGAGGATAGGTCGAAGCATCCGTATAGGTCCGTGCGTTTCTCGAGATCACGAGTCAGCTTAGAAAGCAAGAAGTTGGGAGCGAATGCCAGTTCGATAGACTAAAAATAGGCTGGTAAGAAACGTTAAGGTTCGGTTCGATGTTGACATACCTTTTCGTCAATCAAACGGAGCAGCCGAAGAGGATCGGCCAGAATGGCAGATGCATGCACGTGGAGCTGCGAAGCACCGTATAGCAGGGGGGTTATGTGCATTTCCAACGATCCCGCGACATGATCAAATCCGACCCCTGACGGTCATAATTAATTTCAAAACCAAGCTTAAATGATGTGCGCCTTACAGTTTAATACTTGAGACTCGGAAGTCAGGCCGTAGCTTTCGCCCTTGGCACGGCAAGCGGCAAGGATGGTGCGGTGCGTGTGCACGACCGCCTTTGAGAATCCGGTTGACCCTGAGGTCAGGAATAGAATGGCTTCATCGTCCGGCTTGGCCTCATATGCAACCCAGTCGGCTGCCACGGTAAAGCTCTCTGCAGACGATTTTAATTCGGAGAGCAGGTGAACCTCCAGACCAGAGATCGAGCTGATCTGTTCAGCCCCAAGCTCGCTAGTGAGCCAAATAGCTGATCCGAACAAGTTCTTGATGTGGGCCACGTGACCCTCCTTGTGCGCCTGCTGTGCGCTAAGTGTCGGCTGCAAGCAGGGCACATACCCAGCCAACAGGCATGCCCAGACTGCAGCCATATTGTCTTCGTGCTCGGTCAGGTACACTACAATAACTGACCCTGTGGGCTTTCCCCACCCGAGCATCGCACGTGCAAGGTTGCGAACATATTGATTGAATGCGGTGAAAGTCTTTGTCTGTATGGAGGAGTCATGTGTCGAGGATGTTATGAAACCAAGCTCGTGTAAGGGATACCGGCCAGCAGCTTGAGCGATGACGTCGTGGAGAGTATTAGCTTGTGGAGAGACAACAGATGTCTTGAGGGTGGTACCGGATTCAGTGGTGGTAGTGGGGGCGACTGCGACGGGTGCCATTGCAAGGTGTCGAACTTCTAAAATGGTATGAGAGTTGGAAAAGGAGTCTAGGATGTTGAGTGCGGACCTCCTTGGACGTCCGAGCTTATATACTCCGAAGTCAGGACTCAGAAGGCAGCGGTGAGCTTACGGAATCTTCTGCTAGCAAAGTGGCTGAGCAGACAAGTCAAATATTTCGTTGCAACATACACCGCACAGATTACTGGCCAGGCGGGCTATCGTGAGCGAAATAACCGGGAAGAAAATAATGATGCGAAATACCTGGAATGCGTTAGCACGCGGCTATTCTGTGGAGTCCACACTTGTAGTAATAAAGTCAAAACTTGCCAATCCATATGGTCACTATCGTCCAGCGCTCTAATGAACCCGTCGGATATCAGGGAGTCCATTCTGCTCCATTTGACAATGTTTCATTTCGGGTATTGCAAAATCTTATTGAGTTCCTTCAAATCAGCCTTCATCCCGTGAGTTTAGGATAACGGACCGATCGCGAGCTATGATAGATAGCCTTACATAGCTCGTCTCATTACAAGATACATCGCCGAATGGCTTTCAAACGCGGTAGCAACGTCCTTGATATGATAGATCTACACAGCCGTGATGCATACTATTCGGCGTATCTCCGTTAGTCCGCTAGTCGAAATAAGTTAGATCAGCTGCGTCGTGAGGTGCACAATTGGGCTCACGCTGCCTTCCAAGTGGAAAACCTTGGCAAACGCCCCAGAAGGTCCAGAAGGCCCCAGAGCCATACTAATTCCCAAAAAACCTCCGTGTAGGTTTCATGAAAGGTGATGAATCGCGAACTGGCATAACCGATCATTCTCTGATTACGTAATCTATTCCCGAAAAGGGAACCTTCAACCGACAACTTGTGCCGCGCGGTGGTTGTCTAAGCTTGTCTCGTATTATGGAAATACCGCACTAGGTACCAGCCCTCTCTTGTGCACTTCAAGGAGCCTCAGATCTGCTTACATTCTACTATGGGCAGATTACACCTACCCTGTTGAGCTCAATTGGTGCCCTGTAGCACATGTCGCTCAAAAGTCCTAGTCAAGACCAACCTTTTCTGGATCGGTCGCGAAATGTCCGGGCATCGTTGATCAAACTTTTTCGAGAGGCGGGCTTTCCTGTCATGATGTCGATCCACTATGTGTCGCCGCCCTATGACTCATTCGCATCATTGGACCTGGACAGCACTGGATCCGCTCGTTAGTCTAATCTGTCATGTCAACCTGATATAGTTCGGTTTCAAGCGTGCACTTATCTATGACCATGATCCATCCTCGCGATTTCGTGCAACCGCTTCTCGTGCCGTGTGGGAGTCGGTGTTAGCGTTGCAATTCAGAATGATGAACATGTCTATGATAGTTGACAGTTAGCATCTCCGATGGTCAGAGGCTGGTACTGAGGCCTGAGGAATTGATCAGGAGCATCACAGATTCCTTTGATCGGAAACTTACCCTCCTGTGTGCACGATACCTGAGGACACCTATTGGATACCTAGTGCAACTGTTTGAGAAGGTTTGGAACCAATATCCATCTTTGAGTGACGTCAAGGTTGTCCATGTCACTCAATAGAATTTCAAAGGCACCTTAAGGCTATTCAGTCTGTATGTACTATGATCAAGCTTAGCTAGCGTATTCTCGCAACTAGCGACAACCGAGTCGAACCAAGCCAAATTTCAGGTTCACGAGCAGTTCGTTGCTGAGTCTCGCAGACAGTATTTGACCGATGCGCGCTTGGGGCGTTCTATGACAGTCTATGTACAGCAGCCACATGTGATAAGGCCTAGGCGGTGTGAAATGCAACAACACTAGTTCCTGCTCCATTTAGAGCTGTGGCTTTAGCTTGCCTCGAGCAGGAAACCCTACTAATCACCGGATACCATGTCATCATTGCGATGACCTACCAACTCCAGTGGCTTTCCCGTCTTATCAATCCCTCTGTGCCTTTCAAGTCAAGGCGTATTGGTCATTTCCTCCAGTGAGTTTATTGCCTGTACTGGTTTAACCATTTCGTTGCTCAGAACATCCCAGTCGTCAAATCGCCATGCAAGCTCTCAAGTTTGAGAAGACTGGATCCTTGGATGGTCTTTCTTTGGACATCGTCGACAAACCCATTTTACGTCCCGGTGAGGCTCTGGTACGTATCAGAGCTGCCGGTGTCAACGGGGTAAGCCTCCCACTTGGGACCATACCGCACAAAGAGCCTAATCATCATCAGTCCGATGCTGCAGCCGTCTTGGGCATGCTTCCATTTGTGACCACCCCGCGCATCCCTGGCAGAGATTTCTCCGGCGAAGTCGTTGAAGCACTGGACGAAGCCGGGACCTCAAGCCAGGAGTGGATCGGTGCAGAGGTATGGGGAACGGGCAGCGAGAGGGGCTTCACTTCGGATGGAACATTCTCTCAGTAAGTCTTTTACATATATATTGTCTTTTGCTTTTCCAGACGGACGCTTGGTAGATATGTCGCTGTCCCTATCGTTGCGCTGAGCCGGAAACCCGCAACTCTTGACCACTCCAAGGCTGGCAGCATGACGCTACCGTGGCTATGTGCCTGGATCACAGTCGACACTCTCGCGAACGTCAAAGAGGGAGACAATGTAATTATCATTGGTACATTTCTCAATTCACTCCCTCTATCGTTATTCTCATCGCAATCCTCTAGGTGCTCGTGGCGGCATAGGCTCTGCAGCAGCCCAGCTCTGCAAGGAGCGCGGGGCGCGCATATTCGGCACATACACATCGCTCGCCAAAGTAACTCCCCCATCGTATATCACACCTATTGAACTGTCCTCCAAAAACGCCATCCGCGAGGCCATTGCAAAAGCAGGGCTTCATAACAAAATTGACGTTTTGCTAGACTGCGCCGGTTACGACCAGCCATTCAACGATGCGATTTTCACGATGACGCCCAACGGCTCCGGCCGTGTCGTGATCATGGCTGTTCATGCGAAGGACGGCATATTCCCCATGGACCTGCGCACTTTCTACACGAAGGCCCTTACGCTGAAGGGTATGAAGTCGAGTATTCTAGGCCCGTTGGAGGTCAAGAAGGTACTGGACGAACTTGCAAGGAAGATTGATAGCGGGCTGTTAGAGGGACCGAAGGAGGTCAAAGAAGTTGATCTGAGGAACATGGATGCTGTGAAGGGTGCTCTACAAGAAATTTTAACTCGCGCTTCCCATGTCCGTTCAGTGGTTGTTCCCTGAACGTGTCCATGTTCGCAAAGTCATCATACCAGTATCTGTGTACCTTATTGCATTCGTGCCGCCACTTCTGTGATTATTTATTTACAAATAAATGTATTCCTGGTTTCGAATGTCACTAAAGCGAGAGCTTGTCAGAGATTCTATTCTACATGCTACTGGTCATGGCGCATGAGGCGCATGAGACGCATGAGACGCATGAGACGCGAGCAGGTGGAGCTACTATGTTCATGATGAGCCTCCATTTCGTGAGTCACACTTTTTGGCATGGAAACGTGATGGCTTGTCACACGGTGTAACGGTATGTCACGAAATTCACCGCGAAAAAGCGTGACTCACGAAATGATGGTCCATCACGAATAGACTGTACTTAAGGGATAGTACATGGATGGACGAAACAACTGCTTGCGAATAACATGAAACGGATATTACAACGAGCGCTCGAGGCGGACGGGTGAAAATTTAAACGAAAGATGTGGGATGCGGGAACGTGCACGAGGAAGTCCGAGTCCATCGCATGGAAATGAAAGAAGAGAACAAGGAAGAAGCGCTGATTTCCGCTCCACATTTTCCGCCAGCTTCATTTGCGACCCGCATGGGTATGACGGCATTCATAGAGACCCAGTCGGACCAGTCGACTCGGGAGACATTGTTACCAAGATCCAAGCAAGTTAATTATAATAGAGTAGGATGTAGTTAGTGTATATATAAGTAGTACACGTTCAAGTCAAGCTAATACACAACATATCGACGAGTCATGAGTGCAGAGTGATTATATATTAACAAATGCGAACGGTGTGTAGAATACCAAGGTCTTGCGTGCACGCCAAGTGTGCATAGAACGAAACAAGCGAGTTACCGTCAACGGAAAGCTTGATATGAAATCTAGAAACAGAAGAATTCTTCTAGGGCGCGGCCGAAGATTGTAAGGCCATCACGAATCGTTTCATCTGTACCAACGAACGTTGCTCTGAAGAAGTTCAATCGCTGTGGGCCATTTCTTTAGCGTGGATTCGGTACATATGATACAAGAACCTACATCACCGATATGGTTCCCCGTGGTCCGGCCGGTGCGATCAACAATGGCAAATGTCGATGCGGGCATCATGACCAAGCCGCAATCCAGCAGCTTCCTGAACAGCTCGTCCATAAGGTCCGCGGTGTTCGTTGTCGGACCGCCTGGCACCGTCGGGGTCTGAGATGTTGAAAATCGTGCGTGGTGCTCGAGGTTGATTTTAATCCAGACAAACATCCCAGATTGAGGTACCTCCGCAGTAGCGAACCCGGAAACAGCAACCTTCTGCCGGAAGACATCCATGAAGAGATCCCTCCGACGTTGATACTCGTTGCACAGCGATGAAATCCACTTCATGAAGCCATCAACGCCCCAACCATCACTGCCAAGCAACTCGGCAACGAAGGCTTGGCCCATGCCATGTGGATGCTGCGAAGACGAGTCCGTTAGCATGTCGAGCTTCTCTGCCAAGAAGTTGTTGCTCGTGACCCAGCCAAGTCGCATTCCGGGGGCAACGATTTTGCTGAAACTGTACTCTCATTAGAGCCAGATGACTCGTTCAGAAGGAAATGGTCTTACCTATCCAAGCGCATTACGCGTCCATCGTAATCCATAGATAGGAATGACCGAGGGAGAACTTCCGCCATGGCGCGCGTGTACCCATACTGTCGTATGGTGCTCTGGTCCACGCCAAGATCGTACTGGAGGAAGAAGTATGGGTCATCCTCAAGGATGATGATATCCCAGTCATGTGCGATTTGATAAATCTGTTGCCTTCTTTCCAACGAAAGAGTGCTTCCTGTTGGGTTCTGCGAGCACCTGGATAAGAATCGTTCTTGTGAGCTGCATGTGACTAATCGGGAGCCGGCGGTAACGTACGGAATTGTATAAAGCACGTGGGGCCGTTTACCCTGCGTCACTTCGTTCCAGTTGGACAAAATCCGTTCCAAATCCGAAGGAACGAGTCCACCTTTGTCCATCCGGACTGGGACCCATTCAATGCCTAGGGGCAGAGCAGCGTTGGTCATAGCAGAAAAAGTAAATTCTTCGCAAAGGAAAGAGTTGCCCCGATCACCAAGAAGACGGAAGCATTTTGTCAGTGCATCCGCATTGCCAAGGCTGAGCGAGACGGTGTGATTGGGGGGAGAATGGATTCGGTCGTTGAGGTCTGCGAGGGCATCACGGACGTGCTGAAGACCTGCTCCGGCACCGTACGCAAAGGCAGTACGGAGGCTCAAAGCGCAGGGGTCGTCCTTGTATGACGCGATGATATTTTGCTCGCCAGTGCCAGACCTCCATGATTGCACGGGGTCATGCTCGTCAATGGAAGGAACGACAAAATTCATCTCAGATATGGGATATAGCGTATGGTGTGGGTCACCTGCATTGAATTAGACAGTGCGTTCGTCATTAATGATATCCACGAACCGTTTCCCATGTTGATGGTGCCAGCTTTGACCTGAGCAGCTTTCCAGATGGATTTAATTGGGTTTGGGAGCCTGGCACGGGCTTCCGATGATAGATGGCGAGAAAAGTCGACATGGCTACGCTTGAGACCAGTATCGACCGTTGAAGTAGCAGAGGTAGTTGAAGGTAAGAAGACCATTGTGTGCACAAGACAAGGGAAAGGGCGGATATATTGAATAGGTGGTATTTCTACCGGGTCTGCTTTTGAAGGATAACATACAACGGCACTAGCGAATAATGTACTACTATTCTCCATCAGGACAAATTCTAGATTGCTATGACAGACTGGCAAGTGGCAACATGGATATCAAGGCCATCGCAGCACCCCTGACTTTGGTTCATCCTCAGCCTCCGACAGTCACATCGTGAGGAACCCAAATAGAGAGGGTAGAGATCGTCCATACTGGTGTATAGCAATTTCAGAAACTCTGCAACCGCCGGAGATAACTAGTCTCATCAAATTTCTGCATTGCACTTAGTCTGGTTGACCTCATGGTCGATGGAATTTTGCAGTGATAGCGATGCTCGCAGAAACACGTTTGAACCGGAACGAACCAGTCCACTTCTATATCTAAACTCCGCCAATATGTAATTTGAGTTAACGTTCGTCATCCGCATTAAAATTTCTTACTTCCCTGTGAAGATTTGCATGCCAAGAGGAACCAAAACAGATCTGACTTTTTCGGATCAAGACCTACGGTAGGGATGGCAGTTCTAACATTAAAGCTAGAGATACGTATAGTTAGGTCAATTAACCGTCAAGCCACACGTTGGAAATACCATGCTTCGTATAGCAATAGTATGCCGGTGTATAGCATAGTATACTGTGGTATAGCATAGTCCTTTCGCTAAACGGCGCGCAATCGACGAGTACTAGTGCATAAGTATGACCAACGCTCTAACTCCACATATGTGCTAACCTTCATCGTACTCTACGGTCGAATGATGGTGCGGAATTAAGATTCAAGATCGAGTACAAACTCACGTCTAAGTAGCGAGAACAGTCCCAGGAGTCCCAAGTTTCATATGAGACTATGCAGTATACTATACACCAAGGTGGCATCTAGACCAGGTAAGGATATCTAGAGTCGTCAGGATTTGGAGCCACCAAAGACCCCAAAAGTATCAGAACTTCTCAAGGAAGCTCGAAAGGCAAAACACAACCAACCTGAGCATCAAGCAAATGATGGAGGACGCTCCTAAGTTCCAACACTGACATGGTTATGAGAATCAATGGTACGCAAAGTCGAAAGGGTGTGTTTATAGAAACCTACCAGTGCATATTGTACACATGCCGCCGTCTGCATCATCGAATACTCACATCCCGTAGGCAGACCAAATTGAAGATGATCGCATCGCTCAGGCGGCTATCTCCGAGTCCCTGCTTAAAAATACATTGCGACAACTCCCCTGGCATCACGATGACGAGTGAAGTGGAGAGTCAGGCCTGGCTCCTAGGGGAGGTCCCACGATAGTTAGGCAATTGAAATCGCCTCACGGCAGTGTCCCTAGCCTAATCATCATATGTGTTATCCTCAGAGCCTCGGCCAAAGATAACGAGGAACGTCCCCGGACCCGTAACTGTGGTAAAGCTGGGGCCGGGATTATGAATTCATGTATAGGACTTTGAGTGATCACCGTCGGTGCATAGGGAACGGGAACTGCCTATCATTGCGAAGATAGGAGTCAAAGAAATGGTGGTTCTCGACCAACGCAGATTGCCACTCGAACCAGTGGATATGGCGTACTGCAGGGCACAGTCCGATTTCTCTCATCTGGGTGCAAATAACGCAAAACACTGATTCAAAAGAACACGAACAGCATAACGGTGAGACATGGACAGCAATGATTCTCAAGTTTCCTCCATACGACCAGGTAATGGTACAATCCTCCCCCTCCCCTCTACACGACTTCCGTTAGCTCCTTTGACTGAGAACTGCTGCGATGACGATTAAGTAATTAGGGTTTCAATGCGAGGGATTAGTGGAGCACGTACTTTTAGGAAATCCCGCTATCGCGGACGGCCTTTGGTTCAGAACTTGGCTGATTGTCTCGGTTTGCGAGTCTGACATCTTTACTACTATAAGCACCCAGATTAATTTTTGGGTTGGTAAGCAATATGTGAGAGCACGCACTCTCTCCAAGGAGCTGTGAACACATATAATGCGAGTGAGGCCAGGAGAATCAGTGTCACATAGGTAAATGCAGTCAGGATTTTCACGAAGAGTTTGTCAGATGTGAAGCCAGCTATGAAGACGGCTGAAAAGACTTCGAGATTACTGACTCGAGACCAGAACGTGCACACAAACCTGTCATCAAAGCCAGTGTTGAAACTGCCAGAGCCAGGGAAGGATATGCCATCAGTAAAAGGCCGCATACGACGCGCCGGCGATTTCGTTTCAACGACTAGTGGCTGCTATTACTCGAACGCAAATGGTGTGTGAAGACACAACTCACATTCAATAACCATTTCATATCTTTACCCGCATAGCAAGTGTCATAGATGATGAGGACAGAAGTACCAGTCATCAAACTGATTAGAGCAGCCACAAACGCTGCAACTTGAAGGATATACGACCCTGAATACACGTTAGTACAACACAATCGCAACAGGAGGATGTCTACCATGCTGAAGGACTTGTTAGTTTTCAAATGTGGCTGAAAGCAAAAGGTTCTTACGCTTGCGTAGGGCATAAGAGGTTGAAATGCTAAAAATTGGCTGATTAGGTTTTTCGTAGTCTTCCTACAATACAAAAATGACTTGCGAGGATTAGTGGATATGAACACAGCAGTTGTCGTCAAAACCTATACAATGAAGTCAGTCGCATTCCTTGAGCAGCTTCTGACAGTGTTACCAGGCCCGCCTGCAAATAAGTTTCAGTGACTGCAGGAGTATACCCTGGTAGTACGGTAGCTATACTTACTGTGACGTTCATGTTTCCTAACCGTTCTATCACCATTTTCTTGTGTTCATCCCATTCGTCCCTTTTCTCATCATTTATGAGGTCATCCCAGTGTTCCAGTGACGGCTTCGATACAGCGATCATACACAACGCCTTGAACCAGAGACGCCAGAAAGCATTTTTTGGCGGGTCGAATGGATTCTGCAGGGATCCACCTTCCACGCCTAGCGGGATGCACTCGTGTGACGCATGACGAGATCGAACAGATTGCGACGCACTGGTGTGGTTTCTCGTAGACATGGGCGGAATGGTTGATAATAGTATGCCATAGTAGTACTAATGTTGCATTCATATGTACTTCAGTGACTCTGTCAGGGGCCGATACACGAGGAAGGAAGCGAGTTGTGGCAGCTAGAAGGGTTTAAGAATAGTGGGCATTCCATCAGCGACACGTAAAATGGAAGCTCGCTGATGAAATGCATACGAGAGATATGACAGTCCACATGGATAACTAGTCCATTATAAGACAGATTTGAGCTCATGGAGTCACAATCACGATGTCCAGACTTGAGGCTGAGCCGCAGGTGAAGGTAGCGCTCAACTATCATGATAGGACTTCATTGATGTCCACTGCACAGAGGCTACAGCCAATGCACTCTAAACATGCTGATAACACGAGTTAGGGTTGCAATGGAAATGGTATGGCTCCGCTTACCGAGGCCACCGCAAGATACACACAAGTAGCATGGGCAACACATTGTCACTACATTGTAGGGGTTCTTAAAAGCGCTCATGTAAGGAAGCATGAGAAGACAGTATTCAATTAAACCTTTGCAGCCCTAGAAACTGAGCATTATAGCTGCTAGAAGGACAAGGAAAAGGCCGACGAACATGATAATGAGGTACACCGAATTGAGTTGTCAGAAAGAACAATGAAGGAGGACATCGTTGCACTACATTTTTTGCTCGTGAAGCATGAGCTACTACTCGTCGTCGTTTGGCGCTTGTCTAATCATATACCATGACCGTGACCAAACTCCAAGTGCTCCCAGCAGATCACTAACTTCCGACCGATTGGGGCATTGGTGTTGTATTCGGTGACAAGCGGAATGCATAGACGCTGTGAAGATAGGAGTTAAAGAAATGGTGGTTTTCGATCAACGCAGACTGCCGTAGCGTAGCTGGACACAATTGCTCGAGCCGGTAGATATAGCGCAGTGCAGAGTGCGCAGTTCAATTTCTCTCTCATCTGGGGTGCAAACAACGCAAAACACTGATTCAAAAGCACACGAACAACATAACGGTCAGACATGGACAGCAATAATTCCCTCCATACGACCAGGTAATGGCACAATCCTCCCCTCTACACGACTTCCGTTAGCTCCTTTGACTGAGGATTGCTGCGATGACAATTAAGTAATTAGGGTTTCGATGCGAGGGATTAGCGGAGCACGTACCTTTGGGAAATCCCGCTATCGCGGACGTCCTTCGGTTCAGAACTTGGCTGGTTGTCCCGGTTTGTGACGTCTTTACTACTAAGCACCCAGATCAGTGTTTAGCTGGCAAGTAATATGTAGGGGCACGCACTCTCTCCAAGGAGAACTGAACACATATAATGCGAGTAAGGCCAGGAGGATCAGTGTCACATAGGTAAACGCAGTCAGGATTTGCACGAAGAGTTTGTCAGATGTGAACCCGGCTATGAAGACGGCTGAAAAGGCTCTGAGGTTACTGGCTCGAAGTAGGAACGTGCACACAAACCTGTCATCAAAGCCAGTGTTGAAACTGCCAGAGCCATGGAAGGATATGCCATCAGTAAAAGGCAGCATACGAGACGCCGACGATTTCGTTTCAACGACTAGTGAGTGCTATTACTCGAGCGCGAAGGGTGTGTGAAGGCAAATGACGCACTTTCAATAAATCTTTCATATCGTTACCCGCATAGCAAGTGTCATAGATGATGAGGACAGAAGTACCAGTCATCAAACTGATTAGAGCAGCCACAAACGCTGCAACTTGAAGGATATACGACCCTGAATACACGTTAGCACAAGGACATCGCAAGAGGAAGAAGTCTACCATGCTGAAGGACTTGTTAGTTTTTGAATGCGGCTGAAAACAAACAAGAGGTGCTTACGCTTGCGTAGGGCATAAGAGGTTGAAATGCTAAGAAAAATCGGCAGATTAGGTTTTTAGTAGTCCTGCTACAAAACAAAAATGACTTGCGAGGATTAGTGGATATGAAAACAGCACTTGTCGTCAAAACCTGTGCAATGAAGTCAGCCACAGTTCTCGAGCAGTTTCTGATAGCATTACCAGACCCGCCTGCAAATAAGAATAAGTTTCAGCGACTGAAGGAGAAGTTATCACCCATACTCACCGTGACATTCATGTTTCCTAATCGATCTATCACCATTTTCTTGTGT
Source organism: Suillus paluster (assembly GCF_016628075.1). NCBI lineage: Eukaryota > Fungi > Basidiomycota > Agaricomycetes > Boletales > Suillaceae > Suillus > Suillus paluster. Next base: position 100,574 of record NW_024537606.1, read on the forward strand.
TCTTCCCATTCATCCTTTTTCCGATCATGTATGAGGTCATCCCAGTGTTCCAGTGATGGCTTCGATACAGCGATCATACACAACGCCTTGAACCATAAACGCCAGAAAGCATTTTTTGGCGGTTTGCACCAAGGTTCTGATTGATTTTGATCCTGTTGGGATTCGCTATGGTTCCCACCTGACGAGATGCGATTGTGTGACACATGACGAGATCGAACGAGTGTCGCACTAGGGGATACAGCGTCGTCTATCATAGACATGGACAGAATGGTTGAGATTAGTATGCCATAATGTTGCATGCATATGTACTTCAGTGGCTCTGTCAGGGACTGATACACGCAGAAGGAAGCGAGGAAAAGGCGGCCAGAAGGGTCTAAGAATGGTGGACATTCCATCAGCGACATCACCGGTATGTTACATACATTTGTTCTATACGTAAAATGGAAGCTCGCTGATGAGATACCTACGAGAGGTATGACAGTCCACGCGAATAACTAGTCCATTATAAGACGGATTTGAGCTCATGGAGTCAGAATCACAAGTTCAGACTTGAGGCTGAGCCGCAGGTGAAGGTAGCGCTTAACTATAGGGCCCCGTCGATGCCCGCAGCCCAGAGGCCACGCCAATGCACTCTAAATATGCTGATAACACGAGTTAGGGTTGCAGTGAAAATGGTATAGCCCTGCTTACCGAGGCGCAACATGCACACAAGTAGCGTGGCCAACGCAGGGGATTCTCAAAAGCGCCTATGTAAGATAACATGAGCCACTAAGCGCTTTCAAGACGGTGTTCGATCAAACTTTTACAGCAGTAGAAACTGAGCATTATAGCGCCACTAGAAGGACAAGGAAGACAAGGAAAACGCCGATGAAGATGATGATTAGGTACGTTGAAGTGAATTGTCAGAAGGAACAATGAAAGAGGACATCCGACTTTGCTCGTGAGGCCTGAGCTACTACTCGTCGTCGTTTGGCGCTTGTCTAATCATATGCCATGACCGTGACCAAACTCCAAGCGCTTCCAGCAGATCACCAACTTCGGAGCAGTAGGTTGTGACCAGAAAGGCACGCGGCTACAGAAAGAAGGGGAAATGCTATAGGCAAGATGGCGCGCCGCAGCCTCGCTTTGCGGCAAGCACGGTGTGATGTTGAAGGGCATTCACACTGGTCATCCATATTGTGGTCATCGTGTTGGCATGGACGACTTCTCTTCTCATCGGTCGTGAAAAGACCGATGCCGTTTGGGATTTGATTAAAGACGTGTTCTCTATTACTCGTTATCATAACAATAGTCAACGTATCGAACCCCGCTCTTCCCGAGGGCACTGGAGGTAAAAACATGTTATACCGCACTGGAGGTCTTTCCTCGCAAAGCTCTCCAGGTTTATCTCGCAGTTCCTATTGAAGGTCGTCAGCCGGTACCCTCCTCCTTCTGGCGTGAGCAATTTGAAGTGGTGGTTACACACCCTATCCTCCACCCTACCACCCCATACCTTGTCTCCACGAGGGGTTTCGCAGGACGTAGACCTCTGGGTAAACGCCTCGACCGATTGGGGCATTGGTGTTGTATTCGGTGATAAGCAGAATGCATGGACGCTGCGCGGGTCGCTGTGAAGATAGGAGTCAAATAAATGGTGGTTCTCGATCAACGCAGACTGCCGTAGCTGGATACAATTACTCGAGAGGGTGGATATAGCGCAATGCACAATTCGATTTCTCTTGCATCTGAGTGGAAACAACGCGAAATATTAGTTTAAAAGAACACGAACAATATAACCGCCTGCAAATGAGAATAAGTTTCAGCGACTGAAGGAGCTTACTGGCCATACTCGCCGTGACATTCATGTTTCCCAACCGATCTGTCACCATTTTCTTATGTTTTTCCCATTCCTCCTTGTTCTGATCATGCATGAGGTCATCCCAGTGTTCCAGTGACGGCTTCGATACCGCGACCATACACGACGCCTCGAACCAGAAACACATGAAGGATGCTCTGGCGGATCGTGCCACAATGGTTTTGGCTTATTTTTCTACTGGGGTTTTCCATGGTTTCCGCCTGTCGTATGACGAGATCGAACACATTGCGACACACTAGGCGATACAGTGTCGCCTCTCGAAGACATGGGCGGTATGGTTGAGAACGGTGTGCCATTGTGTTGCATGCACATGTCCTTCAGTGGCACTGTCAGGGACTGATACACGTGGAAGGAAGCGAGTTGTGAGCAGAAAAGGCGGCGAGAAGATCCAAAAATTGTTCTTCATTAGTGGCTTCACTGCAGTGTTACATACACTTCTGCTATACGGAAAATGGAAGCTTCGCTGATGCAGAGACATACGAGCGGTATGAAAGTCCACACGGATAAACAGTCCATTATAAAACAGATTAGGCTCATAGAGTCACAATCACAAAGTCCTGACTTGAGGCTGAGCCGCAGGTGAAGGTAGCGCTCAACTATAGGGCTTCGTCGAGGCCTGCTGCGCAGAGGCCACAGCCAATGCACTCCAAACATGCTGATAACACGAGTGAGGGTCGCAATGGAGTTAGTATAGCCCCACTTACCGAGACCACCGCAACATGCACACAAGTAGCATGGACAACACAGGGGATTCTCGAAAGAACCTATGTAAGAAAGCATGAGCCAATAAGCGCTTTCGGGACAGTGTTCGATCATACCTTTGCAGCACCAGAAACTGAGCATTATAGCTGCTATAAGGACGAGGAAAAGGCCGACGAAAATGATAATTAGGTACACTGAAGTGAGTTGTCAGAAAGAAAAATGAATCAAGAAATCGTTGCACTACATTTGTTGCTCGTGAAGCTTGAGCTACTACGCTTGTCTAGCGATATGCCATGACCAAGTCCAAGTGCTCCCAGCAGATCGCCAATTTCGGAGCAGTAGGCCGTGACCAGCAAGGCGCCTACGGAAAGAAGGGAAAGTGCTATAGGCAGGATGAGGCGCTGCAGCCTCGCTTTGTGGCATGCACGATGTGATGTTGAAGGGCATTCACATGGGTAATTCATATTGTGGTCATCGTGCTGGCATGGACGACTTCTCTTCTCGTCCGTTGTGAAAGGACCGTGCATATCCATAGTGCTCGTCTTGGGCTGGCTGGAGATGGGAGACATGATGGTTGTTGTCAAAGGTGCGTTGCTGTGCGAAAAACAAATTTGCTGCGTATCAACTGCAGTGCAGCATAGTTTGTTTAACCGCCACCATTCCAATTTCGGACACTAGGTTACTTACGGGGAGTTTTTGAATCATGACTTCGACCGTAACGTGCACTGCACGCACATGCAGGCTGGCAGCGACATCGCAGACTGGCACGTCCATGTCAACCCTGGTAAGCGTCTACATATATGCTTCTGAAAACTAAAGTTCAGATTGAGCTCACGATCAGCTACTAGCCCGTTCAGTGGTGCAGATTCACTCGGAAGATCAGTCTATTGAAGTAGAAGTGTACTTATGTATGTACATCTCAATGACTTCCTCTAAACGCGTTCTTAAATATCCTAGCGAGCAATGGAGCGTGACCGGTGCAACAAAGACGTATCAAACCTTATTCCGAAATAACTGCAAAGGCCCAACACCACAACCCCAACTAAAACACCAATGGCGAACTTCCGCAACCCCATTCTAGCAGTGATTCGTTTTTCGCCCAACGCCCCAGCAGCATCAATCGCAGCAATATCCTCCTTTGAAAGTTCTGCCAAGTAAATATGTTCAGGTTGCATGCGCCAAGTTGCTCCTCAGAATAAACTTACTAATATCGCCTGCATCTCGATAGCCTTCTAAACGGATCTTCCTGGAACTAGTTCTAAAGGGCACTCAAAGTCGATGATCGCGACCAATGGTAGACAAAGCGGAACCTACGTGACGACAACTGCGCCTTTTGCCTTCGTCCAAGCGAGAAGTACCTGGTCTGTAGTTGCCCCCAGTCGAGTGGCGATCTCGTTCAGCGGTGCGTCTAATGGGCCACTAGGTTCCTTCGTAATGGGTCTACATCCTCAGGTCAGTCACATATGTGACTGAATATCAAATTGCCTACTGGAGGGCACTGTATGCCTCGATGACAATGCCATGTTCAGCAGCATACTTCACTATAGGCGCCTGTTGCTGGTAAACATAAGGATGGAGAAGGATCTTTCTCTCGAAAGTTAGACTCCCGCAAGCAAAGTTCATCATATTGTTCTCTCACCTGGTTTGCCGCAGGTTTGATTTTCGCCGACGCCAGCAGAACTTCCAAATCTTGTACGCCGAAGTTGCTTACACCAATACTCCTGTGTCGATCCTGTCAGCGGTGCGTGAAACAGAAAACACGGTTGTTTTACATACTTTGCCAGTCCATCCTCCACCACTTTCTCCATCTGTGCCCACGCTGTTGGGATGTCCGGTACCGCGAGGCGTGGGTTATGAATGAGGTATAGGTCCACGTAAGGTGTGCCGATCTAGTTCTATTAGCACCTAGGTTGACTCATCTCGGGAAGTCACTCACGTTGTTGATGCTGTTTCTGATCGCAGTGGGGATGTCGAGCCCATCAAAGCCAGAGTATTTCGTCGTAATGAATACCTCCCCGCGGGATAAACTGCTTTCGTGAAGGGCAATACCCACCTCCCCCTCATTTCTGTAACCTTGAGCGGTATCTACAAGAACCTCAATCTTCAGAACTTTATACAATTGGGATTTTCAGAGAATTCTTGCCGACGTGGTAGTATCCCGTGTCGAAAGCTTGAGCAATCTGGTCGATGGGACCCTGCCCGTTCCCAAGTGTCCAGGTACCATAAGCAATGCTTGGCATAACATAGCCTAATGTCTTCGAGTGAGTAGGAATCGACCGCTCCTCATTTCGACTCACCGGAATTCAGTGTGACAAGGTCCCAAGGCATAGTTGCAATGCGTCTCTAATCAGGCTTGGGTAAGATGGTAACTGACTCAGAGGCTTTCTGTGAAACGGTTGAATTCATAGGGCCAGCCTTCACCGGGGTGGGAAGATGATTCAAGATATGAATAGATACTAGTAAGGCTATTTTCAATGTTTCATTGGGTATGTATGACGGTCAATCGTTTCTGTCCAGTGTCGACTCTGTAATGTTCCTCCGCTTATTTCTACCTTTGAAATAGCTGCAGGCAACCAAGATCACGGTCCCAATCAAAACGCCCGCCCCGAGTTTACGCAGCCCACGTCTGACCGTGATTCGTTTCTCTCCGATAGCGCCTGCAATATCAATCGCAGTGATGTCATCTGGCGATAATTCTGCCAAGATGCATCAGACCTTTTAGGGCCGTCATCTTCAACGAGGGAACTCACCGAGGTCCCCAGCGGAAAGGTAACTTAGGAGACGCGCCTTTTTGGAGCTGGTGCTGGCGAGTTACGATGTCAACAACGTCGCCCCTTAATCACATAGTAAAGACACACGTTACCACGACTGCACCTTTTGCCTTGATCCATGCAAGGAGGACTTGGTCAGCAGTAGCTCCAAGCCTCGTGGCGATTTCATTCAAAGGAACGTCCACTGGACCTCCTGGCTCTCCCGTGACAGGCCTTCAAAATCATGATTAACCTTTCGTATGGAATTCAGAAATCATCGCACGTCAAAGCACCGTATGCCTCAATTACGATGTCATGTTTGGCGGCGTACTCTAAAGTCGGAAACTGTTGCTGGTAAACGTAGGGCTGCAGGTAAATCTACAAGTAGAGCAATCGAGCTTGACTAATTACGATAATATTAGGTTCATTCACTCACTTGATTGGCAGCCGGTTTGATCTTTGCGGACGAAAGTAGGATCTCGAGCTGCTTCTCATTGAAGTTGCTCACGCCAATGCTCCTGTAGTTGGCGTCGGCTTCCGAATTCAATAATTTGCAAAAACCAATAGCTACCTGGCGAGCCCTTCTTCTTGAACTTTCTCCATCTGAGCCCAAACAGTTGGTATGTCAGGCACAGCCAGATTCGGGTTGTGAATGAGATACAGATCGACGTAAGAGGTGTTCAACTGCAATTGTTAGATCGACGTCTACTCGCACATATAGTGATAATATATGACTACTACGCACGTAAGTCAAACTGTTTTGGATTGAGGTCTGGATATCAAGTCCATTGAAGCCAGAATACTTTGTTGTGATGAATACGTCGGAATGCTCTAGCCCAAGTTCCCCGATGGTGATGCCAACCTCGGCCTCATTCCTATAAAGTTGTGCCGTATCTGCTCGGTATTGACAGGGGTGCGATGGTCAATCTCGGCCGTACTCACCAATATGATAGAATCCTGTATCGAGGGCCTGTGTGAGCTGATCTATTGGCCACTGGCCATTTCCCAGCGATCCAGTCCCATACGCGAGGCTCGGAATGCTATAGCCTGCTCAAAGGTTGAGCAATATCAGACAGCCTCTATGCATCAAGACGTACCGGAGTTCAAGGGGATCAAGTCCCAAGGCATTATTGACGTACTCTCGGCTCGACCAACCTTACAGGATATAACTTACTTGTCCGTAGTCGCCCGTGAGAGGGCACGACCAGGACTAGCCTTGTCCCCGTTGGCGGAAACATAACTCAAACATTACTCCCACGTTCGATTCTCATGTAGCTTGGGACACGCTTGAGAAATGGTTCTATTCGAGTCGTTCCGCAGCCTGGCAAATTTTTGCTCCAATGGCAGCGCGGGGTGAACCGTTGTACTGGCGACATTTGAGCATTTGTCAAACCTAGGCTAGCCGGCTTAAATCACTTTACATCATGCGCATGCCGGGGAAGTTACATACACTAAAGACTGCCGCACAAGCGATTGCCCATACGACAACCCTTCTCAATACACTTAATATTTACATTGGTTTCTCCTCTCCCAGGGCGCCCGCAGCGTCAATGATAGCAATGTCCTCGGAAGACAAAGCTAAAGCACATCAGTCAGAACTAATCCGAGTGGTTGATCTAGTGAAACCCACCTATATCACCTGCTGCGAGGTAACTTTGCAGGCGCGTCTTCTTCGAGCTCGTGCTAGATAGGCTTCTATCAATGGGAAACTGCAAGATACCACAGATAAACCTACGTAACCACGACGGCCCCCTTGGCTTTCGTCCACGCCATAAGAATTTGCTCAGTCGTCGCACCGAACTTTGCGGCGATTTCATTCAGCGGTTTTTCCAAAGGACCGCCGGGTAACTTCGTGATGGGGCTAGGGACGACATTCAGCGTAAACGCACTTGTCAGAGGGACTTGACCAACATCAGCGCGCTATAGGCCTCGATAACGATTCCGTTCTTGGCGGCATACTCAAGGATAGGCTTTTGTCGCTGATAGACATATGGGTGGAGGCGAATCTATGCCAAATTGTTACTAAAAATCGCATTTAGACAGTTCGATGCTACACACCTGGTTGACCTGCAGGTTTAACTTTCGCGGACGCCATCAAAATCTCCATGTCTTGGATGCCAAAGTTACTGATACCAATGCTCCTACAGTCTCAAGTCAGGGTGTCCGACTGCAGCATCATCCCGAAAATCTTTCACCTAGCAAGTCCGTCTTCCTGGAGCCTTTCCATTTGCGCCCAACAAGTGGGAATGTCAGGGACTGCAAAGCGCGGGGAGTGGATCAGATAAAGGTCCACGTATGACACCCCAAGCTACAAGCAGCAAAAATCATGAAAGCACTGGTTCTAAGTCAGGACAGAACATACGCTATCGACACTGTTCTTGATGGAAGTCGGGATGTCGAGACTATTTACACCAGAGTACTTGGTTGTCACAAAGACATCTGAGCGAGGAAGTCCACTATCTTTCAAAGCATTGCCTGCTTCTCTTTCGTTCCTGTAGTTTTGCGCCGTATCTATGTGATAGGATTAGAAGCTGCACTGTGAGGTACGGTACCTAAGTGATAAGAACTCGCCGATATGGTTGTATCCGTTGTTAAGAGCTTGTTCAACCTCATTCTGGTCGATTGGTCCTTGGACATCGCCTAGCGTCCAAGTACCGAATGCGATGCTCGGAATATAGTATCCTGACGTATGAGCCCCCTCGTCAGCACCGAGTATAAGGCGACGAATCAAACACCAACCAGAATTCAGCTTTATCGACTCCCAAGGCATTACGACGAGTAATTGAGGGTCAATTTGGACTGCTGGAAAAGAGGATAAATTTATGTGGTGACTTTTGAACTTGGCGTCCCATAGGCACTATCGTGCACATGAGGCCTAGGGATATAAATAGATCCAAGGCGCCCTCGATGGTCATGAGGCTTAACTAGAGTAAAACATTGTCTGTATGCATCAGAACGCACCGGAGCTCAAGAGTGTCAAGTCCCCAAGGCATGATTGATGTCCTCTCGTTTCGACTAACCTTGACAGAATATGGCTTACTCATCCATAGTCGCCTGTGATCATGAGAGGGCACTAATATCGGGACTTCCTGTCCCCATACCCCAGGCATTACTCATACGACCTATTTTCACTGAGCTTGACGCAAGGGACGTGCCTGAGAACTGGTTCTATTCGAGTCGTTTCGCAGCCTAGAACATTTTCGCTGCATTGGCGGCGCAGTGTGCACCAGTGCTGGTGGTATTTGAGTATTTGTCAATGGCTAAGTCACTTTACATGCGAATGCCGAGGAGGTTGTATGCACTGGAGAGTGCGGCACAAGCGATTGCACCTACAACAACCAAACGACAACCCTTCTCAATATAGTCTTTACATTCATTTCTCCTCGGCCCAAAGCGCCCGCAGCGTCAATGACAGCAATGTCCTCGGGAGACAAAGCTAAAGCGTGTCGTTCAGAACTACTTCAAATTGTTGATTCAGTGAAACCCACCTATATCACCTGCCGCGAGGTAACTCCGCAGGCGCATCTCCTTTGAGCTTCCGCTAGACAGATTTCTGTCAATGGGAGAGAGCAATATACCACAAACAAACCCACGTGACTACGACGGCGCCCTTGGCTTTCGTCCACGCCATGAGAACTTGTTCGGGCGTTGCACCGAACTTTGCGGCAATTTCGTTCAACGGTTTGTCCAGAGGACCGCCGGGTAACTTTGTGATGGGGCTAGGGACGACGATCAGCATGAAGTCATTTATCAGTGAGTATGAACTAACATCAGTGCGCTGTAGGCTTCGATAACGATTCCATTCTTTGCAGCATATTCAAGAATAGGTTTCTGTCGCTGGTAGACATATGGGTGAAGGAGAATCTATGCCAAATTGTTATATTTAGTCTTGGATAATTCGATGGTACATACCTGGTTGACCGCAGGTTTGACTTTCGCAGATGCCATCAAAAGTTCCATGTCTTGGACACTAAAGTTGCTGATACCAATGCTCCTGCAATCTTAAGTCAGATTGTCAGACTGCAGCATCATCTCGCAAATTATTCACTTGGCAAGTCCGTCTTCCTGAACCTTTTCCATTTGTGCCCAACATGTGGGAATGTCAGGTGCTACCCAACGGGGAGAGTGGATCAGATAAAGGTCGACATACGATACCCCAAGCTATTAGCAGCAAACGTCATGAAAGCACTGGCTCCAAGCTAGAACGAAACATACGTTGTTGACACTATTCTTGATGGAAGTCGGGACGTCAAGATTGTTTACACGGGAGTACTTGGTTGTCACAAAGACGTCTGAGCGAGGAAGTCCGCTTTCTTTCAAAGCAATGCCGGTTTCTATTTCGTTCCCGTAGTTTTGCGCCGTGTCTACGCGATAGGATCAGAAGCTGCCGCTATGAGATACCTAAGTGATAAGAACTCGCCGATATGGTTGAATCCGTTGTTCATAGCTTGTTTGATCTGGTCGACAGGTCCTTGACCTTTGCCCGTCTTCCAAGTACCGAATCCGATACTAGGAATATCGTATCCTGACGAATGGGAGCCCTCGTCAGCGCTTGTTCTGAGGCGACGAAATAAACACCAACCAGAATTCAGCTTTATTGGCTCCCAAGGCATTGCGACGAATAATTGAGGATCACTTTAGATGGCTAGAAAAGAGGGCGACTTTCTGTGGTGAATGAATAGTTGACTATTCAACTTTTAAACGTCCCATGGGCACATCCCTATCATGCACATGAGGCCTACTAGGGATATGAATAGGTCCAAGGCACCCTCGATGATCATGGGGCTTAACATGTGTCTCTATGCATCAGAACGCACCGGAGTTCAATCCCAGAGCATTATCAACCCACTCTCGTCTCGACCAAGCTTGCAGGATCTAACTTACTTGTCCTGTGAGAGGGCGCTAATACTGGGACTACCCTTATCCCCGTTGACGGTAACACACCCGACATTACTCCCATGACCTATTCTCATCTAACTTGATGCAAGGGACGCGCTTGAGAATTGGTTCTATTCGAGTCCTTTCGCAGTCTAGAACAATTTGCTGGATTGGCGGCACAGGGTGAACCAGTACTAGTGATATCTGAGCATTTGTCAAAGGCTAACAATCACTTTACATCATGCTGATGCCGAGGAAGTTGCATGCACTAAAGACTGCCGCACAAGCGATTGCACCTACGGCAACCCTTTTCAACATAATCTTCACAATGGCTTTCTTCTCGCCCAAAGCGCCTGCAGCATCAATGGCAGCAACGTCCTCTGGAGACAAAGCTAAAGTATATCGTTGAGAACTACTTCAAACGGTTGATCCAGTGAAACACACCTATATCACCTGCCGCGAGGTAGCCTTGCAGGCGCGTCCTCTTCGAGCTCGTGCTAGCCAGGCTTCTGTCAATGGGAAACTGCAAAATATCACAGATATACTCACGTGACTACAACGGCGCCCTTGGCTTTCGTCCACGCCAGTAGAACTTGCTCGGGCGTTGCACCGAACTTTGCGGCGATTTCGTTCAACGGTTTGTCCAAAGGACCGCCGGGTAACTTTGTGATGGGGCTAGGGACGACATTCAGCGCGAACTCAATTGTCAGAGAGCGTTGACCAACATCAGCGCGCTGTAGGCCTCGATAATGATTCCATTCTTCGCAGCATAATCAAGGATAGGTTTCTGTTGCTGATAGACATATGGGTGAAGGAGAATCTATGTCAAATGTCACTAAAAGTCGAATCTCATTTAAGTGGGGCAAATCGATGTTACACACCTGATTGACAGCAGGTTTAACTTTCGCAGATGCCATCAAAATCTCCATGTCTTGGACGCCAAAGTTACTGATACCAATGCTCCTGCGGTCTCAAGTCAGATTCTCTGACTGTAGCACCATCTCACAAATTATTCACTTAGCAAGTCCGTCTTCCTTGACCTTCTCCATTTGTGCCCAACACGTGGGGATGTCTGGTACCGCCAGGCGCGGGGAGTGAACCAGATAAAGGTCCACGTACGATACCCCAAGCTATTGAGCAGAAAACGTTATGAGAGCACTGGCTCCAAGCTAGAGCAGAACATACGCTGTTGACACTGTTCTTGATGGAAGTCGGGATGTCAAGGCTGTTAGTACCGGAGTACTTGGTTGTCACGAAGATATCTGAGCGCGAAAGTCCGCTTTCTTTTAAAGCAATGCCGGTTTCTCCTTCATTCCTGTAGGACTGCGCCGTGTCTGTGCGATAGTATGAGTGCCGCTGTGAGGTACCTAAGCGATGAGGACTCACCGATATGGTTGTATCCGTTTTCCAGAGCTTGTTCAACCTGGTCGATGGGCCCTTGGCCATTACCTAGCGTCCAAGTACCGAATCCGATGCTTGGAATGTAGTATCCTAATGTATGAGCCCCCTTGTCAGTACTGGTTCTGAGGCAACGAAACAAACACCAACCAGAATTTAGCTTTATCGACTCCCAAGGCATAACGACGAATACTTGAGGGTCACTGGAAAAAAGGGCGAGTTTATGTGGTGAATAGACGTCGACTATTCAACTTCTGAATATCCCATGGGCACATGCTTATCGTGCACATGATGTCTAGGGATATGAATAGATCCAAGATAGAATGGTGCACATCATGATTCATGGGACTTATCGAGTGTAAACAAGCGTGGTTTGTGAGTAAATGTGGGAAACTTCTGAACAGTGACCGTACGGTCCGCCCTCAGCCCGGCCGGGCCATGTATTCGGACAAGAGCACACCGTGCTCAGTACGTAGCTGGTCATTGACATTGACATCCAGATAGGCTGACTCGCGCCTACTCACTCGTCAAGTAGTAATGCTGCTAAGTATTAGCAGCTTTCTGCTAGGATCTACGACAAGCTCTGAAATCGTATCAAGATCTCAGACTTGCCCATGCAGTGGATGCTTAGGAGTATCACTCCCGCTACTCAAACGTTGTAAAGCCCACTCATCTGAACCGACCTTTGTGCAATCTCTAGATGCATTGTGAGCGCGTAGTGTGAATGACTTGTGTGGATGTCGTACTGAAAATGCGAAGATAGGCAAAGTGAAACTAGACACCTATGTGAACAAATACGATCTGCTGTTCCAGTGGAACCTTCTTCCGCAACGTCTTCACAGCCTTGTGCAACGCGACTGCGGCGCGCGTGCAGTCCAATCTCCCAGAACTATCAACCAGGTTGCTGTAAAAAGCAGACGCCATCTGCCGTGCAACCTCGTCGTCGACAGACCACATCGAACCAATCACACTGCGAAATCCGGAGAATTGCATGGCTGCAGCGAGATGGATAGACTCGTCAGGACTCTTCTCATCGCCCACGGTAGTGTGGCAGGCCGATAAGAATGCAAACTCCGGACTCTGCCAGTCAGATCGGACAATGTCCTTGATCATTAAAGGCCCGTCACGCATCGCAAAAGAAGACTCGAATGGTTGTTGTCGATTCGGCATTCCATGGCAGGCCAGGTGAAGCCATTGATTCTGGCTCAATACATCCAATGCTCCCTGTACTGTTGCATGGCTGTCTGCAAGCGATGTGAAGGACATGACGGGAGCGATGTGCTGAGCGACGACGGCTAACTCGGGGGCGACACATCGGAGTTCCTTGCCTCCGATATCCGGGTTTGCTTGACCAATGGCAACAAAATGTTGCACATCTCGCGATACCTGCCGTCTCGCACGAATGAGAGTCGCCAAAGTCGGGGTGTAAGAGGATATGTAAATGTGAGATAAATTGCTTCTCTTCCTCTCATAAGGCCCTGCTGCATGTAGAGGAAGTAGGGTGAACTCAGCGGTGGGACACCACCAGATACGCGAGCCACGATTAACATTCGACTCCTTAAGAGCTTGAACTACTGGGCCAACGATATGAAGCCAAAGCTTGCGTAGGACAGAGACAAACTTCTGCAACCCAAGTTGATGATCAGAAGAACCAACGCCCTCGGCGAGGGACTGGAACTCGGAAGACAACTCGGAGACGTCGGCCCGCGCGATATCAAGTGGAACGTGGACAGGATCTTGGGCGCTCAAGATAATCAAGGCGTCACAGCTGTACTGACTAGCATTGACAATGATGACTGGACCTTCTTCTGCGGCCTTCTGTAGGTCGGAGAACAGGGGAGGGAGGAGAAACCGAGAAAAGTCAGGCCGCATGCGGATGCGTGAGACGACATCATTCCATTGCGCGGTCACTTCCCGAATTTGTGAGGTCCGGTCTTGAGTAGAATCTTCGAATGCGTCACGAAGGCGAAAGCTGAGTCGCTTGAACTCTTCCGCCAAGGCTTTGCCGGTGTCACTGGATGCGGAAAGTTCATCCAGTGGTGTGCGGAAGCGTGCCAACTGGGTCCAGAATACCGCACGACCTTGCTCCACCAGTTCCACAGCAGTTGTCAAAGCACCATGACGAACACTGCACGAGAAAGCGTCCATTGCAAGGGATGAAGTGGCCTCCCTGACCGCATCAAAATGGTGGGAAGAAGATGACAGAACAGCAACGAGCTTATCGAGAAATCTCAATGCGGTCTGATAGGCAAGCAATGCAGAGTCATGCTCCAGCTGCTCAGCGGAGGCGGCCCATGACTTAACAGCATAAAGATCATTACGTGAGGCTGCATGAGATACTTCAGAGAGCTGTAAATAAATCCCGAAGGCCGTGTCCAAGTCTGAAGATAGACCATGCCACTTGGATCTGTCTAGAAGGCTGGCGGCAAGACTGTTGAGAGACATGGATCGTTCAGAATGACCAGGGGGACGCAGCATTAGTGCAGCTTGATAATGCTCAATAGCCTCATCCACGTCGGACAGGACGCCCCACTGCGTGAATCTGATGTGAAGGCTGATGGCAAGATTGATGAGAGACCCGGATCGATCAGAATGACCAGGGGGACGCAGCATTAGTGCAGCTCGATGGAGCTCAATGGCCTCATTCAGGTCAGACGGGACGTCCCGCTCCTCGGATTCGAATACAAGGCAGAGTACACGCTCAATGGCCTCATCGAGGTCAGACGGGACACCCCGCAGCTTGAATCTGGATTGAAGGCTGAGGGCAAGATTGCTGAGAGATGCGGATCTATTAGGATGATCAAGGGGAAGGAGCGCCGGTACAGCTCGATGAAGCTCAATGGCCTCATCCTGGTCAGACTGGACGCCCCGCTTCGTGAATCTGATTTGAAGGCCAGTGGCAAGATTGCTGAGAGACGCTAATTGTTCAGGATGGCCAGGGGGACAGAGCACCAGAGCAGCTCGATAGTGCACAATGGCCTCATCTAGGTCAGACAGGATGCCCTGCTGCCGGAATCTGCTTTGAAGGCTGGCGGCAAGGTTGTTAAGAGACGTGGATCTAGAGAGATGGTCAGAGGAATTGAGCACCAGTGCAGCTCGATGGAGCTCAAGGGACTCATCCAGGTCAGACAAGATGCCCCGCTGCTCAAATCTATCACGAAGGCAGACAGCAAGATTGCTCAGGGGAATAGATTTACCAGAATGGCCAGGGGGATAGATCACCAGAGCGGCTCGAGAGAGGTCAATGGCTTCATCTAGATCAGACAGGACGCCCCGCTGCTTGAATCTGGCTCGAAGGGCGCATCCGAGGTCGCAGAAAGACTTGAATCGCTCAGGATGACCCGGGGGCCGGAGTAACAGCGCAGCTCGATGGAGCTCAATGCCCTCATCGAGGTCTGACAAGATGCCCTGCTGCAGGAATCTGCATTGAAGGCTGGAGGCAAGGTTGTTAAGAGATATGGATCGATGAAGATGGCCAGGGGGATGGAGCACCAGTGCAGCTCGAAAGAGCTCGATGGCCTCAGACAGGTCGGACAGGACGCCCTGCTGCCTAAATCTGTATATAAGGCTGGAGGCAAGGTTGTTGAGAAATTCGGATCGATGAGGGTGGCCTAGGGGACAGAGCGCCAGTGCAGCTCGATAGTGCTCAATGGCTTCATCGAGGTCAGACAGGACGCCCCACTGCCCAAATTTTCCAACAAGGCAACCGGCAAGGGTGTTGAAAGATGTGAATCGATGAGGACAGAGCGCCAGTGCAGCTCGGGAATGTTTAATTGCTTCATCGAGGTCAGAAAGTACGCCCTGCTGTTCGAATCTGTCTCGAAGGCTGACAGCAAGGTTTTTGAGTGACGAGTATCGCACCTCGGAGTGATCAGGGGGGCAGATCATTAGTGCAGTTTGATAAAGCTCAATGGCCTTGTTCAGGTCAGACAGAACCCCACACTGCTGGAATCCGACTCTGAGAAGGTTGGCAAGGTTGTAAAGAGTTGTGGATCGATGCATGTCAAGGGAACACGCCTGCGAAACTGCTCCGTGACGCCGCTCCACATTGTTTGTCATGGTAGATTGCACCTGCCCCATCTCCCTGTCAAATGCTAATGAGTACCAAACCGAGTGATATCAGGGCTACTTGAATATGATTTACGCACAGAATGAGCAGAAAGATCTCTGAGGGAAATGGTGCGGCAAGTCTGGACTGGAACGTGTCGGACTTATGCACAGCCTATAGTGAGCGCTTGAACTGCGGCAGTCTAGCATCATGATCTCCTCCTTCCAAACCTTCCCCCGGAGGGCCCATTTCTAATTTGATGCATTACCTCTTTGTTGTAAGTTACTCCGACTTGCCTGGACAAGTAGTGCACAACAATATGTTACTATACCATAGGTTGAATCGATGGCTCCCGATCATCCTTGTACAAGCAAGGACTCCTGGTGATAGAAATAAGTAGTAAGTTAAGACAGGTCGTTATGTAACATGTTTCGTAATTTCGTAGTCTCCCTTTGGTCCCCAAGCCAGACCTACAAGTTGGAAGGTAAATTCGTATTATCATCTTTAGCCGCAGGTACTACGCTCACGGGTTCCATCCGTTTTGGTTCTTCAGAATAGTTTGTCAGGTAGTAATTGATACATGTCTACAGTATACCCCACTAGTGCAAACCTCAAGCACACATATGCCACGCAACGAGGATTTATGTTTCCTCAAAATCAAGAATTTCCCGAGACCAATGTACACCTTCTCTCCACCAACGACAGTCTCCCATCTCGACCTCGCGCAGACTCGGATACCTACTCTGCAAGCAACATATGAGTTCTCGTTGCTTGACACCTTCGATGCACTGCACGTCCTCGTTGTCCGCCGAACTATGCGATAGCCGAAGTGTCTCTAACTTGCGCGGAAGTGGGGCACGACCCTCTGCCAGCCAACTCAGAAGACCCTGAAAAAGAGGTTCACGAGGGCAGGGCATTCATCGAGTTTCGACGTACCTGCATGGTGCCCACTGTATCAAGTGGGTCACTAGCACACTTAAGGTCGGTTTCAGAACTTGACCTAGATAGGATGAAAATTTCCTCCTGTGAAGCATTAACGAATATACAGTACCCATGCAAGTATAGCACTTACGGGAGTTAGCGGTGGGGGCCCCGAGATGAGGCCTAGGTCCAGGCGATGGAGATCCGGAAGATGGTTCGCGATGGTGGTGAGATTATCTAAAGTGGGCAGGAAATATTCTATCGCGAGTCTCCTGACTAGAACTGCGGAACGTGAGATGTCGCGCACGGTTGAGACCAGCTCGGTATGGATGGCATAATCGTCTGGTTGATCGACGTCTTTAGTGACCATCAGGAGGACTAGACAGACGCAATCGACGGGTCGTCCAGGCACGATGTGAGAAAGGAGGTGAGGGTAGCCGTCGTAGGACCGAAGGGAAGACAGGGCTGGCAACGGGTGGGGCGGTATGATGTTGGCGGACCAGGGGAAAATCCTCAACGTCGTCAGGGCGGGTGTCGATGCAAGGAATCTGAAGAAATGGTCGCCACTCAGGGATTCAACAAATATACTTAGATATGTGAGGTGGGGAAAGGGCGCGATAGACAAGAGGGCCGCTAGTATAGTGTGGGTGATGAGAAAGTCGATAACGGTGAGTTTCTCTAGATAGGCTGGGTTACAGAGCACAGAAACCAGGTGTTCATCAATTGAACGAGGACCGAAGCTGTCTCCAGCGATCGCAAGTTCCTTGAGCTTCAGTGAACCATCCAAATGAGGTGAAGGATGAAAGGAGCATGAGATAAGCCTAAGAGTCTCGAGTGCAGGCAAGCTTTCGAGAATGAGCCATTGTTGCCTTCCAAGATTCATGCGGACAAGTTCAAGAGAGCGCAGATTGCAACTGCGCGACAGAGAAGGAAAGACGACATCGACCGATTTCAAGGCTAGGCTCTGCTCCTGCGAGTGAATAGGGAAGAATGAGTTGCTCCTGATCGCCGGCGCAGTTGTAACCGTCCAGTTTTGAATCATGCCCCAGAGTTCACTAGCACTTGGATCCGAATAGAAACTTGTGAGTCGGGTAGCAGCGCGCTCAAGCATCTTAGGAGCTTTGTTTGTTGAACGGCGGACCAGTTTCTGGTTCAAGGGGAGCACCGCAGGAGATGGCAAGGTGATAGTGAGCGACTGGAATATCCTAGACCTTGAGGTGTAC
The DNA here is from genome assembly GCF_016628075.1 of Suillus paluster. Taxonomy (NCBI): domain Eukaryota; kingdom Fungi; phylum Basidiomycota; class Agaricomycetes; order Boletales; family Suillaceae; genus Suillus; species Suillus paluster. Next base: position 118,349 of record NW_024537606.1, read on the forward strand.
CAAAACACGCGGCAGACGCGGGACAGTTGGAAAAGGTCTTGTCGTCCCACATAACCCCAGCAATAGTCAAGAACTTCGGGAGGAAATTTCAGAATAGGTGGGCTGTTCTCCTGGTTGGAGTCAGATTTGGAGCGCTCCCTATCGTTCGACATCGACCAGCGATGGTAAAATGCGAGTATATCAAGAAAGAGAGCGGCGGACTAGTTTGATGTGAGTAGTGGCTGCAAGCGAACAGCACGTCCCTCTGGCAAACGGGCGCGGCTGTAATCTATATGTATGGAATCATTGGAATTCAGTCGCGTCATCAGAAATATTGGTAGTTAACTTGAACTTACACTAAACATTGGTCACCACGAACAAACCATGTGTAGTTCATACACTGATTCCGAACGTATAGATCGACTAGTAGGGGTAACAAGAGCATGAGACACAACTGATCATTATTCAATGCACTTGGTATCCCCAGAAGAATAACTTGATTCAGAGACTCTTGCTAAGTCTTGCAAGGAGTCGCCAGTCGACCTTTCAAACAAGCGTCAGATCATTGTATACTTCAACAATACTTATTTTTCCCTGTAAGTTATGGGAGGGCCACAGTGGCAAGACCACTAGTGTGCTTAAGTATTATTGTGTTATGTAAGCGAATAGGCATTTGTTGTTGATTGCATGAGCTTGGGACATAAGTTTTGTTGTTGAGCTGTCTCCTGGGCCCCTGGCTGGTTTCAATTTGCCGTAGCATAGGCTATCAAGCGCAGATCCCGAATTGCGTAGCTTCCGGGCAGGAGTACCTTCATATCCAACTCTGCAGAAATGTCCGAATCCTTATACTCGTCATGTGCCGAAGTTCTCTCTGTATGTCAGGCTGCAAAAGATGACCTTGCCGCTCTCCTCGATCCCAACACGGGATTCGCGCCTAGGCTACGACAGTTGTGTCGCGACCAGTGGGTATCAAATGTCTTGTCAGTAGAACGCTACTTACCAGTCACCAGAATCATAGAAGCAGAGAACAGCGCGTCCTCTGATGTCTCCCAGGAGGAACTGGACGCCTTACGGATGGAGGCAAATACGTGGGGCCTTCTACAGGCTGTAATGCCGTGAGTAGACGCGTCTTGGTGCTAGTTTCCAACTCAAGGCGACAGCAGTGCACGAAAAACTGAACCAGAACCATACGTCCATCCCCGCACATTACTCGCAAAAAATCCATACACACCCACATCAACACTAGCACAAGCAATCATGCGTGCTTCGGTGCTCCTCACAGAACTCGTCGTAGTACGAGAGTGGCTTCATGAAACTGCCCCACAACCGCAACATCCAGAAGCCACCACAGGTTACTGGAAGTTTACAAAACACAACGTTATGCAGGCTCTACGCACAGGCTCGGGAATCAGAGAAGGTCTAGTGAAAGAGTTAGACCCTGATGCTATGAACAGAGGTGATGGTCGATCATTAGCAGCTGATGACGCTGTGAGTCCAATAATAACCTATCGAAGCATTGGCTCAAACACTATAATTCACAGGGATTTGAGAAAAGCCTGGCACAAGCGTTGTATTCATTTGTGCGCGCCGGTAGATTGGATGAAGCAGTTGAATTATGTAGAAAAGCACATCAACCATGGAGGGCTGCAAGCATCCGTGGTTCGCTACTGTTTCAGTGGCGGGCTATTGGTAAGTCAAACTTCAGGAATCGTTTGTGCATCTCTGAATCATCAACAGCAAACGAGCAACGTGATGACGATGGCATCGATGATGCAGAGGATGCAGAAGGATGGCAAGGAAACCCACGTCGAAAATTGTGGAAGTCGGCATGCGCGCGGGCAGCCCTAAACGTGCGTCATTTAACCGGTTTTGTACGATCTTGTTGACATGTCCTTCAAGCCCAACCTCCCTGATCCAGAGCGCATTCTCTATGCGGCTCTCGCGCCCTGCCCACAAACATTCAGTGTCCTAAAGTCCGCGTGTCGGACATGGGAAGATCACCTGTGGGCGCAGATCAGTATCTTGTGTGAGGAGAAACAGACTGCAGACATGATTAAACTAGGCGGTGGCTTCTGGGATGGAGGCCTAGCAGTATTGGAAAATATGCCCGAGCCACCATCACAGGAGGAAGATGCAGCTGAGGAAGAAGAGTGGGAGAAGGAAGCGACATCTACATTGGAAACGCTAGGTAGCGTTCACGTGGAGGACGGGTGAGCTGGACATACATCAGTCTGTTTTCTGTGCCCTGATCCTCAATTAGTCCTCCCGCAGACCACGCATTTCATGTCTCTCAGCTAGCAATCGTCCTTGGCCGGACAAGTTCATTGCTTGAAACCTTTGCAACTGGACTGAGGGATGGAAACTTTGATCCCGAATCATCAGAGTAAGTCGAACAACGTGCACGCGTTTGACATTCCCTAACGAAGCAGCAGATATCCTACAATGACGCGTTTCTTCGCCCACCTTTGCCTTTATTTGCAAATGATTGACATCTCAGTGCCGCCGCTCGCTACTCAAGTCATCCTCGAGGCTTACCTACAAGTGTTGGAAGTGAGAGTCTGTCCTTAATTGTTTTGTTCCGCATTGACCTCTGTGTCAGGCTGCAGGCCAACGAGAGTTGATTGCCATGTATGCCGGCGCACTAGGAGACAACGCAGTTGAACGATACGCGATGTTCTTGACTTCGCTCGAACTGACCGCGGACATCAACGAACGTCGATTAGCATTGACTCGTGCGCGGGAACATGGTCTAGACGTCCACAGGGTGGCAGTCGTCACCGCTGAGCGAACAATTGATAGAGCATTCGAGGTTGGTGGGACGTGCACCTCACGAAACTCATATGCTGAACACTACTTGCCAGCTTCTACCCCAATTGAAGGGACCGCTCCCTTCGGTCATTGCATTGCAGGCCACTCCCTCAGATATCGAGCTCCTGCTACTCCGTTCGATAGAATGGACAACATTCGAGGATGGAACACACGATACTGCGTTAGAACAGGCGACTGTCATTTTGCGGTACTTCCTCGGTAAGCTAAGCTTGCTGAGGTTCTATTGTTATGATTTAATCCACCACTTCAGGTTCCGGGAGAGTTTCACTCGCAAAGAACCTCATCGAGATGCTTCCGCGTGAACTCGCCTCCATCGACCAGCCTGAGGAACGAGCCACAGAATACCTTCACTACAGGCAGTTCTTCACAATCTGGGACAGCCTTGACCGTGTCGTGGAGTGCCAGAGCCTAGAAGTGTCAATAATGAACAGGGACACTAGGGCCGCTTGGTTAAGCGACTACAAGGGACTTATCGACCAAGCTTACGATACCGTCGTGAAACTACTCACTTCGGATTGGATGATGCCAGACGAGTCAGGAGACCGCCGTTCTCGTGAACTGGCGCGCATTCGACAGATGTACATCCCTGAGCTTATACTGCGGCTGCATGTCATGCTCTACGCCTCTCGAGAGCATGTTCCAGAGTAAGCATGTTCTCGTATGCAGTGCCTGCAGTTTTGACGCATCCTGGACAGGAACCTGAAACGCGCATTGGAACTTGCTAATATTGTTGCGGATTCGAGGTATAAGCTGTATGATGATTTCTTACAGCTCGATGGTCGGAGACTTGGGGAGTACCTTAATGCTGTACGCCAGGCGACGATAGCTGGCTTGGAAGGGGGTGGATCGGATCCTTTCAAGATTATTTTGTCATGATTACCGCAATCCATACAATGTACAGTGGGTTCAGAGTCTAATAGAGAGACACGACAGCAACTTGGACACCCAACATACTTAGTAGTAGATGAATACAAGAGTGATCAGTGCTACTGATCCTAGATTGGACCAAGCTGTAGTGCTGTCCGGTGCTCTGACAGCACTTCTTTAAGCAGTTCACTGATGCTAAACTTGAGTCTCGTGTAGACGTTTTTCAGTGTCTGTTCGTATTTATCTTGCACACCAAATTTTAATTTAAAAGCACCGAGACCATGGAATATGATGGCGAGCGCTTTTAAAAATCATGATGGGGTGGTTCATCTACGCACTAGAAGCCTGTAAAATGATCTTCCAGAAACAGTAGGGTGAAACGCCATCGAGGACCTCACAAGCAGGTCGTGATGGTCGTTCAACAGAAGCATTGTCATGCTCTAACAGATCAACAATGGTGGGGAGTGGGTGGGGTGCCAAAATTTCCTGGTGTTCCGTATGACGAGCTGCAGCCTAAGTAAGAATATACCAAACAATGTTAATGGTCAAATATCTGGGCGAGGTCTACTGAATGTCATCGATGTGTTCGTGTACCACATGAGACCGCTCCATTCCGTCATTGCAATATTGCAGACCACTCCCTCAGACAGAACTACCGCTCCATTCGACAGAGTGGACAACCAAACATATGATTCGCTGGAACAGGCGATTTAACATTTTGTGGTATTTCCTTTGACCATCTTGAGAAAGATATCTTCACTTGCCTTGTTACGAAACTTATTGACTAGGCTTGCGATGTTGTCGTGAATCTACTCACTTTGGACTGGATCATCGATGCCGGGTGGGGTGGAGGATCGCTGTTCCCGTGAGCGGACGCACATTCGGCAAATATAGTACATCACCGAACTTAGACTGTAGCTGTATGTCATAGTTCTACCCTTCTCGAGAACATGTTCCAGAGTAAGCATGTCTTCGTATGCAGTACCCACGGTTCTGACACATCTCGGACAGGAACCTGAAACGCGCATTGAAACTTGCTAACGTTGTTGCGGATTCGAGGTATAAGTTGTCTGATGATTTCTTATATATTGATGGTCAGAGGCTTTGGGAGTATCTTAAAGCTGTACGCCAGGCGACCATTGAAAGGGAGTCCTTTCATGATCGTTTTGTCACGATTGAGCATTCTCTATATTTATGCGACGCGCTTGCTGATTCTGCTTGCCTTGCATCTCCTGGTTATAATCCAACACCCGATTATGGCGATAATACAGACCTAACGACCAAGATAACACACAGTGCGCCCAGAGTTTTAGTGTAGACTCGCAGAGATAGTAAAGATTCAAACGAAGTCCCAATCGACACGTGCAACGCGAAACGTGCACATATTATCATCCTATTGTTATATACAAGACATGCATATATCCATAGCGTTTCAGCGTACATGAGTGGTAAGTATACAAAACTAATAATTTGCGGAATATTCTACATTGTTTGCCGGCGTGCAGAGTGGCTCCTCATACCGCTCAACTCGTCATGCATTTCGGATGAATGATCAGATGCAGGAGCCGTTGCTGCTACTGCGACTGGTCGAAGATGAACAACTGAAAATTTATCATGAGGGACATCCGCAGAGAAATTCGAAGTACCCTTACCTATCTCTGGTGAAGGATCATGTATGGGTATACCCGTCCACTCCATATGTTTGATGTCAGTCACCCATATGGCCTTCAAGATCTCTGACCAGTTTTCATAACAAGTCACAGCAAGGGACAAGGTAGGGAGAATGGCTATGCTTAGAGCGAATATCTGAAAGGTGGGTTAGAAAAGATGTGACCGCAAAGTATATGGGGTGGTAATTTTTTATGGCGCACCTGGCCGAATGTCATACCAAACGAATCTGTAGGATTGGCAGCCACAGTAGATTGAGCCCATGCCAGCGTAGGTATTAGAATCAGGAAGTTAAATTTAAAGACAGGAATACTGTCGATCGTCTGAGACCTATGATTGTTCAGATCAGTAAGATGCAGCACAGGTCACGAATGATAGGTCATCAAAAGGTGTATCAAAATGAAAATTTGAAGGTGCTCACCACAGTCGCGTCAGCGTGTCCCAATTTGAATGAGACCGTCTGAATGAGTAGATTCGCCAGAGCAAAATCCACCCAATTTGCGGGAACACCGGGATGATATAATAAAAATCCCATGGTGAGCACAGGGCAGCAAGTGTGGTGACAGCGATGATAAAGCATATGCTGAAATCCCTAAGTTATATGCTTCTCCAGAATTCGGCACTGAGACGACATGAACTCACTACCACTTTCCAGCCGATGCCTCATTGAACCACGCAATGAGTAGCCAGCAAGTGCCATTTACGGGGTCCAAAAGCGATATCCCCGTGAATAGGGTTAATGATACAGAACCGGCAGCGAGCACCAACATGATGAACCAATTGAGGTTTGGCGGCATCATGAGCGATAGCCATAGAACTGGGGACGTTCCAATAAAGGCCAGCAAGCACGGTTGAACGATACGTAAGTAAAATGAAAACATGTATGCCCTAAAAAAGGACACTGCATCAGTATACCCTGCGATTTCCAGGACCGGCAAATATGTTATGTATGAAAGTTGCATCATCAAAAGGACGCTAGCGAAAAAATGGGGAGAGACTGCGTATCGTGCACACTTGGACGTCCTCAGGAAGTGAGAGGTCCACATTGTTAGGTTGAGACCGGCCTGTTCGCTGACTCACTGCAAGGTCAATTCGCCCAAATACGAGAATCACAAGTGACTGACCCATCATCCAAATCATAATTGTTGGAGCTCTGATTCCTTTGCTCCCATGCCCTTGGGACCACCAGAAGCAAAGAAATTGCGACCACCGCCCTCAGAAAGAAAATTCCAGACCAGATTAAATTGATGATCTCAGTCTGACCATATTCATGACTACAGTCTTGCTGACTGAACCTGACCCCGTTGGGGGGGTGAGTAAGAAGCCCGAGCATAATGATCCAGATCACGAATGAGGCGACGGATAAGCAAATGAAGAATTTCCACTCGTAATGATGAGCGATCTTATCCTTGATACGCCTTGGTGGGTGTTTTGCTAGGGTCATGAATGCTATGACCCAAAGATAGAGGGTACCAGGGTTTGCGATCGCCACGACAACAAAGACGGCGTCATTCCGTGTGAGCTGCATGTTGGACATCGAGATGACAGCAGATATGAGGAGGGAGTAGATATTGGCAAGGTAGCTGTAATACGCGAGTCGGACTTCACCGGTGTTGTGAATAACTGTGATCGCTGGGAAGGGTCAACACAGGATTTTAGAACCAAATCTCCATGAAACTCGCCGAAGACAGTTGCTGCAACTCCAACTAGAGTGCGGTCAGCTCCTTCTCACCCAGAAATACACAGAGGAGACCCTACGTGCAACTTGCTGTCCTATGCCGGTGACATCGAGGTTTGGGCACGGCTCATAGCAAGAAGTCGAAGGCGGATTCAGGCAATATATTTGGAAGAGCGTCTCTTCTGACACTCCAGTAACATTGATGTAGTAGGTGTTGTTGATGTAGGAAGTGTTCATCGAAAATAGTGAAAGTTTCAAAGGGTGACCATAGACCCTGTAGTGGCTCTATATAAGTAAGTCAGGACTGCTTTCCGACAGGCTCGATTCTGTTGAAATCAGCTGCATTTGATCACCAGAAATGTGGAAATGAACAAGCAGTGATCTAATCAAATTACGCTGAACCCGACGTTGACGAGACTCATATAAACAATTTGGGATACGAAAACGCTAAGATAACAAGATGCGTTGAAGACGTGTGTTCTAAGTAAGGTTGGCGGCCAGTCTGAGTTTCAAATATTAGAGTCCCGACTCCAGGTGGGAGATCTACATAAATAGAAAACTTAAACCTTACTATCCCTTCCGGTGCAATCGGCATCCCACAAAAGAGTTGTAGGTACAGTTGACATTCTCACAATGCATAAGGTGATCATGCATAAGATCTCATAATGCATGGCCAAAGGTGGGAACCGACTTCGTTCCTATGTAATTATGCATGAAATCTATTATCCAATCATGCATAGGGCATTGGGCTGTTATACATTATTATATATACTAAATATATGGTGCGGTTCACTTAGAGGCCGCTACTTTTGTCCAAGCACCAAATCGAGTCATCAACAACGACAGATATAACCCTAACCCTAATATGAGACGCGAATCCTAGCTACAGAAGGTACACCAGCTTCGATGATCATGAACTAGGTGTCATTGCTTGCTTGAATAATGTTTGAAAGTTTGAACGAGTTGCGATGTGATCAGTATTACTTGAAAATGGCCAACGGGCACCAGAAAGCAGCAGCAGCTCGTGCAAGAGCTGCATGGCTTGCGAGAAAAGCTCGAACATCCTCCAATAATGTGTGTCCGCCTCATGGTGCACCACTAGTCCTCTCGCCAGAGTCGCCACCCATTGCAGTCAAATCTGAGTCCGAGTCTGAATGTGGGTACAATGGTGGTGTCAACTGCATCTGGTCAGAGCCTGACTCGCATACCGCTGGTGAACATGAGCCCTCTGACAATGAAAGGATGTCAGACATGGATGAAAGCTTGGAGGAATTGGAAGGAACAGACCTGGAGGAAAATCTGAAGGCTCTCAGAGATGATATCAAAAGCGGCGTGAAAAGTGGATATGCGAAGGTAGCCGCACCGAAAACTGTCGAGATCTGGCAAAAGGCAGAGAAGAATTGAGTGCTGGGATATACAGGCATTTCAAAGTGCACTCAGCAACGTCATGCAAAACAGGCCCGCGAACATGAACAGGCTCGTGAATCTGCACGAAAATCATGAGTCCTCCCTCGATTTTTCATGTCAATGATGAGTACAGCTGCTTACCTGTCTTACTGGCAGTAACAACCCCCAGGTCTCAATGATGCACTGGATGTTTGTCATTGACAAAAGCACAAACAGAGCGACAGCTCCATCACCTTCACCTGAGCCATCACTGTCCACCATGACGGCAACAAATGAGGTGGTTCCTGAAAGCGAAACAGGTCATCAGCCCAACTTCTTTGGGTACCTCTCAGACCTGTCCAACGACTCGGATGCAGACATTGAGGACTCTGACACCAACTCAGATACTAATTAGGACAATGAAATGATGCCCACTGGTGATGGCCAACTGCTGAGAGTCCCTCCTCGCAAACGGCAGAAATTAGATGTGCCACAGAGGGTTCAACGAGAGCGCAGGCAGGAAAACCGGAGCAAGGAGATGAAGAAAGCTTTGGAGGATGTGGACAAGTTGCTGAAGTCGAAGAAGACACAATTTATTGGTGGTCTGCGAGGTCTCCAAGCAAGATGTACTCACTGCGATTCAAAGCCACCTGAAGCTGGTAGTGACAAATGGAAGGTCATTTTCAGATGCCTCAGAGCGTGCAGCTGAGGCACATGGTTTTGCTGCCAAGTGGGGTGGAAGGCAGCTTTGAGGTTGGACCCGCAAATGGTTGATAACATGAGAGCTGCCCGTCTCAAGGCAAGGCCATCACGCAAAAGTCTATTCGCTTCTCAGTGACCCTGCAATTGCGTCGGAACTCAGATCATACATTCGGTCAAACAAGTGGGCAATGGATCTGGAGAAACTTACACAGTTCACCGAAAATCAGCTCATACCCAGTGTGGCAGACAAGTACCTTCAACAAATTGTACATGATGAGATGCCTCGTGGACTGCAACGGTACATGGAGGACGAACTTTTTCCTTGTATTCATCTCAAGGCAGGCCGCAGTATTTCTCTGAGCACTGCACGGCGATGGCTCCACAGCGAAGGCTTCCAGTATATCTCACACAAGAAGGGACTCTATTTTGATGGTCACGATCACCCAGATGTTGTCTCATATCGCCAAGACCACTTCCTTCCATTTCTGAAAAGCTGTGAATCATAGCTCATCCACTTTGTGGTTGGGGATGTTGAGGAGGAGTTGGTGGTCCCACCTGATAATTATGTTGAGCGCCGGTTGGTCCTTGTGGCACACGATGAGATGACGGCCCAAGCAAATGATTCGAAGGAAAAGAGTTGGGTTTTCGAAGACCAACATGCTTTGAGGAAGAAGGGGGCTGGTCAAGGAATCCATCAAAGCAATGTGATATGTTCAACTGTTGGACACCTTGTGGAAGTGAGTCAGACACTTGAATATGGGAAAAACTATGATGGCTATTGGACGGGAGAGCTTTTCGTTAAACAGGTACTATACCCAACTGCGATTTATTGAATGTGCCTTTTGCTGATATGTTTTTGTGCATCAGCTCAAGGAAAAAATCATTCCCACCTTCGAAAATGCACATGGACCTGGATATCAGGCTCTCTTCATGGTCGACAACTCTCAGGGACATTCAGCTTATTCTGAAGATGCATTACTTGTGAGCCGCATGAATGTTAAACCGGGTGGAAAACAAGCCCGCATGCGAGATGGATGGTTCATGCATGATGGCACCAAAGTGATCCAACACATGGTTTACCTGCCAGATCACCCAGAGTTCCCAAACGAGCCAAAAGGAATCAAGGCGGTGCTTGCTGAACGTGGACTGTCTCAGCCACATCTCCAAGGGAAATGCAAGAAATGTGATAGTGATTCTCTTGCTTGCTGCCACAAGCGCATCCTTGAGCTCCAGGCTGACTTTCAAGAACAAAAATCCCTGGTGCAAGAGGTCATCAAGTCAGCGGGCCACCTGTGCATTTTTTTGCCGAAGTTTCACTGTGAGTTGAACTTCATTGAATATTTCTGGGGACAGGTGAAGAAATATCTTTGCAACAACTGTGATTACACGTTTGACACCTTGAAGGACAACATGCCGATAGTGCTCACATCAGTGCCACTCCAAACCATCCGGCGGTGGGAACATTGAATGTACAGGTGGATGGATGCTTACAGGATGGGAATCAGGGACTGCTGATGCACAGCTGCAGGTCAAGAAATTTAGTTCAAGACAGTACAAATCTCACAGACATATTCCAGATGCAGTGGCACAGGCTTTTGACGAGTAGTACACATACTATTTACCAATGCGCCAATTTGGGGTGCCCAAAAATAAAAAATCGTTCTTGGGGTTTTGTTCAACACATCAAAAGCAACATTTTCCCAAGAGGAATTGAAAAACTGACAAAATTTGAGTGTGGGAAAACTTTTGGACAAAAGTAGCAGCCTCTTAGTGAACCGCACCATAGTAGTCCGGTTGGTTGAACCAGGGATGCCGCTACAAACCGACGCTAAACCTTTGGTGTTCATGCAAATTGGTGATAAATAAAATCAGGCAGGGCATAAATTTTCACTATTTTTCTATGGCACCTGCAGACCCCCCAAGGTGTAAACCTCGTCATAACCATAAGCCGTACATTCACATCACCAAACCGAAGGCCAAAGATTTACCGAAGACTTCTGCATTGCTGAAGCTACCAGCTCATGAACGAAGCAACTTGACACTCAATGATTGGCTAACTGTAGTCAAGTATCATGATGACAACCAGCCCATATTGCAGGAAGATGTTGTCAAGGATTTCGAGAAACTCACTGAGGGTGTTTTGATATTTACTCAATAGGAGGCCTTGGTTGTTTGTGACTGCATGCAAAAGCTCTGCATCGATTATGCTGACGCTGATGGTGTATCACTGCTGGAGATACAGAAGCAGCTTTGAAGGATGCAGGCGCATATCCACCGTCTTGCTGATAAATCTCGTGTGCAGGCCACTCTTGATCAGTTCTGGGGTTAGTTCTCCGAGTCATGAAGGTCCTAGATTGTATGGTTTAAACTTTAGAATCGGCATTGGGTAAGCTATCAGAAAATTGTGACAGAGTTAGCAGGTGGGAAGTTAGTCACACCGTGTGATTGTATGTCACAAATCCAGACATGCATACAACCTCACAATGCATAAGCTGATTGGGGGACCAACATTATGCATTATGAGAATTTCGACTGTACCCTGTTATCACTCCGACCTTAGTCGGTTCCTGCAGACCCTGAACCAATGAAGTCCGAACACCCTCACGGCATTCACACCAATCAGACCCCAAACACTTACCGAGACGTTCGGTTCCACTTATTATTGACGGCATCACCCAGCAATATATAACCCTCAACGTCTCCTTGCCCTTCATGTGTCCCTTCCCTCACTTCTCCCTCTTATACCTTCTCTTTCATCAGTTTAATTTTTCTTTCACTTCTCATTATCTCTTTGCCATACTCACCTATGACCAACCTATGACTCCTTAATATTTGATCGTTTTTCTCATCACAGTTGTTACTGATGTAGCACTTTGTTCACTGTACACTATTTTGGATATGTTTGGTACATGTGCAATGGAATAAGCTGGCCACATAACATCACAGATTGATATATGAGAGATCTAACATGAAAATTCAATAATGTATGATGTTTATCTAGTTGGTGCATGTGTGCTGGTGGGAAGTAGTGTGGGTTTCAGTCGGCATATGCACTGGTGGGAAGGCCACAGTATGAGTCTCGGGTATATAGTATGGGGGATGCTCAACTAGTTGGTGCATGCACTGATGGGAAGGCTGTTAAAAATGCAACAATGGCAATGATCCACCCAACTTGAATGAGATACCACTACCAAACAGCTGGCAACACAAATGTGAACACTTTGTGTTTTAATAGTGGTGGTACTGGTACAGGCTCGTGTTTTGGAATGCCTGGCGATGAAGACGCTGAGATGATGTGAGTGGTGCAATCCTCCATACCAGGTGGCATTAGTGGCGATGCAGTTGAAGATGTCAAATAGCTTGGTGATGGCGTGTCCAGAGTTGTCGGCAGCATAATGTAGGTAGAATTAGGAAGAGCGAAGGCCGGCTTTGGGGGAGAGCGATGAAACTGGATATATTAGTGTCATCAAGACAGGTGAAGTGAGTGTAAGTGTTGATAAAAAAAATGTGACAATGTCAATGATCCACCCAATGAGATACTACTACCAAATGAGTGATGGCTGGTGATGTGAATGTGAATGTTTTGATGGCAGTGACAGCAGCAGTACTGGTACAGGCTTGGGTTTTGGAATGCCTGGTGATGAAGACACTGAGATGATGTGAGTGGTGCAATCCTCTGTGTTGGGTGGTGTTGGCAGCGATGCAGTTGAAGCCAGGGACATCAATGTTGAATAACTCAGTGATGGCATGTCCATCCGTAAATTCACACATTCCTTAGCACAGCTTATTTTGAAAATTAAAATTATCTATATTTATTCACTTGGCTTTTAGTTTAATAAGTCAAATAAGGAAGCACGTGGTATTCAAGTGGTGAAAAGCAGTGCAAGGCAAGATCAGATACCAAAGCCAAAACAAGCACTGCAAGCAACATATTATTACCAATCTACCCCTAGTACTAACAATTCAAACTCTAAACTTGTCTAAACCAACATCTCAAACGCAATCTGGTACGTCCTTTGGCTTGTTGTTTGTTCGTTGATAGACGCTGGAATGACAGACAATCTATGGCGGCCTCCAAACCAAGATTGATGGACTCAGACATGCATTGTGGGTGGGAGCGAAAGTGCCAGTGGACAGAGGTAGTGGCTCGTGCACTGGCAATGGTGACCGGGATGGTTGAGGATGGTGGTGAGGGGGCAGCAGTAGTTGGGATGGTGGTAGGAGATCCTGAGGAGGTCCTGGAGCAGGTATATTTGAGTGGAGTGAATGCTTGTGTTGGGTGAGACCTGATTGGTTTTGAAACCAGCGTGCACAGCCTGGAGCTGGGCATGGAAGCTGAAGTAGGTGGTGAGCATGGTGGGGAGGCATATATGTGCTATAAGCCAAGTTGGTGTTGACAGTCAAAGAGGATTTCTGAAGGTGAACAACAAATTCGGACCAGCACCAATGTGACCAAACCAGGCTTAATGCACAAATGAAGGCTAGATTCGGGGGTTCTTGAAAGAAACGCCCAAATCACACAGGCTCATTGATGTTTGAGCAACACCGGAAACTTGAAGGTGTCTGATACAGTGAACTCTGGGTTCACAGCACCCAAAAAATGCTGAAAGTGTTACCAAACTGCCTCCTTGCCGGACAGGTTTTGGTAAATGTTGATGTTCAAACTGCTTTCCGAGAAGGGCTTGGTGAACATTGATGCCTTGCAGCAAAACTATGGGTAAAAATTGATATTCAGACTACTGGGGCTGGTGAAAAAATACTGGTAAACTAACATTTGGGAGTGGCAGGCACGAAAGGATTGCGGTAATCTAGTACTAGGTACATCAGCTTGGTAAGGGTCAATGTAGATATTTATTCAGAGTCAGCTTAGACTACAATTTTTGAAGAATGGTGATGAAACATACCTTGTTGTGAGCTACCATCGCCCTCAAATTTCTTTAGCCTCCCAAACCCTCCATTGATACCATGCCCGCCAGCGCAGCTCCAAAATGCATGACAACTCGAGCTAAGAATGCAACTCAGCATCCAGGACATATTCTGACCAGGGGCGAAAACTGTGTAAAAAGACGTACCAAAGCTGGAAAGGCTGCTGACAAGCAACATGAAGAAGAGGAGAAGGAGGCAAGTAAAGCAGCTATACAGGAAACTCATAAGTGTGTTGCGGCATTTCAAAAAAAGATGCAGACAGACCAAGCTGCTGCATGTGCTGATGCACCTAAGCCTAGTCGTCCTCATCCTCGTCCTGTGAAAAAGGCTGCAAAAGCCTGAGAGACCACTGACTTGACTACGGCTGCCAATAAGGCTGTTGGTGCCAGCATGTATTTTCCCCCCTCTCTTCACAGCACGGCTAATTATTTCCTGTGTTTCAGGTGGAATGCACCATCTGCCTTATTGCTCCCAAGACCCTTGTCAGCGAATTAGAGGTGAACAGTAAAGGCAAGGCTGTCAAGGTCCCTCACACTTTTAACAAGTCCTCAGGCAAGATCAGTGGCTCTTGAAAGGCCTTCTCGGACACCAATTTTGGTGTAATGACCAGGTGTTACATGACATCTATTAACCACCTGCAAGAATCGGTCCTCCAGGATGTCTGGGGACGGGCGAAGGAGATCACCTTGAAGAGGTGCAGTGCACCCTCCACTGTAGATGAAAACTCTGAGGATGAGCATGTGCTCATCTTCTAGTAGTACTACTAGTCAGTACTGTCTTTCTTGTTGCCCACATGCATCTCACTAACTAGTGTCTTCAAGTTTACTAAGTACTACTAGCCTATGGACTGCTACTACTCTTCACCGCCGCTTCATTAATTTCCTGCTGCTATTGCTTCTGAAACTCCTTTTTAATGTCTTTTTTTCCGAGTCCATACTTAATCTACTTGTCGCTTGAAAATGCAATGTTTTGTGGTCATGTTTCTCTCAAAAAGTGTGATTAAGTTGCAAACAAGTAGAAAATAAGTGAAATAAGTGTTATTACTTGCTGCTACTTTTGCTAGCACTTGCACTACTTACAAAGGCAAAATAATCGAAAAAAGGCCAAAATAAGGGTGGAAAAAGTCACGGTCAAGAGGAGGCATCTGCTTTTTCAACTTAAAATTGCTTGTGGCAAGTTGGTGTTGCCGTTCTTGCGCATGACTTGTCTGCTCCTTTTTGGGAAGTTAACCAGTGGCAAGTTACCAAAAAGGAAGTTCAAGAAATATGTGAATTTACTGATGTCCGAAGTAGAGCTGATCACAAGCAAATTAACGGTCCAGCACAGGCTTACCCAAGCAAGCACTGCCACCGCACCACGTGAATCGCCATGGTTGAAAGGACACGACCCCAGACAGCAATGTTCGAACCACAGATAAGCTCGGGAAATGCACAGGAGGGCAGCAGATGCTGTAGGCAGCGAAAATCGATGTTTTTGAGCTGTGGAAGAGCTCTAGGCGCTGCTGGATGGGGTGAAGGGTCCTGGGTGAGCACAATGCAATGGAATGCTGAGACGCTAACTGAGAGACTGCAAATTTCACACATTAGGATCATCAATTTTCCATTTGCACCTGGCTTCGGTCTTGGTGGCAACTTGTCCTTCCCTCCCGCCAAAAAAATGTGCTGCATGCTGATGTGCTGCAGATTGACGGTCCTCAGATTTACAGTCCAGGTTGGCTGCTGTACCATACATGGTACTGCCACTGCTTATGTACACATATACTACTAGCAAGTGAGTACCTCCTCTTCTCGTTCGACTCCCATCTCCTCCACGCATAGCGGCCATGCTCATCAGCCTACTGATCTCAAATTATATTTCCAGTGTGTTCCTCGTCATGGGCATCAATGACCTGTGGGAGGCACGTTCCCACTGTTCACTCGGCAGGTGCTGAAACTCACCCCATCATTTGTCAGGTGCTCGAGCCTGCTGCAATGACGGTGCCCCTCGTCTCTCTTGCCATCCAGGGCCACTATGAGGGACCTGCACCACACTCGCCTTACATTGTAGGCGTGGATGCAAGGTTTGTGTTCACTCGCTCAATATCTGTATTTGAAGGCAAAATTCTCACTTTTTGATCTAGTGCATGGTTCAAACAATGTCAGCAGGGCAGATGGCACCATGCACATGCTCAGACAGGCTGTCATATACCAGATCCGAGTACCCCCAGTACCTCCTATGAGCATCCCCACTGCTGGCCTGACCCCCTGTTTCCCCGTCCGCTTCATTCCTCCTTCCCCGACAATGCACGAAGTGCATCTCAGTAGGATCAGCCCTGCTACC
The DNA here is from genome assembly GCF_016628075.1 of Suillus paluster. Lineage (NCBI taxonomy): Eukaryota > Fungi > Basidiomycota > Agaricomycetes > Boletales > Suillaceae > Suillus > Suillus paluster. The sequence goes on from NW_024537606.1 coordinate 134,703, forward strand.
TCCATCCGACTCCATTCTGCTTTTCTGACATTACCCCTATGTCCTCCGACACCATACCCCTTCCATCCGACCCTATCTGGGGTTCCGCTCCTCCACCCTATCGGTCCGCCCGATCCTACTCCTACTCCCTCCGCTTTTCCTCCCCGCTCGGATCCTTCGGTTCCGCTTATATTGACCTGCCTGACCATTAGTCCATCTGACCGCCTCACCAGTCCACTCCTAGACTAGGAACCACTCAACTGGTCCTATCCCTGTTTAGTATTATAGTTCCGCTTTTCGGATCCCCAGTAATCCCTATACCCTAGCGAGTCTGATCCGTCGCGTACATACTTTTCTCCGAGCCTCATTCTCGTATGTCTCAGTCATCCCATTGTAATCCTGTACACTCAGCACATAGCCTTCTGCTATGCTATGCTCCTTACTTAGAGTATATAAACCTATGTACCTTTGTCTGTAGATACTCAGTCTGAATATTACCTTTTCTAAGCCCTGCTCTTCTGCCCTTTGACTTAAAGCTTATCCCAAGTCAAACTCCTGTTTCCTGGCCTAGGGGATTGACTCCCTAGGTCAGCTGTCCTCCGATCCTCCGCTTCCCTGCTTCCCCATTCCTCCATCCCGCTGGTTCCGTTGTTCCGTTGTTCCGTTGTTCCGTTGTTCCGTTGTTCCGTTGTTCCGTTGTTCCGTTGTTCCGTTGTTCCGTTGTTCCGTTGTTCCGTTGTTCCGTTGTTCCGTTGTTCCGTTGTTCCGTTGTTCCGTTGTTCCGTTGTTCCTCTGACTTCCCATGCATCGGAACTAAACCCTGCACTCTCGCATCCATCCCCTCCATTCCACTCTGCGTCGGACTTCATCCAAGCAGTCCCTTCTGCTCCGCTTCTACTGTTGGTTCCGACAACTGTAGTCCCCCACCTCTCTCCTGTTGAGCGGAACCCCCACACGACTTTCCCGCGCTCACCTAGTAGTCCAACGGTCCTCCTTCAGAGGATCCCCATTCCGACGTCCTGTCAGAACCCATAGAACTTGCATCGGACTACATCCCGAAATTAGGGGCACGTACTCAGGTAAGGGGCGCAGCGTACGAGCTGAAGCCAAGCCCCCCAGACTCCGCTTTACCCTGAGCACGGTCTTAACACAGGCCAAAATCCTGCCCTTTGAACATTTTGTTTCGCCTTGCTCGACTCGCCTGGCTCCCAGTCCAATTGGTTTTTGCATTTGACGGCAACCAGCGACCCCAAATCAAATGGGGCCACAGAGTGTCTACCAACAACCATTGGATGGTCAAGCCCATGCAGTGGATCATGGTAAGTTTTTTCTTAATTTTTTTTTTCATCGTCATCCATACCAATCCTGACTATCTAGGCTGCTGGAGAAGCTGAGGCACAGCTGGCACTGATGAATGGTGCTGGTATCATTGACGCTGTCATGACAGATGACAGTGACACATTTATTTTTGGTGCTCAGACTGTCCTGCGCAAGTAAGATCTCACATTCTCTTTCGCATGCTCTACTGACTCTTTTTAAGCTCAACATTTTCAATAGATTCGACTGTCAAATTGTATACAACGAGTGCCATTTAAGAGCATGTGGACCGCCATCTTACCAGCGACAGATTCCTTACCCTTGCCATCTGCTGCGGTGACTATGATAAGGTAAGCCAAACCAGTTCATTATCAGCCAGGCTGATGAGACCTGCTTCTAGAAGGGCCTGCCAGGGTGTGGTCGTGAGACAGCACTTGGCCTGGCTTGCTGTGTGGATGCTGGTGTGCTATGTGCTGCCATATGTGGCAACAGCCTTGATGGGCCTCTGCAACAGTGGTGGGACACTGCTCGGTATCATCTTGTGGATGATCCCACTGGAAAAATGGGACATTCTCACCCTGCTCTTGGTTTGGATGTTGGAAAGGGTCTGGGAGGGAGCAGCTGGTCTCTTGGCTGTCACTACCCCAACATCCTGGTTTCTTCCATCCACAGCTTCTTTGACCTCCTCTTCCCTCTCCTCCTCCGATTGATAGTGAGAGATGTAGCTCTGGAACATGACTATTTTCTCCTGGCGACTCAGCCACTGAGTCATCTGAGTGAGCTCATTGTGGAAGTTGGATGCTCTCCATGCTTCCTTGGCGTAGTCTATATGAAAATGTTCAAACATTTCAGTATTATAATTATTGGTAGTTCCGAAATTATGTATGCACTCCTCATAGTGCAGCATTGAGTGAAACTTTGGTATGTTGAAGTGATTGCGTATTCCAAGATCCACCAGGATGTCCTTGTTTGCATGAAATTTGTCCAGGGCGTTGGTGAGATACTGGAGGGTAGAGTCGTCATGTGTGGGATACTGGGCCACATAGATAAAGTCGAGTAGAGCTCTATAGCAGACTATCACCTGAAACGCACAGGAAAATTAGTGAATAGCGTCATCACCCCAATGTGTCATATAAGATAGATGTAGGACTTGAGGAAGGCGAAGCTAACTTACCTGGGATGGAGCCTTGCCCATGATACATCCAAGAAGGATGCGTGCCATATCTTTCCTCTCCTTTCCTGAGACCTGTGATAGCTGAGACCAGCCATTCTTGAAGTGTCGTACCTCGAAACAAGGTGGAAGTGATCTTATGCGATGGTCCAACTCTGCGGTCGTCATTAGACTGGTGCACCAGTGTTCCAGGTGCTTGACAACACCCTGGTACAGCTGATGAAGAATATCTGAGGTGATACCCATGTGGATATCGCAATGAGGGAAGTCCTCCCAAAAAGGATGACGAACTCCTCCTGATATGTTGTCCGCTTTGCATAGTTCTTGAAAGTTGCTGATAGAGGTCGCCTTCTCCCTAGCAATACGTATGAGCTTTGAAGTCCTGCATTGAGTCCTCCAGCCTGCTGCTTCTCTCCCACCCATCTCATCGTCATTTACTTGGCACTTTGGACATGTCCCATACTTGGCACATGTTACCAGACACTGTTCTGGATAATCTGCGACATAGCAAGCCAAGATGGGGTACATTATCTGCACCTTGCCATCCCCCCCAGTCACCTCCATCCCTTTCTTTCCCACCTCTACCAGTGGCTCCAGGACAATGCGCATTGAGTCGTGGAACAGTTGTTGAATTCTCATTGACTTCTGCTTCTTAGTGAGCTGCTTGCATACCATCTTGCTGACGGACAGATAGGCTATGAGTATGCAAGCTTGTTGTGATGGTTTGTGATGGATAGCTCATGGGAGGTTCCCAAGAGTCAGATACACAGGATATGCAGTCTTGCCACCTGTAAACTGCGTGAGTTGAGTCTTATCTGTGGCTATGATCACAGGAGCAACGCATGCTCCAGATGGTAGCCTGTCCTGGAGAGAAAGCTAAAGTAAGCATTTAGAATGTGTAGTGAACTCGATACTCACCTGTACCGTGTTCCACCAGTCCCCAGTCCACATCTCATTATATATCCTCTCGCTCTGAGATGCATCACTAAATATCTTCTTTGGCCTATAGACCACATGTTCAGCATGCGCCGGATTACCCAATAATGTCTTGATAGCCTCCAGGGGATCACTGGTGATGGACTATGTGCTTATCTTCCAGGTCATTCTTGAACCATAGCTCTCGCTTCTTCCATGTAGCACAAGGAGGTACTTCATCAACAATCTTGTGTAAGCCACGTATGTTCTGGTACGACAGACCAAGCTTCTCAGCGACCTGTCATAGAAAGTCAGTAAGATGAACTCAATACCATAACTAACAGCACGCACTCCAGGTATGGCCATAAGTCTGTCAAAAGACTTGTGCCCTATGCCATCCCGAATCGCCCAGCAGGCCACCCTCCAGTCCAGCTCAGAAGCAAAAGGTGCGAACCTATTGACTGCAGCTGATGATCCCTCTCCGAGTCCAACATCCTCCATAGACACATCTCCTTCCTCATCAGTTCCAGAAAACTCCCTCCTCCACTTCTGGTGTACTGTTTCATCCATACGTATAACTCGTCCAGCTGTGGGGTGGGGGACTTCAATTCGCAGGTCAATGTTTTCATCAGGATCGTGTCTGGGATGTTGTAGGTCAGGAGAATGGGATGGTATAGGAACAAGATCGAAGAGCCGATCTTGGAAATCCTGCATGACCTGTGTGGGATCAGCTGCGTCAATCATCTCATCCCCTTGGGCGAGAAGCGGTTCATCCCCTTCAGCAGGAAGTGGTTCATCCACTTCTCCCATCTCTACCTCATCGTCCAGACTGAATTGTCCTGGAAGGGTCAATGCCCTCATCTTACCCTTCTTGTACCATTGACAGGACCTAGCAGTGGAAAGGTGAGCTGCAACTCCTTGTGAAGAGCCTAACCATTTATGACAAGCAGGGCAGATTGATGGATTGTCATCTTGTCTATGAACACATTCAATGTTGACATTCAGAGCATGGAGTGCAGAGCGGAACACAGTCATAGCCAAACCAATCAGGTGGAAGTGAGATAAGAAATGGACGCGTCTTGTGAGTGCGCACCAGATCATTGATATCACTAAAAATATATCATGTCCAAAGATGGAAATGCGTCGGGCGTCTTGTTCCAGACCTTGTACCGACCCTTTGCTCACTGTTACAGACAACGACAAACTAGCATACACATTGTTACAACAAAAACACATAAACAGTGTAATCTATGAATCATCAACATATTGCTCCCAAAAAGCACAGCTCAAATTGACCTTAATCAAGACCTGCGACAACATTTGTTCTCATTCTCAGTGTCGGACACTCGAGTGACTCCAGACCACCCAGACCCAGACCCAGAAGTATGACCCTCTGTCAATGTACTGCCAACCGAAGGGTCAGTGGAAACATGAGAAGTCCCAGACAGCCCTCCAGACCAATGTGCTGAGTGTGTAGACTGATGCGGTGACTGACGCAGTGACAGCACAGGCGCAGTAGGTGCTGCCCTGCCCCGCTGCGACCCACTCCTGGTGCCCATGCCCACATGTCCACTGCGGCGCCTGCTAGAAGTGCGTGTTTTGGATGAAGTAGGTGGTTGCATCTGAGGCCCTGGGACATTCAAGTTGGGCATGTAAGGGATAAATAACAACGGCTCAGAAGTGGATGAAGAAGGTGCAGCCTGCGAAGGGTTTGATGATGGCGGTGGTAATTCCTGATGAGATCCTGAAAGGTATTCAGCCGGATAAACGCTGACAGGTTGGAACTGTCGGATCTTCAATGTCTGCACATTTACCAGCCGATTGATGGAGGCGGAATACCTCTCCCAAGCATCCAAGACCACCTCCTGGCTTGGTGCACCATCAACAGCAGCGGGTATGGTGGCTATCATCTCTCTTATCACAGCAATGAGCCGTGCATGGGTCAACTTTGTGCGCTTCTCCTCCACAGCCTGGCCATCATCGTCCATCAGCCACAGCAGGTTGTACAACTTGATCCATCCATCGCAAAGTGTGCCAACTTTCCAATATGGTTGAAGCGCTCCCATGAAATCCGAGGAATCCAGACATAGTTTGTCCATCTTCACAGTCTCTGTCGTAAGGTCATAGGTACCCACTTTTGCCCATGCTGGGACTTTCCTTTGACGAATCCAAAACTCTTTGTCTTCCTCACGCTTGGGAAGAACGCATGTTGTTCCAATCTGTGTAACACCCGTGGAAGGAGGGAAGCACTTCTCATCGATAGGAGCACAGCCAAATTTCTCGGCAGTGAGCCTGTTTGCCTCTGACATAGACACTGCATTGTTGGGGATGGGTCTTCGCTTCTCGACAGGAGGAGGCCAATGTTGGACGTCATTGTATGGACCCTTGAAGTTCACCCCAATGAGCCATATAAGGTAGATGTAGGCCTCGAGGTCGTGTGTGACGCCAGGAGCCTCATTTTCCGCACTGGTGCCAAAAGGGAATGTTCCTTGAGAAAGTGAGTTTACAAAGAAGAAATAGTGGGGTGAGGACACACAGTGGTAACAACTCCATTGGCAGCACTCTTACTCTCCAACATGTCAAGCACTAAGGCAAAATCACCAGCCACCCCAGGACGCCTAGGAAACCACTCTGGGTCGACCACCGCCATTCTGAAGTGCATTTTGCCATCTTGTTCTTTTATCCACTCAGGAACTGCAAACCACTCATCAATTTGAGGAATCCACATCCAAACATTGCTATCAATGGTGTCTCGGTGTATAATCCCGTGCCTGTAAGCTTCAAGATGACCTGGAAAGATTGATCAGTGAGGCAGGTTCAGTGGCAAACGTATATGCTTGCCTAGCAGTGCTCCTAGTATACAATGAAGAAGTTCCCAGCAACATGAGAACCAAGTGCATTTTATGGTGGGGGTGTGAAAAAAAGTGCAGAGGTGGACCAAGGGGTCAACCATGCCAGCCATTCCCCACAAGATAGATCCCGTGGTGTCTGGGAGCGATTCACCACTCTTGGGGTCGGTGAATATGACAGGATCCAAGGAGAACTGTTTGTCACGTATGGGAAGGTGCGGGGGATACTTGCCATAGATATCAGCATCCCATCCGGGAGATGTGCTCCAGAGTGTATACAATGATTTCGTGAGTGTTAAGGTCGTGCTCAAGGGAGAGGTTGCTCAAAGGGCTTCGGCTTCAGCTCGTGTGCTGCGCCCCTTACCCGAGTACGTGCCCTTTAATTTCCGGGGGACAGAGGGGAAGTCCAATGGAAGTCCGGGGAGTTCCAGAGGACTTAGTGTTGGTGGAGTTCAGCGGAACTCCGGAAGGTTTATGCGGGGACAAAGTAAGGCTACTACAGAAGTCCGGAGTAGAAACTGAACAGAGGTTAGACTACCCTAAGGTAGAGCCGGAGAAGTAGTCCTAAGGTTTAACCCCTGAGACTTGGAGGTGGACAAGAGATGAGACTCAAGTCCGGAGATTGCAGGAATGAGCAGAACTAAGATGATAATCGAACTAAGGAGTTCCGGAGTATTACAGGGGTTTATATACTGTAGGTATCATGTAAGTAAATCAGTCAGCAAAGGTAAGGGCTATGTATGAAGCATGTGGAAAGTCTATTACTAAGTGTAACAGATCAAAGCAGTGAAGTCGGAAATGAAGTAGGAATGGGCGGATCAATAAGCATAGCGGAAAGGACATAACTGGTGACTGGAGCAATAGCTAATCTAAAAGGAGTTAGGGGTCAGTGCGGAGATGAAGGCGGAGCGCCGGGCGGAATAGTAAGATGGAGAACCGGACTTCAATGAAGTAGATCCAGAATTCCGGATCCGGAAGTACGGGATATGACAGTGAGCTGGACTTCATGAGCAGTTTCCTCTATAGTGTCAGGGACGTCTAATGACTCATTGAGATCAATATGTGATTGTAGGTCTATGCTCTGCACTCACCGATCTTCAATTTAGCCTTATCAACACGTTCACTATCCTCCAGCAACTGGTGAATTTTGGCATCTGAGTAAAGGTTTATATTCTGCCACATGTCTTTGCAAATCAGGTGCTCGACTTGGGGAATTGAATGTTGCGAACCAGGGGGCGCAGGGGGGATGTAAGAAATTCCCATGACCCTGGTAGATCATCCAATGCTGGATTGGCTGTTGTAGATGACTGATACAATCATAGCGGCCAGTTCTTCTGCGTCTGACTCGGCTGCCGGCCACCTCATTTCTATGCCACCCCCAGGCTTTTCCAAGATGGACGTATCATAACCCAAAAGTTGCAAATCTACGTACTTGAACCAAGTGATGATTTTCAAGTACTTCTCAATGTCCCGATAGATGTCAATGGGCTCGGTGATGCTTGATCCTCCATGGGTGTGCATGCAGATGGAGAGATTAGAACCCAACAAGTTCAAACCCACGAAGTATCGTCGATTGATTTGGTTGGTCAGAACAAGACGTGCAATTTTGCCCATGTAGCTGATCATATCGCTGTTGAGCTTCAAGTTATCATGGTACTTGATTTCCATCACAGAGATGAAGTTGGCCCACTGAAAGGTGTCCGTGTGAGGTGCCTGCTTCATCAAGACAGCGTCGGGCTTGTGAGACCCAGACCCATGGTGAGATGTGATGTTGGCACCACTCAAGGGGAAGACAAGCATGGTGCTAGTGTCGCGCCACTCCCGTGCATCCTTACTGAGCGTTTCAACCATGTCATAGCCCTGAACCTCAATGATCGTCTTATCCATGGCAACACCAGTCTATGAGACACGCATGAATATCAAGTCAAGCTACAGGATTGGATATTACAAACATTGTTAAAAAATGTGACCACATCTTTCTCCCTAATCTTGTCACCCCCAAGCAAAGAAGGGCAGTATCCGGTTTCCCACCAACTCATCATACCTCCTTGCAGCGACAGCTTATCAAATTCACAACCGTTGTTTCTGGAGTAGAGACGACATTCAACAACCTGTCAAAGTAGTAGTTTGCATCAATGGGTCGCGAACTTATCACCAATGGTAGGTACATACCTCATCATACCACTTTGTTGTCACCACTTGAGTGTCATCTTCGGGGATGTCATGATGCTCAACAAGGTAATTCTCCACAAACTTCTTTCCCTCCTCGATGTTGGCACAAGTTTCCTCACACAGGAATTTGGTGCCCCTGTCATGCATAACATGGGCTATGTCCCTCAGGTCGGTGTCCAATAGCCTGGCCACAGTACTGCTAACAAGTGCCTCCCTGAGCGCGGAAAACGAATCATGATACTGGCGCTCCTTGATGAAGGTGAGCTTCATTTGGTTTATTATATCGTCGTTGAGGAATTTGGGATTGGAAAATGGACCATGCAACAGGAGACATGAATCCAAAGGACATCTGTGAGCCCCATAGCGGCCGAACTGCAATTGCAACTGCAGCATGATGGGGTCAGAGACTCGGGGATATATGAAGTTTGTGGCTCCGTATCCCCAAATGGAGTCATGCTGGTGAGCAGAATGTCAGTTATACTGCTAGAAAGATCATAAGTCTGGGCCCTACATGATGACGAACTTGATTTTGAATCGTCTCTTGGAGGTGGGGTTGGTTGGGCTTGTAAAGAAAAGAAATTTCCCATGTGTGAGTTTCATCACCGCAGTCAAACCGCAGTTGAGCTGTTACTCACCATGTTCTACTTACACGTTGTATGCTGTGAAGTTGCAGTGGATCGTACAAAACTTCACTGATCTGATGGAAGGCTTCAAAGCTTCAAGTGGGAGGACTTAGCCTTGCGCACTCAGCAGACATCATTTCAGCTGGCACTGATCCCATCCATTGCAAAGATAGATTTCAATTATGATCAGCGCAGACCAGGTTAGGAAGACTAGCTGGCAAAGACTCTGACCTATGTTGAACTTGGGAATGCATGGTAAAAGCAATCCATGCTATAAGTGTGGGAATTTTGCGCTGGTTGGGGGTGCAAAGGCACTACAAGGTCTAGAATTACCAAATTTGGGAACCCCCGCTCAACGTCTACAACATCCACCTGAAACCCGCCTTTTTTTGGAACACAATGTCTCCCATGTCATTTCCAATGACCAAAGAGGATGTCAATCTCATTGTGAATGCCCTGCAACTGATATGTAATGATGAGGCCTCCTTGTTGAAGGACCAGCTGTTATCGCATTACTCTTCCTATTTTCCTGCTTGCAGATTTGAAGAAGAAGTTCAAGAAGGGCAATCACCTACAGATCAGGTGAGTTCTTTTTCAACTTGTAATTTGTAAAACCGGCCCTCACCCATTTACAGCTCCACCCTGCAACCAACCGTGCACGTGCATGTGTTCCATATGATCTACACTGCTCAAGGAGGGGTGGCCCATTAGTCACAGGAGCACGGTGGACCATTGGAGAGAACACCGCATGTTCCTCCAACATTTCGGCTGAAGCAATCATCGGTTCTATAGCGTCCTTCAATGCTTCTCATAAAATGGATCTCACCTCATGGATCTCCAGCGTGCTTGGCACCCTCAAAGCCAGGGAGAATGATCCAAAGACTGGAGCTGGACTGCTATGTCTGGTGGAACATTGTCATACATATTCTGGGATGGGAGTGGGATGGAGCTTCATGACTATGGTGAGCCGACTGCAGCTAGCAGTGAATTGTCTGAGGTATGTGTTTGGCATGCTCTTGCATTACTCGTGCTCACGCAATAAATTTAATTCAAAGTACCATACTGATCAGCACCCATCGATTTTTACAATAACAGAATTCTACGACGCTAAGATAATGCCTTTAGAACCCAGGTTGAGACCGGCGCGGAGCAGCTTCTTTTTCTGGATCTCATCCGGGGTCAAGTTCATGCTTTTGGCAGGTGGCGGTTCCATTTACACATTAATTCTGATCGCAATCAAAGACATGCGCTGGAGCATCACCACTGCCCCTGCAGAAGTATCTTGGGAAGTTGGGAAGATGCTGCGTCATCCAGATAAATGTGCTGGTATGTCATACATGTTGTGTTTTGCATTAAACCTGGAATCTCACTAGTAACACAAGCTCCAGAGATGCAGTGTCTTATTCAAGGGAAGATCATACCTATTATCGCTGCATTGAGGAAGCACTTTCCCTTGAGCATGCCCAATGTGATCAATGGGTCTGTCTCTCTCCAGCTGGACTGTACATGCATCAGAGATGTTGACCACTTCATCGATTCTGTACCAATCAAGTGAGTATCATTGCCAGGAACGTTTCAGTGTTAGACTCATGTGATAACTTTCTAAAGTAACTATACACTTCCAAAGTGGTCAAGAAAGTAATGGAACACCTGCTACATACCATGTTGGGAGGATACAATCAGCCTGGAGAATGGTATAAGTGGGACTTGCATCACGCAGCAGCCTGAGGCCCCACTCTTCACATCTTTTGCAGCATCACCACCAGCACCCGTCATCCCTTGTACAGGGTCTACGTCCTCCTCCGCCGTTTGCGTTTCAACCACATTCGATCGTAATCACCCTAGCAACCTTCACTTCCCAGGAAGCCGCGACAGGGTGAAGAACTTATTATGGATGATAGAGCAGCACAGGATAGTGGAGGATGGGGGCATGGTGATGAGGGACATAGATGAGCTGAAGGAGAAGGTGAGTTCACTTGTTCTATTGGCGTAGATATGCTCATGTAGATTGAGACAGCTGTCTACTTTCTATCCTGGAGGCGTCAAAATGGTGGATACTTTTCTAGTGGTTCTGATGTTGATCATTCCAGGGGCCTTGGATATTCGCAACTCAGATGGCAGCCTGATGGTCCTTATCTGCACCAGTATACCTTCTAGCATGTGATTGTCCTTATTTTCTATGCTCAAGTCGGCCTTTGATGGCCTGGACATTTTCAAGGATTGGACTGTTACATCCATTTCCGAAGAAAGTCAAGATCCGGAGATCATTTTGCAAGCAGAGGCGAATGAGCCTTTTAGATGCACACACTTCAGTCACTGGAATTGCTATGGACTGATGGTAAGTTGAAACAGTATACTTGAAGTCCTAGATGCTGATGCTTCTTGTAGGGTCATACTGCGCTGCAGGGTGTCCATCCTCATGACCTAGAGGCTGCTGGAGGGAGAAGAACTAACCTTAGACAGACTTTACCTTACACGTCCAAAGAGACATTTACTCAACAGCAGCTGTACCTGAACATCCAGACTAATTTGGGCAAAGTATTTGAATGGATCGAGGAAGAGGTGAGTCGGAATTTGACTCCAACAATTATTTATTGATGGTCAATCAGATCTCGCATCTCCTTCCTGATGAGTACAAGGTTCTGGTCAAGCTGGTAGACATTCTGCCTAATGCTGAGGGATCTCCAGTCAGACCTTTCCTCTCATTGGTGGTGAATATTAATGTGTGCACGGTGGCACATAGGGATGCCAAGGACTTTGAACTATGCCTAGTGCTGGCAGTAGGGGAGTTCACTGGTGGTGGACTAGTGATGAGAGAGCAGGGGCTGGTTGCAGAACTCAGGAATGGGGACTTTGCTATATTTAGGTCAGGAGAAACTACTCATTTCAATTTGGATTATTTGGGTAGGAGGGCGTCTCTGGTGATGCATACTGATGGTGGGTTTAAAACATGGGAGAAAGATTGCAATGGTTGGAAAGATCACTCCCACTTCACATATTTATGACCTACCCCTGCCATTATTTGATACTTTACATAGATGCATGGGCAAAGAATGATTGCTAGTATGTCTGCTGTGGCTGCTCAGCAATTTTATATTTAATAAGTTCATTTTGCTTGTTCAGCTGTCCATTCCAACCTCATCCACCCATGGCACCCAAGAAGATGACTTCAGCTGGTCCTCGTCCAGCTACTCGTGCCAGCACTGGCAGTTCAGGAACAAGAGTCAAGCCTACACCTCAGGGTGCCTCCAAAGCAAAAGCTACTCCTGCATCCACTGGGAAAGTGAAAGGTAAAAATTCAGTCAAAGGCCCAGGATTGACTGCAGGAGAAGAGAAGCTTCTCAAGGATTTGGCTCAGAAGAAGAAGAAGGTAGCTGAGGACGAAGCTGAGGCTAAGAAAAAAGGTAAGTATCCTAGATTTGAAAGACTATCGCTAACATAAAGTCTCAGCCTCCAGAAAGCGAGCTGCTGATTGTCTCTTGGATGAGGCAGGAGAAGACAAGGAGAGGTCTGACAATGACTCACTATATGACAGTCCTCCAACCAGCCGTCATTGTCGTCTACATTCCCCTGTGGAGCCTGAAAGGAATGATAAAGGTAGTAATATGGTAAGTATGATTCTAGATGGTGGCTTGAGTAGCGAGATAGAGGATGATAGCATTGATGACCAGGTTGGAGGGGGCGGGGATGAGGGCCACCAAGATCAGCAAGGGGAGTAGGTGGATGAGGTGGATGAGGGCATTCAAAATCAGGAGGAGAAAGAGTTTGCTGGAGAGGAGGTAAGTGTACCAGCATACTGGAAAGGATTAGACTGACTTTTTGAGGATCGCACCAGACAGTTGTAGGCCTGAAGGAAGAAGACCAAGAATCCGACAAGCACTTCAGCATCACTAGTGTTCCAAGGAGCAAGGTGAAACTCAGCAACCTGAACAGCCCATGTACCAAGCATATAGCTATCTCTGCTCACAAGGCAATGCACCTCCATGTAGCCACAGTTAACAGCTTTCCTTCAGCTTTTGACAGGGAGGAGCTCTGCTGGGACCTACTGGTGTCTAGCACTAGGGACAACGAGGTGTTGTGGGAGAAGATGGTGCTCATTCAAAGCGATGATGACTTGAAAGCTTACTTGATAGACTATGTGAGTATTTTTCTTTGATGCACCTCAGTTGCTCATTCTATACTATAGAATTGGAAGGCTGCCGGCCAACTCAGAGGGGAGTTTGCCTCCAAAGCCCGCATCAGTGTCCCCAGTACCTATGGAATAGGAGAGCTAAAGCATGAGGAGTTGGAGGATGTTCTTAAGTGGTTGTTGGAGGAGGCGAGATTCATACATGCCAGAATTAATGTCAAGGTAAGTGTCCTGTCTATTGAAAGGCTTTAGACGTATTGAAGCTTAAAATTTCTGTACAGAATCTCATCTATGATGAAGCTTTCTCCCCTTCAGAACACCATCTTCAGGCTGCTACTATCCGCCCAATGGTGGGGTCCCAAGGGAGAAGGAAGAAAGTGGGGGCAGAAGAAAAATCCATTTTTCAACAATATACCCATCCTCACATTGATATCAAGTGCAGTGAGTCCTACATCTACCTTATATCCCTCCCACTCATCGCTGATGAAACTTGAATCCACAGGTTGAATGTGTTTTATTAGGTATCATGAGAGGACATCCCATGGACTTTTCTGAAGTGCACTTCAAACCTAGGTTTGATTTTTTTTTTTACTTGCAATGACAGTCAGCAGCTCATTTTACCATTGGTTTTTTGTTAGATGGGATCACTACATGAGCCTCCTGGAGAACCTTGAAAAGGAATGTCCTAGCTACCTAGAGATGATTTGGGATGAATTGAAGGAAGGGGTTTGGTGTGCAATATTGTTTTTCCACCTTGATTTGACTGACGGTTTGAAATAGGAATGGTAACATTCCTGGTGTGGCTGAAGATGCTCCTACCACCACTTTCAATTTCTCTGCTCTGGAGACTGCTGGACGTGCAGCAAAGGCTAGGAAATCTGGCACTGAGTAGGAATAGTTTTTTTAGTTGTATTTGATCTCTCAATATCATTGGCTTTTGTTGGGTTTTTTTTGGTTTTTTTTTTGGTTTTTTTTTCATCTAAACCTGATTTCTAAGTGAAAAATAATACATTAAAAGACAACTATGAATGGTTCAGAGACTGCTCTGATTATTTTGGAGCACATCGCTCTAAGAGCACTAATTTCAAATAGTGTGAGCTCTCTGCACTAATTGCATTAATAGTCAGGTTTCTTGATTTTTGAGGGCATCTCTCTAAGAGCAAGAATTGCAATTAGTGTGGAGGCTCACAATAATTGCATTAATTGACTCTATATGTCATTTAGAGAAGGGGACTTGTCTTTTTTTGCCCTGAGGGATATAGATGCTATATTTGCATAAATAGTGCTCTATTTGCAATTAATGCAAATACCACTTTTCCTGATGCAGCAGCTGGTGAGGTGTATCATTCCCAGGGCATCGAACTAATGCTGACATGTTCGTGTAGTCATCCATTGTCTGCAAATTGTCACTTAACAATGTCCTGTCACAGTGGTCAATGAGGTCCTAAGTTGATTGTTGTCATTCGCTTCAACAACTTACTTAAGACGCCACCACAGTTCTGACCACCACACAATTAATCCACAGGCCCTCACAAGTGGTGATTAATACTACCCGTAGCATTGTTCACCGACGCCGTGATGACACTGTGGATGTTTGCAAAATGGTACGTCCACAGCTCTAAACTACTTAAAAGGACGCAGCTCTACAAGTTAGCCATTAAGTTTGTTCAAGAGTGAACAGAAACAAAACCTTACTCCCCTTTATCATCAGACTTATATTCAGGATGATGTTGCCTGACAGTCGCCTTCGTCTCAGCCACAATGTCACACTCAGGCTTCTTACTGCATCCTCTCCGAGACCATCAGACAGTTCGCATACCTGCAAAGTTACCCAGGAACCATGTTGCCAAGATACGACCCAGCTCATGAATGTCATTCCCCAAAAACAGGCGACGGCTTGATGAGTGCCAGCAGCCCTCCATCCAAAATCTCCCCCGAGTAGACACCCCTGGCATCGCCCCTCTGCTCATGAGAATCCCTGCAAAGAAGCCACAGGCCTCCTCTGTGGAGAGCAGTGATGATTCCGAGGAGAGTGACTCTGATGATAGTGATGAGTCGGAGGATGCCAAGTCAGACACCATGGTTATAGAACCTACAGAAGTCCAAGAGCAGTCTGACTGGGACATGTCTCCAGCCAACTCTCCTTGCACGACCACTCCCGTGCATGTCTTGACGTCAAGGGCATCCACCCCACCTGTATGTCTAGATGACGGTTAGTATTTTATGCATTTTTCAACGGTTGGGAGCTGACTCGACATCATAGAAATGCTTGCTGTGTCTATGTAGAAGGTTCAGAAAGGGCAGTCTCAAAGACAATTGTAATGAAGACTCTGGGTCTTGGGAGGAGCTGACTGTGTAGCTACTAATAGGATGTGTCGAGTCATTGAATTGGATATATCGTTTCGAACAAATCTGCATGGTCACATCTGTTTGAAAGGCGATGTATGTGCATATCTTGCAGCTGCCTGAACTCTGTTCTTCCCTGTCTAAGACTTAATTACAAATGGTTGCTTGATCTTGATCCATCCTTAGCTCCAAATGGGCCCTTCCCTAGAGGAATGCAACGAGAATTCTATGGACCCCATTTTAATCATGAAACAACTCGTTTATCTTCTGAGGTTGCATTAAATGATGTCAGAGGGATATCCATGAAAAAACGTGCAGCGGGTGTGACAAAAATCAACTAAGGAAAGCAAGCCTTGACAGTTGTCACTTGATCTGCAGGGTTTTTGTCTAGATCCAATGCTCTTCCATTGCAGCGAGTCATGCACAACTTGAGGCTGTTACGAACTCAGTTGGTTCCGCGCTGGATACCCACAAGGAGTGTCGATCTAGTGCGATTGTTGTCGTTCAGTTGTATGACTACCTAGACAAAGAGTCTAAGGTAGAAGAAGATAGAGATTGATAGAAGCAATGAGCTTGCTATCTAGCTGTCTTGCTGTCCCTCTGTCCTGAGGCATTGGGATGATACTGAGTAGATTCAAGTTAAGGACTACTACAGCGTATGGAGTCTTTTATATACGAAAAGTCGAAGTACCGGTTGAACGGTAAGGGTCAAGGGGGTAGTACCAACAATGTGGTAAGGGCATAGGGTGTGAGTCAAAGATAACGGGTAAACCATATAAGTGGCACAAGAACGATAAGCCAGTACAGATAAGCCAACAGAACGGCTAGATGGAGGTTGCAGTTGGTGATGGATAGTGTTGATAACAGATAGGTAAAAGAGAATAAGCTGGTCCGGGAAGCTTACGTAAAGTCCCTGTAACATCACCTCCCGTTCTAAGTGTGAAGTCACCTGGCTTCATGCGTCAAGGCGGTGTCATCAAGGAAGACGTCATTGACGTCAAGTCCCTCTATCTCATTAACTTCGAGCCTCCTGTCGTCTTCGTCATCACGGTCAGGGATGATACCCTGACGAGCATCATAGAAGTGTTCCAGACTGCGAGAGTTGTGCATGGAAGTTTGGGTCGGAATGACCGCGATGGAGAAGGGTTTGTCCATTAAGATGTGGGCAGTACGAAGTGAAATGTCCAGGGGCGAAAACTCCAGCAAATATGGCAGAAGTACTGATGGCAGTGCCGATGCTTATGACCATAATGCTTGCAACAGCGGCAGATGTAGTTGGCGGGGTGAGTCTGCTCCGTTTTGGTGGCTTCAAATTTGGCATGATGAGTGCGGTCTACGGTGGTGGTGATGACATTTTCCGGTTCTCCCGTCTTGGGGTTGGGCGCGATACTGTGAAAGATGGGGGGATATTTAACTGACAATGGTAAGCCAAGTGAAAGGAGCATGGTAGTTCCTCTGTTACAATGATTTTGTTTGCTAGGGGAGATGGCGCGGCTGGTTGGTTCAGGGATGGGTAATGGTTGTCATTCTGGGGTTTTCAGAGTAGGTGGTGGGGAATAATGCATGATGGACGGTGTGGCGGTTCCTTCTGCTTCTAGGAAGTTGCCTTCGTACTCGCTTTCTTCAGCGACAGGGTCAACAATAAGTGCCACAGGGTTAGGTGTGTTTTCTTTGGTGGGAGGTTCGGTAGGGGTAAACGGTAGGACTAGTTCGATATTTTCTTCGTCGAGGGGGTTTGGCTGGATGGGGGATGGTGTTGGTTGTGCTGCAAATTCTCTGTTGTTGATTTTATCAACAAGTTTGCTGAATTTCTTCGTGGCTAAGAGTGTCATTACAGGCAGTTTTGATTTTGGTCTGTGCGTAGCGGAGCGATACTGTCCCGAATGTTCTGCACTTGCATTCCTGCATATCGATGATGCAGGCTGTGAGGGTGTCTGCAGTTCTGAATGCTGCGATGAGTTCGAAAAGGATGGGGTCGTTTTGGGTGAAGATGAGGTTGTCAATTTCTATGGTGTAACGGCTGTCTAGGATGAGTGCCTCCCAGAGGGCTTTGTCTTCACCTACAGGTGTGAGATGGGGGTGGGATGTAAAGAAGTTTGAGTCGTTTGATGAGTTAGACATGGTAGATGATGATTGTTTTCACAAAGTTATTTTCTTAGCTCCTCTGTCGGCGAGCCTCCTTTTATATATCTTCAGTATCTCGGAGGAATTAGTCAGGTCTGACTCGGTTTGCCAAGAGTTGTCTGATTCGGGATATCCTTTCCAGGATACAAGGTACCGGCGGCGATTACCCATTCCTTTGTGGGTGAGTATTGCTTCTATTTCGTATTCTTCTTCCCCATTGATGACATCAGGTGGTGGTTCTTCATAGTTCAGACTGTGGATTTCTGTTTCATGATAGGTGGATAGCTCAGAAGCGTGCAATGTGGAGTGGACTCTCCAGCTTTCTGGGAGTTTGATTTTGAACGTGATAGGGGACAAGACTTCTTCCACCGTGAATGGTCCGTATCTTTTGGGTGCAAGTTTCTTTGATGGGAGTTTTGTTAATAGGTGAGCCGCGGATAGCCAGACCTTGTCCCCTTTCTTCCATGGGGTATACTTTCTTCCTTGTGTTCTTTCTCCCATTCACTGTTGAGCAAGGGCGTGGCATGCCAGTGCTTCTTCTCGGATCTTTCCGAGATGTTTTAGCTGTTCTTCTACTGCTGGTACTGTTGTTTTGGGGAATGCCTGGGGCAGGCTTTTTGGTTTGTACCCCATCATGAGGGCAAAGGGTGACGTATTCCTGGTAGAATGTTTTCTCGAGTTGTGGACGAATTCGGCCATTGGTAGATGTTGTGACCATTCAGCAGGGGTGGTTTGGCAGTAGATTCTGAGGTAGGTTTCTAGTTCTTGGTTGAGTCGCTCAGTTTGTCTGTCAGTCTGTGGGTGGTAGGCTGTGGAGAGGGCTACTTGGTAGTCAAGGATATGCCCTAGTTCTTTGGCAAATTTGGAGGCAAATTGCGGTCCTCTGTCGGATATGATTTTGTCATAGAGGCCGAAATGTGTGAACATCTTTTTGAAGAAAAGGTTGGCGACACCTTCTGTGGTGATGGTTTTCTTGCAGGGACACAGGATTGCCCCCTTTGTTAGGCCATGGTTGACCATGACCATAATGGAATCGAAGCCGTGGGAAGGGGGAAGATCGGTGATGAGGTCAATGGAGACCTGCTCAAAGGGGCAGGTGGCGACGGAGGGGATCAGCATCAGAGGCGGGGTGACGGGGTGGGTGTCAGACTTCATTTGCTGGCAGACAGCGCAGCCGGCAACATAGTTCCTGACATAGGTACCCATGCCAGGCCACCAATAAGCCTTCTTCACGTTCCATTCAGTGATAGTGCGGCCAGGGTGGCCCACAGTAAGGTGGTCATGATGGAGGGTAAGGACTTTCTGTCGGAGATCGGCCGGGACGTAGGCCCAACCTTTATAAAACAGGACACCATCGGTAAAAGCCCAATCAGAGAGGGCAGATTTGATGGGTGGGGCACAGATGCCACTCAAAGCCTGGAGGGCGGTCTGGATGGTGGAGTCGGGTGCAGACTCAGTAAGAGTTCTAAACTGGTGCGCGAGGACACCATCGACCAGGCGGACGAAGAGAGAATCGGGGAGGAGGGTAATGTCGGTGTTATCTGGATCACCGATGACATGGTCTGGTCAGCGTGACAGGGCATCCGGGGCAGCAAGTTTTGCGCTGGGGACATGATGAAAGGCAAGGTCGAATTCACTAAGGGTGAGTTGCCACCGAGCTTGGTGGCACGTCAATTGCTGTGCAGAGCGGAAGTAGAGTAGGTTTTTATGGTCGGTGAAAACAATAACAGGGTGGGGGTTGCCTTCCAAGAAGTGGCGCCAACTTTTCAGTGCGCGGATGACAGCTAACAGCTCGCGGTCATAGATCTGGTAGTTACGCTCAGCAGCGTTGAATGATTGGGATAGGTACCCGCAGGGGTGATAGGCACCATTCTCATCTGTTTGCAACAGGACTGCTCCAGTGGCGAATAGGGATGCGTTGGTGGCGAGGGCGAATTGTCTAGTTGCGTCAGGGTTTCGGAGTACAGGTTCAGTGAGGAAACTGTTTTTTAGCTTGTCAAAGGCTTCTCTGCATAATTTAGTCCATAGGAATGGTTGGTCCTTCTTGGTGAGGTCAATCATTGGCCGTGCAATGTCCAAATAATGGGCGATGAAATGCCTGTAGAAGTTGCAGAAACTGAGGAAAGAGCGTACTTCTTTGACCATGGTCGGTGTCTGCCACTGGCTGATTCCTTCCAGTTTGGCCGAATCCATTGCAACTTTGCCCGGGCGGATGATCATACCAAGGTATTCCACTTCTTGGGCATTGAAGGTACACTTTTCTGGTTTAAGAAACAGTGTTTCAGTGCGTAGTTTCTGGAGAATGATCTTCGTTCATTCCTGGTTTTCTTCCAAGGTTTCTGAAAAGATGAGTATATCATCCATATAGACGATTAGCCATCCGGCATCAATCTCCTGCTTGAATGTTTCATTCATATATGCTTGGAATGTTGCGGGTGAATTGCACAATCCGAAGAACATGACCTTGGGTTCAAAGAGACCAAATGACGTAGAGAAGGCGGCTTTCCATCAGTCATCAGGGTGGATCAGGATGTTGTTATACCCGGATCTGATGTCCATCTTGGTGAAGTATTTGGCATCTTTGAGTTTCGCGATAAGGGGGGGTATCAACGGGAGTGGATAGGCGTTTTTAACTGTCCATTCATTGAGGTATCGATAGTCTTGGCAGGGACATAGAGTTCCTCCCTTCTTTCCAATGAAGAAGAAACCACTCAATTGCGGTGATGTTGATGGTTGGATAAAGTCTTTCACAAGGTGTTCGTCAAGAAAGGCTTTTACTGCTTCTGTTTCTTTTGGGGAAAGGGGGTACATTCTAGTGGATTTTGGTATGAATCCAGGTTTCATTTCGATGTGGTGGTCTATGAGGTGTCGGCTTGGGGGAAGTTGGTTTAGTCCATCTTTGGCAAAGATATCGCGGAATTCGTGAAGATACTCGGGGACGAGCTCTTTGAAGGTTTTCTTGATTTTCTCCTGTACGTCTTTCATGGCGAATTTTACTGGTCTTTTGGGTTTCCTCGAGTTGTTCTTGCAAGGATCAGGCGAGGGCCCAAGTGTTACGCAAGGGTACCGGTTTGCTGAGTCGTCTGATTTCTTGGTTGGATGTTCTGTCCCGTACCAGCGGGGAATCAGTGTCTAGGTTTTCGATCATCTGGATGGTTGTACCATCGGAGGAATATTCGACTAGGACTTCATCATCTTCCAGCTGGTAGGTGGAGACATCAGTCACCGGCTCAGCGAGATCAACTCATCCAATCCACGTATCTTCGAAATTGTCAAATATGGGGTCGGCTGGTTTAGTTTTCTCTGCTGCTGCTTTCTTCTTTCATCGCTGTTTTTCTGCTATTTCTTCTAGGGCATGTTTTCAACCCATGGGTAGTTTCTTTAGGGGAGAGAAATCTTCAGGGGGTTCATCAGTTACAGTTGCTTTTTGAAGCGAATGAAACTTGTAAGGTTCTGCTCCATTTGCTGTTCGTTCCTCATTGATCATTTGTTCGATGTCTTTTGATTGTTCTGTTCATGTGAGAGAGATGGTGTCGTTTTTCCAATCGATAATTGGTTGCATGGCGGAAAGCCATGGTTTACCAAGAAGGATGTCGTCGTTCCTGGATAGTTTCGTGATATTGAATTTCCCGAGCATACATCGTTGGTCGATTTTAACCGCAAGGGTGCAGTAATGGGTGACTCTTCCTGCTGAAGAGTTGCTTCCATCGACTGTTTGTATGTGGAAGGGCTCGGTTAGGGGATAGGTGCTGATCCTATTCTTTCTGACGAAGAGGTGATCGATGAACGACCCTCCTGCTCCAGAATTGATTATGGTGGTGGTGGCAATGGTTTTTGCGTACTTGGTAGAAAAAAGCATGATGGGAACGTGGAATTCATTGGATTTTCCAACGGCTTTAGTATACAGTACACAAGTAGAAGGTGCTGACATTGCGACAGTCCTTCGGTTTAAAAATCCATTCCTTTGGCCACTGGGATCTTCTTGACTCGTATCTTGGCTACGGTCATATTTTCATCGTCATCTTCATCATCGAGCTGGGTAATCCCAGACTGTCCCTGTTCCTCCTTCTCAGGCATGGTTTGCCTTCCTTTCAACGCTCCTTTCCTGGGGTGGAATTTATGGTCGTTAGCCCTGTGTCCAGCTTTCTTGCAAGTAAAGCAGAGTCCTTCTCTGAAGCACTTCTGTCTTTCTTCTTCTCCCATGCGGTCAACGTCCATTGCATTTGGGTCTCTGGCTTCCCTCTTAGGGGGGATGTACCTTGGGTTATTCCCAGTTTTCTTCTGATATCCTCCTCCACTGTTTCGTCCTTCTCTTGCAGTGATGGCCAACAACTGCTGATGGTTGTTGTCCAAGTCAACTGCTCTTGCTGAGAGCTTTTTGAAGGTTCCAATATCGCTCCCATTGACAAGGAGTCTCCATCGGAGTTTCTTGTCTAAGCCATCTAAGAAGAATTGATGAAGTGCTCCATCATCCACAATACCTCCCCTGGTGGTGAGTTGTCTGAATGAGGTGAGGTACTTGCCAAGGGAGTGGGTCTGATGGAGGTTTCATAATTCGGTGATTGCTGCTCTGTCACGAATTCCTAATATGAACTTCAACATTATTGTTGGACGTCGGTCATAACACGCTCCAATGGAGTCTACTTCCTCAAATGCCTTTTTGAATGCTTTGACAAAGTCATCACTCATCCCATATTTTTTGCTATTCGTGGGGTCTTGGGCATGTTCTATAAAGTCGTCTGCCCAAGTAGTGGCGGCTCCTTTTGTCATGTATGACAAGGTGAAAACGATTTTCTTTTTGTCATCATTATAGATTTTCTCATTGATGTCAATGTATGCGGTTATGGATCGTAACCATCTTCCAGAATCTTTTCTGTCTCCATTGAATTCGGTGGGGGTACCAATCCGTATTTCTACGGGTGCTTTGGTAGTGATGGTAGCCGATCCAGACATGGCTGGGTGGATGAGCTGGGGTGGTAGTCTTGGTGGGGATCGAGGGGTTCGTGGAGGAAGTGGGCAGAAGTCGTCATAGTCTGGTTCAGTGTCTTCTGATGATGAGAATGATGTATTCGATGGTGTGGGAGCTCTTTCCCAGTGATTCCGAGGTCTGCTCAACGCTATCTTTTAATCAATAATACGCTCTCATGATGGAGAGGCATTCGGTGTGGAAACTTGAATCTTATGTTACGAACTCAGTTGGTTCCATGCTGGATACCCACAAGGAGTGTCGATCTAGTGCGATTGTTGTCGTTCAGTTGTATGACTACCTAGACAAAGAGTCTAAGGTAGAAGAAGATAGAGATTGATAGAAGCAATGAGCTTGCTATCTAGCTGTCTTGCTGTCCCTCTGTCCTGAGGCATTGGGATGATACTGAGTAGATTCAAGTTAAGGACTACTACAGCGTATGGAGTCTTTTATATACGAAAAGTCGAAGTACTGGTTGAATGGTAAGGGTCAAGGGGGTAGTACCGACAATGTGGTAAGGGCATAGGGTGTGAGTCAAAGATAACAGGTAAACCATATAAGTGGTGCAAGAACGATAAGCCAGTACAGATAAGCCAACAGAATGGCTAGATGGAGGTCACATTGGCGATGGATAGCATCGATAACAGATAGGTAAAAGAGAATAAGCTGGTCCGGGAAGCTTACGTAAAGTCCCCGTAACAGAGGCACTACGGGAAACCGAAGGAAGTTGCAGCCTCCCAAAATGTCCAATAACGGGTAGCATTAAACTTGCCTGAAGTTGCAACACCTTTGACAGGTCCTCGACGTTGTATAGCTCTATATGCCTGTACGATCCAAAAATTAAAAGCTTCTCCAGAGTAAGAAAACGCATGTCAGAAAAACCATGGTCTTCCCTAACTCACTGCAAGGTCAATTCGCCCAAATACGAGAATCACAAGTGACTTACCCATCATCCAAATCATAATTGTTGGAGCTCTGACTCCTTTGCTCCCATGCCCTTGGGACCACCAGAAGCAAATATAATGATCCAGATCACGAACAAGGGATAAGCAAATGAAGAATTTCCACTCGTGATGATGAGCAATCTTATCCTTGATACGCCTCGGTGGGCATTTTGCTAGGGTCATGAATGTTATGACCCAAAGATAGAGGGTGCCAGGGTTTGCGATCGCCACGACAACAAAGACGGCATCATTCCGTGTGAGCTGCATGTTGGACATCAAGATGACGGCAGATATGAGGAGGGAGTAGATATTGGCAATGTAGCTGTAATATGCAAGTTGGACTTCACAGTTGTAAATAAGTGTGATTGCTGGGAAGGGTCAACACAGGATTTTAGAACCAAATCTCCATGAAACTCGCTGAAGACAGTCGCTGTAACTCCAACTAGAGTGCGGTCAGCTCCTTCTCACCCAGAAATACAGAGGAGACCCCATGAGCAACTTGCTGTCCTATGCCGATGACATCAAGGTTTGGGCATGGCTTGTAGCAAGGAGTCGAAGGTGGATTCAGGCAATATATTTGGAAGTGTCTCTTCTGACACTTCAGTAACATTGATGTAGTAGGTGTTGTTGATGTAGGAAGTGTTCATCAAAAATAGTGAAAGGGTGATGGTAGACCCTGTAATGGCTCTATACTAGATGTCCACTAGAGTTCGTGCATTTTTGGGGTAACATCTATTACTCCACAACACACAAACATAAAAATTTAATTCTTTGACAGTTCGATAGCCTGACATCGAAAGTACAACATCTGCTAGTTTTTCTTTTGAAACTTGATGTGTTGAGTCTGGCAGAGAGTTACTGCACAGAAAAGTGCATTTTCCCTAGAGTTCGCACACTTTGTCACACCATGTCACCCATCTGCCACAATGCCTTTTCACACTCCGCAGTGTCCACAACCGTTCATATGTACTAGTGTGTTGCAAGGACTTCAATTTGGCATTGCGGAGTTTCGATTTACACAGTCTCGACGTAACACTTTGGATAGATTGTCATGTCTGAGGCATATTTCTTTTATTGCAGATGATCCTGACAAGCATGTGGCCCCAGAGAAATTTGTTTTAGTATTCTCTCATCGTGTATAACCATCATACCGCATTCCAGAATTTTATGTGGTGATCTGACCTTTAGAGCGAGCCTTCTATGCCAAAAACTAGCCTCCAGCACCAATAAGTTGGCCATGGAACGAGATCTACTTCGATTTTCTTCAAACAAAAAAACATGGCACTGTGTATTATGTTGGGGAGGACCTAAATGCAACATACATAAGGATTCCGTGCAGAATTGTGTGTGCTAGAGTCAATGCGCGAACTCTTGGGACACACGGACTAGTGGGACTATCTAGTATGAGTATGTTAGGACTGCTCTCTGACAGGCTCGATTCTGTTGAAATCAGCCGGATTTGATCACCAGAAATGTGGAAATGAACAAGCAGTGATCTAATCAAATTACGCTGATTCCGACGTTGGCGAGACTCATATAAACAGTTTGGGATACGATGGGTGGGTAATACATTTGAAAGCTGACTCGGAGTGCCAAGACGTCAAGAACAAGATGCGTGTTCTAAGTAAGGTTGGCGGCAAGTCTGAGTTTCAAATATTAGAGTCCCGACCCCAGGGGGAGATCCACATAAATAGAAAACTTAAAGGTTGACAACACTGACCAGAAAACCACCGTCCCCAGCTGCAGGGTGGCCAACAGCGGCTTCTTTCAGGATTATGATAAGCACCTCAATATTAATGGTCGCGGTCACCGCGACTCAGGCTCACCGATAACTTCGAGCATCATGCTGAGTACGATAGGAAGCATAAGTACTGATGCAGCTGAGGTGGAGCTCGGGAAGATGGGCGTCGTACATATTCAAGTTATGGAGGCCTTGAAGCTTGAAGTTGTAATCAGAAAGGCCAGGTATCATTTACGTACTCTTATTTGTCGACTCAACAGCAAACAAGCAGATTGGATGCAGAGAACCACAAGAGAACTACGTACGCGCGCGAGCAGCCCTGAGTGTCATCAATGTGCTTGTATACCTGTGGGACCGCTCCCTTCCGTCATACCACTCCCTCGGACATAGAGCTTCTAAGGGCCCAGGCAACTTAACATCTTGCTGTGTTTCCTAGGTAAGTCTTTACCATGTGACTGTTGACATATAAATGACTCCAGGTGCCGGGAGTGTTCCGCTTGCCAACAAGAATGCTTCCGCACGAACTCGCCCCCTATTGACCATCTTGAGGAAAATACCTTCACTACAGGCAGTTTTCGCAACAAAGTCTTGACTGTGTTGGAGTCCTAGGGCCTAGAAGTGTCAATCATAAATGTCATTGACACCTGCCAGTGGCAGGACTGGTTTGTTACGAGACTTATTGACTATGCTTACGATGCTGTCGTGAATTTACTCACCTCGGACGGACTGGATGATGCCGGGTTGGGGCTGGGGATGGTCGTTCCCGTGAGCTGACACGCATTCGGTAAATATACTACGCCGAGCTGATAAGTACTGCGGCTGCATTTCATGTTCTGGAGCATGTTCCAGAGTAAGCATGTCGCAGTTCTGACAAATGCCGGACAGGAATCAGAAGCGTTGCTAGGTGCCTTAACGCTGTGCGCCAGGCGAACGATGGCTAGCTTGGAAGGGATCCTTCATTTCATTATACCCTGCCTTCACGAACATCGACGCGCTCGCTTGTTTTGCTTGCCTTGCGTCTTCCTCTTGATCGATTGACAGCAGAAGAATGCAATGACGCTCTCAAACGCCCGTCCCTTTCGGGTTTCGGACAATTGGCAATTTGGTAGACCGGTACTGGTTATGCCGAGAGGAAAGGATCAAGGATGCGCAAAAAAGATTTCCTATCAGTGGTGCAATGATAACTGCGCTCATCACCGCTTGTGGTATCTAGATCCAGTAATGGTTGTGTCCTGACTCCTGTTAACTAGGACTACCCAGCAACTACGCGTAGTCTTGCCGTCGAATATTCGCACGGTGGCCATATATAAGGTTGCCTTCATACATTGATAACAAAGGAGTACAATTCGGTAGCTTGAACAGTACCATGTCGTTCTTTGAAAAGGTCTTAAATTATGCAGAGCGCCTCCCAGAAGGCATCGAGAGGACAAGGGATCAGATCATTGGTTCGTTATATGCTACTCCTGACACCTGAGACGCGCCTCATGATCACTTGCTCCTCATAGGGATAATCGATCCTGATAGTGAGTATGATAAGCGCCAGGTTCAATTATATCTGATTTGGCTGGTCAGGGCGTCATGATAACCCAGAGGAGAAACTGGACGATGAGATTCGAACGCAGATCAATGCAGGCCACCGTTTCAATAGTTTCGCGGGTCAGAGGTCCGAGAATTCCGTCAAATGGTACGTTTTCGTCCATACGGCCAGTTTGAATACTCAGACCCCCCCCCCCCCCCCCTTACAGGCATATTGATGGTCATGACTACATGTATGCGTTGTCCGAGATCCTCGACGGTGCAAAGGAGTGTATCTTCATACTGGTATGTTCGAAATCATCGCAGTACTAGCTTGAGACTTATGTGTTATTGCAGGATTGGTGGCTTACTCCTGAGTTATACCTTCGGTCAGTGTTTTGATGACGTTTGCTGTGCCTCAAGGGCTGATGTATTTCGTGCCCAGACGACCACCCGCAGATCATCCGGAATGGAGACTCGACCGACTGCTTCAACGTAAGGCTCGAGAAGGAGTGAGAATATATTGTATTGTCTACAAAGAGGTATAGGTTTCTTCGAGCGTTATGCAATTCCTATTAAACGTTTGGGCACCAATCAGGTCGCTCAAACAATGTCGTTGAATTCAAAGCACACAAAGGTCTGCACATCTAGTTTTGTTTTAGTCTTGCGGATGTTTAGGTCGAGTGACGTAGGCCGCATTAGAAGCCTTACACCCTAACATTGCTTGTATGCGACATCCAGATCACATTGGAACCAAAGGTGAGAATAAGGAATAATCGACAAGCAGTTTTACATAACCTTGAGTCACAGATGCCGTGGAATTCTGGTCTCACCACGAGAAGGTATGCACACACCCTTTTGTTCGCGGCAGTCCCTATATTCATTTCTGGCAGCTTGTGGTTGTCGACAACCACCGCGGATGTGTTGGAGGACTTGACATATGTTTTGGTCGCTGGGATACGCACAATCACCCCCTTGCGGATGTGCACCCGACGGACTGGTCACGAACTCTCTTTCCGGGTCAGGATTATAACAACGCACGTGTCCTTGACTTCCAGAATGTCGATAATTATGTTAGCAATGCTGTCTCGATCATGGAAACTCCAAGAATGCCATGGCATGATGTGAGTTTCAAGCTGTTTAAGTTTCCCTACCACATCGTGTGACTCTCGCCGCATTAGGTTCATATGACAATGTGCGGCTCTGTTTGTTTGGATCTTTCCCAACATTTCGTTGAGAGGTGGAACGAGGTGAAACGTAGGAAGGTACGTGGTCAGATGGTCAGATTATGTGGACGTTTCAAGGCTGATTTGATGCCACGTTTTCAAAGTACCGTAATGACGAGTAAGTTCAACAATTTCAAATGAAGTGTCCAACCTTACCGCTCCACAGTCGATACGACTGGCTTGCGCTTCCCCACAATGTAGCGATCTCTCCGAACGAAGCTGTCGTCCGTATGTAGATGGTTTGCGGTAATTTTGTTCAACGCTAATAATCCACAGGCCATCCCCATCGTGAGAAATGGCATCGAATGGGTCGTCGTTTCAAACAACGTTTCCACCTCGAAGATGATGAGGTAGTCGAACCGCCTTACACTCCTCCCCCGCATGGGGTTTGCCGTGTGCAGGCCGTGCGGAGTGTCTGTGACTGGAGTCACGGTGTGCTTACGGAACACAGCATTCAAAATGCTTGTACGTCTTCCCCACGCGCAAGCCGCATGTTTGTTCTGAAACCTTGGTACAGATATTCAATTGATCAACGAGGCCAATCATTTCATATATATTGGTACGTTCCGATGCTGAAGATTTTATCCCAATGTGATATTTACGCTCGTGACTGATCTAAAGAAAACCAATTCTTGTGAGTGTGGCAGTAACGTGTATGTCCGGTTATCTGATCCATTTTGCTATATTTAGCATCTCCAACACGCGCGAGGAAGGCCCGGTCAAGAATCAAATAGCAAAGGCAATTGTCGGGCGGATTATTGAAGCCGCCAGGGATGGTCTGAAGTTCAAGGTTTGGAATGTCCTTCGTTACTATTCGCCTGATTTTTTAGTGATGAAACCAGGTTATTGTGGTTATCCCTGAGCTGCCTGGATTTGCCGGGGATATCAAGAACGATAAATCTTTGAAGATTATTATGGCAGCACAATACCGCACGATTAACCGCGGCGGTCACAGTATATACGAGGAGATCCGAGCTGCTGGTTTTGAACCGTAAGTTATAATTGTTATATTTTAATTTGCGCTGAATAGTTTCTCGGATATTAGGATGGACTACATTCGTTTCTACCACTTGCGTTCCTACGACAGGATCAATGCTCCGCAGAGTAAGTTAACTCGTAAATGACACTGCAAGTCTATTCTAAGCGAGGCCCAACAGAGTCGTTAATATCACAAATGGAGGCAAACTCAGGAGTTTCATTTTACCAGGCCCAGACCGCTCTTGCGCGTCAATGGGAAGGTCCCCGTTACACTAGCGGCGACACTCCAAAGGAAGTGTTTATCAGAGTGCCTCAGCCTGCGCAGGAAGGCATAGGTTCAAACCAGCAGACCAAGATGAAGCTTGTGAAGGTGCCTCTGCCAGCTTCATATGATGAAGCAGTGGACATTATTCGGAGGTTCGAGGGAGGCTCAGATGACATCAAAGGCGATGAAGATGTGTCTGATACCGTAGCGCAGCACAAAATGCTGGACAGAACACGCTTGACTGATGAGATTTGGTATGGTTCGGAACAAGAGGAGCGTGATGCGTACGTCTATTATTGCATATCGCTACGCCCAACTAATTCGTCGGAAAGATACGTGTCGGAGCTTCTTTATATCCACTCGAAGGTTATGATTGTTGATGATAGGCGCGTTATTGTGAGTGCTTCTAGACTGGCTGTATTTTTTCTGATCGGTGACTCTGAGCCTAGTTGGGTTCTGCGAATTTGAATGACAGAAGCCAAAAGGTTCGTCGTTTCCGCTGAAAAGGCATGTGTAAGCTAATGACCCTCGCCTTCTAGGGTGACGGCGATTCGGAAATTGCGCTCGTTGTCGAAGACGGTGACATGGTACGATCGACGATGAATGGGCAGCCATATATGGCCGCACGTTTTGCGACTACTTTGCGTCGCAAGCTCTTCCGGGGTGAGATTAGCGTCAAAGCTACCCGAGCGTTATTTAACTGCTATACAGAGCACCTTGGCCTCATTGAGCCCCAGAACGTCCTTCATTCCAGGGAGAAGGTGACCTCATTCATGCGATGCGCTCCAGAGCCCAACGACGACGAGATCGGGACGCCGGAAGACAATGCCGTCGCTGATCCCCTTGCAGACAGCACCCTAGAACTCTGGAATAGTACAGCAAGAACGAATCGCGAGATTTTCACAGAGGTCTTCCGTCCTGTGCCCACTAACCTTGTTCGTTCTTGGTCCGCATACGAGGCAAGTGACGATATTTCCGATCTTCCTCGGTGCCTGTCTGACGTTACTATACAGAATTATGTGCCAAAGGTCAAGACTGGTCACGTTGTACCGGAGATACAGCTGCAGCGCATCAAGGAACGCCTTTCCCATGTCAGGGGTTCAGTTGTCGAGTGCCCTCTGGTGCGTCTTTGATGATCTATGGGGAGATTGGCGCTCACATGTCACCCCAGGATTTCTTGATAGATGACAAGGAGTTCGTCGAGGGTGTAGACTGGCTGGGATTAAATCCGACGCTTCCGATTTACATCTGATCATAAGTCGTGGATCGTCATGGGGGACTGACAGAACGATATTCTTGTATGTATGGACCGATATAGTGGCATGTAATACTAGTATGATTGTTACGCCCTTCTCCACGTGAATCACGCAATGCGCGGAGTATGGAAAGCCGTGCGGAACCAGATTTTAAAACTATTAAATGAGGAATCAGTCAAGCACGATTTCAAACAAAAAAACCCTTCAAAACCGCGGCGAAGAGATAGATTGGCAATATTTAATGCATGTGCTAGTCAGGGGGACATGAGGCTTTCATTTGAGGGCTGAGCGAATGCCCGAATTGTTTAGAGAGTTCAAGCTCCACTTGTTACAATAGTCGAAATAAGGGTTCCGGTGGCAGACGGGCATAATAAGCCAAGTAGATTCTTAGAAGCGCTTCCGCTCCACTGCGCTTGCGTTTCCCTTCCCAGCTGACTCTTCACTTCTTGATATCGTTCGCTCGTCGTCTCCAACGATGAGCACGATGACTGACTCTAACCAGCAGGGTCTTTCTTATCCATTTCTTTCTCATCTTATTGCACTGCTATCAGCCTACGAACTATGTCCTATGTCTACGCCACACCCACGATATGATGGGCCTGCAGATTGGCAGACAGACACCATCCTGCGCTCTCTTGAAGCCGTTGCACGAAGAATGTATACTGCGGAGGAGACTTTGGCTTCGATCAAAGCTTCGGAGTGTTGGCAAACTAATGGGCCAGAGACAAAGAAAAGACGCAGTGTAGGCGACACTCGCATATCATCATCTTCGTCTTCTCAGAAAGAGACCAACCCATTTTCTTCCCTCACGCAGTCCAGCACCAATGTCAATGCTTTCGCTCCGTCTCCCAGTATCCCAGCATCAACTCATAGTTTCCAGACCAACACCTCAAATTTACCGCCCACCGCAGAATCAAATGATGTCGACATGCAGGAGCCCGATAGCACACATGATGTCGATCGCATACCAGGAAACAAACAACACTCCGCTCGCGCAAGCTCAATGTCCTTATCACTCGACGGTATCCCAACTCATATTGATGTTGCAACTCTCCTTCGGTCATTTAACAATGGAAACTCGGCATCGGCATCGGCACCCCCCACCTCGCACATCGAACATATGGCTTGCCCAACATGCGGAAAGGCTATCACCGACACTTTGACTATGAGCCGGATCAACAGCTCCTTTGATGGCTCACCCTCTGGATCTCCTCTTGTCGTCCCTCCTGGTCCTCTTGCTGCTGCGGCGTTCGAAAGCGGCATGAGCGCCGTCGAAGAACTGAGGCTGCTCAAGGCTCAGGTTCAAGATGTCGCTCGTGTGTGCAATGCTGTGGCCAGAGGTGACTTGTCCCAGAAGATTACGGTTCCCGTCCAGGGTGTGGTTATGGTTCAATTGAAGGATGTCATAAATACTATGGTATTCTTCTAGAATTTCATCATTAGAGCTCGCTCATGCACATCATTGTCAGGTCGATAAATTGGGACAGTTCGCCAAAGAGGTCACTCGTGTCAGTCAAGAAGTCGGTACAGAAGGGTACAGTGACCAGAAATCCGGATCCTAAATGTTTTAATCAGTATTTCGCAGTAAACTCGGTGGACAGGCTCTCGTATTGGATGTCGAAGGTACCTGGCGGGAACTGACTGGCGTCGTCAATAAATTAGCCGCCAATTTGACCAATCAAGTCCGAAGTATCGCCAAGGTCACTAAAGCTGTCGCGTTGGGAGATTTATCAAAACAGATCGATGTCGATGCTCGCGGCGAAATCCTTGATTTGAAGAATACTGTAAACGGAATGGTCATCCGACTTCGTGCATTAGCCGCTGAAGTCACTCGTGTCACATTGGAAGTCGGCTCTCAAGGCAAGTTGGGTGGTCAAGCGCATGTGCCAGATGTCGAAGGTGTTTGGTTCGAGTTGGTTCGCAATGTATGCCCGTCACTTTGTCTTATCGGCGTGGGGGCCTTATCTGCGTCTCAAGGTCAATCGGATGTGCTCAAGCTTGACGGATCAAGTGCGCTCTATCGCCAAAGTCACAACCGCCGTGGCCAAGGGTGACTTGACGCAGAAGATTGAGATCCAAGTCGAAGGCGAAATGTCAACTTTGAAGGGCACTGTCAACTCCATGGTGGACCAGCTGAGCGCCTTTGCATCAGAAGTCACTCGTGTCGCGCTTGAAGTCGGTACGCAAGGTATATTGGGTGGCCAGGCCCGCGTAGAAGGTGTGCAGGGCACATGGGCTGACTTAACACGCAATGTCAACGTGAGTCATCTCAACGATAGTCTGGTGTCGTCGAGTGTCGCTGATATGCTGTGGGACAGAAAATGGCTAGCAATTTGACTGACCAAGTACGATCGATTTCGGAGGTCACAAAGGCTGTCGCGTTGGGCGATCTAAGCAAAGTCGTCAACGTCGATGTACAGGGAGAAATGCTGGATTTGAAGATGACTGTTAACTCTATGGTTGCCCAATTGTCTACGCTCGCCAACGAAGTCACTCGTGTGTCTTTGGAAGTCGGTACAGAAGGTATCTTGGGTGGTCAAGCATATGTCCCCGATGTACAGGGCATGTGGAAGGTAGGGCGCAAAGATAGAGATATGATACATTTCTGACGTTCACTACAGGTTCTTACAGATAATGTCAACCTCATGGCCATGAATTTGACCAACCAGGTGCGATCAATTGCAGAAGTGACGAAGGCTGTCGCTGGTGGCGACTTGACAAAGAAGATCGAAGTCGACGTGCGCGGCGAGATCAAGGAGTTGAAGGAGACTGTCAATGGCATGACCGAAAGCTTGAGTCTCTTCGCCGATGAAGTCACTCGTGTCGCAAGAGAAGTCGGCACGGAAGGACGATTGGGAGGTCAGGCTCGTGTAACTAACGTCGGTGGTACATGGAAGGTGAGTGTGGTGCACAGTTCGTGTATCAATGCTCATCTTGAATAGGACTTGACGGACAACGTGAACGTCATGGCTGCTAATGTAGGCACATTTCAGCTTTACGGGAACTAGCACTGATTTTTCCCGGCGTCGTAGTTGACTTTACAAGTCAGAACGATTGCTGTCGCAACCGTGAGTATTACCTGCCGCGACCCAGACCTTCTGTTGAATTTGTCATCAGACTGCTGTCGCTCGCGGAGACTTGACTCAACAAATCACTGGTGTCTCCGTGTCCGGAGAGATGCTGAGCTTGGTCAACACTATCAATGACATGATTGCCCAGTTGGCGATCTTCGCCAAGGAAGTCAAGAAGGTAGCCTTCGAAGTCGGTACAGAGGGTAAACTGGGTGTCCAGGCTGAAGTGGGCAACGTCCAGGGTATCTGGCAAGAAATCACGTAAGTAAGGGTCATGATCCGGAGAGATGGGTATTGACACCGCTGAAGCATGTCCGTCAACACTATGGCCGGGAACTTGACTACGCAAGTCCGTGGATTCGCTCAAATCTCGGCAGCTGCTATGGATGGTGACTTCACTCGTTTCATCACTGTCGAGGCCAGCGGAGAGATGGACTCTTTGAAAACACAGATTAATCAGATGGTCTTCAATTTGCGTGACAGCATCCAGAAGAATACCGCCGCGAGGGAGGCGGCTGAGCTGGCGAACAGGAGTAAATCTGAATTCCTGGCGAACATGTCGCATGAAATCAGGTAACAGTGTTCTTTTTTCCTGTCTCGACATTGCATGCTCAAGCTCTCATAGAACGCCAATGAACGGAATTATCGGCATGACGGAACTCACTCTTGACTCTGATTTAAACCGATCACAAAGGGAAAGTTTGCTCCTAGTGCACTCATTGGCTCGCTCGCTGCTACTCATCATTGATGACATTTTGGATATTTCGAAGAGTGAGCTTCTATTCCCGATGTTGATGTATTGATCTGATGTACATGTTCTACAGTTGAGGCCGGTCGAATGACCATGGAGGCTGTCTCGTACTCCCTCCGTCAAACAGTATTCGGGATCCTCAAGACCCTTGTCGTTCGTGCATCACAAAACAACCTGGATCTCACATATGATGTCGACCCGGACATTCCTGATCAACTTATCGGTGATTCACTACGTCTTCGTCAAGTCATCACGAATTTGGTTGGCAACGCCATCAAGTTCACTCCGTCCAAGGTCTCCCGCAAGGGCCATGTTGCTCTAAGCACGAGGCTACTGGCGCTGGATGACTCGAGTGTGACCCTAGAATTCTGTGTCACTGACACGGGGATCGGTATCGCCAAAGACAAACTAAATCTCATTTTCGACACCTTCTGTCAAGCAGATGGTTCCACGACAAGAGTGCGCGTTCATATTACAATTTATCGCAAGGGTTGCAGCTGATCGTACCATAGGAATATGGTGGAACCGGTCTGGGTCTTTCCATCTCCAAGCGCCTCGTCAACCTCATGCAAGGCAACATGTGGGTGGAGAGCGAGGTCACGAAGGGAAGCAAGTTCTTCTTCACGATCACATCGCAGATTTCCCAAAGTACGCTGGAGACCACACTGCAAAAGATGCAACCATTCCAGAAGCGTGCTATTTTGTTCGTTGACACCCTCAACGACACGACTGGAGTTGTCCAACGGATCCAGGAGCTAGGACTGAGACCATATGTCATCCATGATGTCAGCGAGGTAGCCGATAAGGAGCGGTGCCCGCATATCGACACTATCGTTGTGGATTCATTGAGCATGGTACGTCACTTAGGTGTCACATGAGTTCATATTGGCCTCATACATTCGTCATAGACTGAAAGTATCAGGGAATATGAGCACCTGCGCTACATTCCCATTGTATTATTGGCGCCTTCGATGCCACGTCTGAACCGTGAGTATGCGAGGATGTGCTCTGGTGACGTGGGGTTGACAGTCGTAGTTAAATGGTGCTTGGACAACAGCATCAGCTCGCAGGTTACGACCCCCGTCACGGCCCAAGACCTTGCTTCCGCCCTCATTTCTGCCCTGGAGTCGAATACTGTCTCACCCGTCTCGGCACCGAATGACATCGTCTTTGACATCCTCCTGGCTGAGGATAACATGGTGAACCAGAAACTAGCAGTCAAGATTCTGGAGAAGTACGGTCACACAGTCGAGATCGCGGAGAACGGAAGTCTAGCTGTCGATGCTTTCAAGGCACGGATACAACAGAACAAGCCATTTGACATTATCCTGGTGAGTGTTTTCTTTTTGCTCAATGGTCCACAGTAGTAATATCTCCCCTAGATGGATGTATCAATGCCTTTCATGGGAGGAATGGAGGCGACTGAGCTCATCCGAGCGTATGAGATGCACAAGGGACTGCTGCGGATTCCTATCATTGCTCTCACTGCTCACGCTAGTACGTTGCAATCTCGTGGCTCAGGGGAGGTGGCTGAATTTTTTTTCAGTGATTGGTGATCGCGAGCGATGCCTGCAGGCAGGTATGGACGATCACATCACCAGTACGTGCCCCATTTATCCGCGAGTCTCTTGGTCTCACGTGCTACTCATTTTGCAGAGCCCCTTCGTCGTGGAGATCTTTTGAACTCGATCAACAAGCTCGCAGGCGAGCGCGCACAGCTAGCCAAGCAGCATCACCTCCTCCACCGACCACCTGCTCTCATGGCACCATGACTGATGCTTTTCTGCATGATTTCATTGTTTCAGGTTTTGTATACCCTTGTTTGATGTCGATTCCGGTTTGTCGATGCTTCTAGTAACGTTTATGGCTTTCCAATGCTACCCCACCCATGTCAAATTAATCTGTACGATAGCATGTTCATTTCTTTTGTTACACTGTCTCAGACTCGTTGGGTAATCTCATATTCGAACCCCCTGTATGTTGGCGTATAATGTTGGGTTCATCCTATGTACGGGAAGACTATGGTTTGGTCTGGCTACTGGAGGCTAGGTTCACGGTGGTTTTAGGTCTTTATAGGTGTCTTGTCAATTATAGATGATCAGTTGGAGTTGATTGACGTTGATGAGATGTTGTGAAGGTGCAGTGCCCACTCGTTTATGTAGCATCCCCAAGATCCCTTAATAGATTCTCTTCGCCGAGATCCAAATTTGAACTCGAACAGCACACAGTGATTCATGGCAGTGTACGAGCGGTATCAGTGTTTCACAATACATCACCCTCACGCATCGGATCTCACATTTGGCACGGAGCTGATGGAAATCAAGAGGTAAGTCAAGTATAGTATGTACCACAGCCAAACCTCATGGCATCTTAATTTTTTCCCACTTCGGACCGTCGGATGATCATCGATCAGATATCAATATTAACCATCCAGGGTGACAAAACAAGAAATCAACAAGAGGCAGTGCCAAGGCAGCTTTTACCAGTTTATTTCTACGGTCCGAGATAAATATGGTGTTAATAAGAGAGGGTATTCATGAACCATATGCTAGTCTCTAGTATGCAGCTGACCTAAATAAATTTAAGATGAACGCTGAACGATATCTTGTTACGCAAACAAGTGTTGATATGATGATGTCCAGAAAAACGGCCCTAAAAGATCACAAGTCGGCACTTATGCTCAGAGGATGAGAATACCGCAAACAATGGCAACAGCCAGGCTGAAGGCCCCGGTAGCTGCTTTCATGCCAACAACACCGCCGCCGACGAGAGGGCTGCTGCCGCTGCTGCTAGTACTAGTGGTCTTAGTGGAGGTGGTGCTGCTAGCGCTAGTTGTCGAGCTTCCGCCTGTAGTCACTGTCGAGCTTCCGCTTGCAGTCACTGTCGAGTTTCCGCTAGTAAGCTGTAAATATACGCCGTCAGGCCACCACAAGCGAACCAGTGGAATTATCAACGAACAGTGAGAGATCCACCGCAAGCTTCGTTCCAGCTGTCGAGGGCGGACTGAGCTTCTGTCTGGGTTGATGGTTCAGCCGCAACGACGCAAACCAAGCATGATTGAAGCTCGGGTCCGATAGCCGACGCGCAGATGCAAGACACAGTGGTGCTGCAGGTCTAGGGGGAACGTCTAAGCGATGTCAAAAGCTTAAATATCAGGCGTACTCACAGTGATTGTGTCGACGACTTGGCAGATGCTTTGGCATTGAGAGGGAAGCTCGCTCGTGCTATCCTGCCGGATAGCAAGGGCATTGGGAGAAACATCGCGTGCGAGAGGAGCGGCTAGATGCGATGAGGACGTGTTAGTTCACGAATAGATATCAGTGTATCGAAAGTTTACCTTGCGCGGCAGCAACAAGAACTTGAAGGAGTGGAGTGATTTGAACCATTGGAAAGTTGGATGGTGACCGGCTACGCACGGGGCTTAGAAGAGACAGATTTCGGAAAGCGGGGTTGGTTGGTCTTATAGGAAAATTTTAGCGCCTGCCATACGTCAGAAGGGAATAAGGATGCTATGTAACTTGAGGGTGCGAGCCGCCCTGAGGAGGATCACGAAGTCACGACCAACAGCGGCCGACATGCCAATACTAGAATCGGCGATCTAACGGTAGAATAATTTTGTGTCCTTTTGTGCCTTGAAGCTCTTAATCATTCTTGATGCACCTGATGTCCCAGCGGGAGGCTATGTCACGACTCATGGTGTTGCGTTTGTTTGCAGCCTGGGATAGTGAAATGAGTGGGTCAGGCTTGTAGTACCGGGTGCCCTCGAGCACGAAGTCGCAGTGTTGGTTGAGACCTAGTACTCAGGCTCATATTGGTGGAATGATAGATTGTCGGTCAATGATATTTCTTGTAGTAAATCGCGTACTTTATTGGACTTTATTTGAAGCGGCCGACCGTCGGCCCCGGTCCATCGCGACGCTATATAATAGCGCATGATGCTGATCGGTATGCGATGTCGATCGTTTGCACCCGAACTTGCAATTGCGAAACTTTCAAGCGCAAAACACCTCATTGAAGCTTTTGAAGTCGTTCAACCTTTGGGCCACGAATCACTATGACTCGGATATGTAGAGTACTTACATAATGTACACAATCCCTCATCGTCACGGTGAAGCTTGACCACCGTATGGCCGAGTACTTATGCCGGACCAGGTATAACTGTATCCTTTATCAACTTGCCTGGGTAACACCATCTCCTTTGATGACATGGAGACTGATCGGCTATGCCAGGACGTCGAAAGTGCAGTCTGACGATAGGTGCTGCTCAAAGCTTCGTACAGCTTATGCAAGTCAGACAAACCTCCAGCCTGGCTTGCGACCAGAGCACCAGCACGATGAGAACTGATGAGTTATTCTCGAAGGTCACGCGTCGGGCCCAAGCTATAATAAGGCCCCGTGGGAAACTGCCGTATTCGTCAGCATTGAGCAATTTCTTCATCTGATGGATATGACCGTCACAGCTGCAGTACGACTTCTGCCCGATGTCCCAAATACCCATGTCTGTTGGGATCACAATGCCTGTACACTCCTGTACGTACACCTTTTTCTGATCGCATGTAAACTGATCGGCCTCGCTGAACGTCGAAAGTGCTATATTGTTGTTGTCGAGGCTTCGCGAATTGTACAACTTTTACAAGTCGGATCATGATAAACCTCGAGGCTCAGCGCTCCAGCCTGAAGCTTGCGACCAACAGCACACGTGAGGTTGGGCTATATTAATAAGGTCCTGCGGGGAATCGGCATCCGTCAGCCGTAATGCAACTATCTGACTGTCTGAAGATAGCAGGTTCCCGTTCCAGAGTTTTGCTAGCCTGCAGGTTTGAACATTTTAAGCGTCGAACCAACGTTTGAATGTGAGTTAACTTGAATCATCGTGTATCATGCTGTCGGGATCGCATCACTAGTAGAAGTGCGTAGCTCCTTCACAAGACTATGGACCGCCTTTATTCAGTATTCAATTTTATGACGCCACACGGTACTATGTACCAGCCCACAAACACTTTGGTCGTCACAGATTTATGTGGGACCAAGATCATCCCCTTGAATGAGCTACGGGTTCAAGAAAGCCCCCGCTGCAAGAAGCGTTTGACGTGTCTCCAGAAAACTCGTTCAGAAGCTCACCCGGTTCGCTTATTTCCAATTTTCCATTGCTCCGCCTTCGTATCCGATCTCTACAGTTGTCTGATCTCCCACCGCGTGGTCAATCCCGCTGAGGATGTTTCGCGTCACTTCGCTGCAAAGTCAAAGGCCTTTTCGCTCGATGTGCTGGACGGCCCAACCCCTCTCAACCTAATTCCCCCTTGGCGCATGAAAGACAGGTGTGGGGGGTCTTTAGTCAGCACGCATTGCAGTATCCTTAACAGATGGTCCGAAGCAGGAATCTCCACGGCTCGCGGTACCCGAAGAGGGCGTCGAGCTTCCGAACATGACCTCTGGCCATCCTAGTGTATTGATTAAAGAACCCCCCCAAATCATGACCTGCAACGCTTCATGCATTTCCCCCTGCAACCGGCACATGCTCTTGTTAATACTGCCGCACTTTTCGATGAAATTGCTGTTCAAACTCTCAACAACTTAGTGCTGCCAGTGAGGGTTCGGATAGACGACAGATGGACTGTGTTTGGACCGAAGGACAAGCATTTGTTTTGGGTCCCACCATTATACACTTTCCGGTGGTACCCTCCGAGGATGCGGTGGGTCAGCCCGCCCAACACGCAGGTGGATCTCAGCCATATGGCTCATGGGTTATCATGGGAATCTTGTTATAGAACAAACACATATGTTTGACATATAGATAAGTATGAGTTTCGCCGTACAGTATATGATAATCATTACAACCTTGACGAACACTTTTATGCTGCACCTTCTCTTAACAATGGCTGTTTGTCAAGCATGCGAGACTTTGTATTGGTGGTAGTCGAGGGTGATTGAGGAGTAAGGATAGGCACCATAATGCCGTCGTGCAATGCAGATCTAGGGAATTGAGCTGAGGACATGCAAGAAGTCGCCCTGTGTGTGTCCTATCGTTTCCCATTGTTGTGTGCTCCCATACAGGTGAGGGGAAAACTTGGCGGGGCCGCCCAGGGGGGCCATTCTTACCATGTAGGCTTGCATCACTCATCAGTATCGTAGTACATCGTAAGGCAATAGATAGAATCTAGTTGTATATCATAGTCATAGTACAATACAAATCACTGAAAATAACAAGTACGCAAGCGCGACAAAACCCGATCCAGTCCATACTGGAGAAGCAGACGCTCAAGGATTATCAATGCATACATTGGAAGCTTGTCATAAAGCATTTGAAATTCTTCTCTGGATTCTGACCTGGTACAGGCCCACGGATAAGATGAGAATTGAGCCCCTTCAGTGAATTTACCCATCTCAGACGGGCAGCCGGGCGTGACAATGTACAGTGGCTCAAAAAACTGTCCACATGTTTTCACATTTTTCACTATCTATGATATTGTGTGATAATATCCAAAGACCTCAAGGACATGCTGGTACCATATTGTAGTACTACTTCAGGGCTTTCAATTGAGCACTATGCCGTGGGAATTGGTGAAGATAAGGTGGAGATATGAGGCTTACAAAATGATGACTCATGCGGACAGTTTTTTGACTCAAGTATTTTACAGTGATAATCAGGTATTCTAGTACTTTGTGTGACCTCCCTTGGCTTTAATTACTACCTCTATCCTTCTAGGCATACTCTTGAAACTATATCTAACTATATAAACCAGAATGTCTCTTGTGTCATAGTCAGAATCACCATAAAAGCCATCTCCTCTGCTTAAAGAGATAATATCCTCTCCCTGTCCTATTCTGGCCTCTCTGCTCATCAAATTTCCTCTAGAACTGGAGTATGCAAGTATACTGTGACCAATTTTATCAAAGAAAACCACCTGGACAAGGAAAACTCTTGTGGAGGACATCCATCTCTACTCATAAGAGGGCTATCATCCAACATATCACTACAGGAAAGGCTGATAATGCTGTCCAAGCCACCCATTATATCAATTCCACCATTAACACCACTGTCTCTTCACAAACTGTGAGGAATGTTCTCAAGGTGGCTCATCTCAAGGCAGTAACAAAGCAGACATACCTATTCTCTCTATTACACATAGGCAGAGAAGACTAGCCTTTGGCTTGGCCCATCAAAACTGGACTATAGAGGACTGGAAGCATGTTATATGGTCAGATGAGACCAAAATCAATAGGATTGGGTCAGATGGGAAGGTATATGTATGGAAAAAGAAGGGTAATTCTCTAACAGACAGAGAGG
Source organism: Suillus paluster (assembly GCF_016628075.1). Lineage (NCBI taxonomy): Eukaryota > Fungi > Basidiomycota > Agaricomycetes > Boletales > Suillaceae > Suillus > Suillus paluster. The sequence goes on from NW_024537606.1 coordinate 176,329, forward strand.
TTAGTGGGACTGTCACATTTGGAGGAGGTTCTCTAATGGTATGGGGCTGTATGGGATGGAATTGTGTGTGTATGCTTGCTGAAGTTGAGGGGAGGGTAGATGCTAAGCAGTATGTGGACATTCTAAATGACCACTTGCTGCCTAGCATAGCTGAATCAGGGATTGAGGGAGAAGACATCATTTTCCAACAGGATAATCATCCCAAGAATACATTTAGGAGAGCCAGACAATGGTTTTAAGAATATAATATCAATGTTCTTGACTGGCAAGCACAGTCCCCTGATGTCAATGTCATTGAACATCTCTGGGGAACACTCAAGATGAAGCTTCAAGCCTATGAAACCCCCCTAAAGGAGTATGGGAGCTATGGGAGAGAGTAGTAGTGGAATGGTGAAATATTACAGCAGAATATTGCCAGAAATTGATTGAGAGTATGCCTAGAAGGATAGTGGGAGTAATTAAAGCCAGGGGAGGTCACGCAAAGTACTAGAATACCTGATTATCACTGTAAAATACTTGAGTCAAAAAACTGTCCGCATGAGTCATCATTTTGTAAGCCTCATATCTCCACCTTATCTTCACCAATTCCCACGGCATAGTGCTCAATTGAAAGCCCTGAAGTAGTACTACAATATGGTACCAGCATGTCCTTGAGGTCTTTGTATATTATCACACAATATCATAGATAGTGAAAAATGTGAAAACATGTGGACAGTTTTTTGAGCCACTGTACCAATAGAGACGAGTCACCCGGTGCCGGCCCATGGCAATAATTGTACTGTGTTAGATGAGTGGGCCGAGGGGGTGGAGTGTCCAAGGCAAACGGATGGGCCAGGTGTATATAGTATAGATGGTAGTATAGCAATGTACTATATAGGAAATTATGAATAGTAGTAGTGAATCCAGTGTGTGACCAGTTGCTTGTGGTAACATAGCACTCAATCCGGTGATTCCACCGGTGGTCTGATCATGTAAAATGGTCAAGACTTGACAAAGTTATGAGTGCTACAAGAAAAAGTCACAAAGTCAGAGGATATATGATATCTAGACCATTGTGACCGGGATTTTTCAACTGGAAGTTATGTGACCAGTTGCTTGTGGTAGCATAGCACTCAATCCGGTGATTCCACCGGTGGTCTGACCATGTAAAATGGTTAATATTTGACAATGTTATGAGCCTTACAACAAGAGAAAGTCACAAATTCAGAGCATATGTGATATCTAGAACATTGTCAAAGGATACAGTGTTGTATCAGTTTATATCTGGACCATTGTAATCAGTATTTTTGCAACCGGTTGCTTGTGGTAATGTAGCACTCAATCAGGGGATTCCATTTTGCCCCTTTGATAGGAGAGTGTTCTAGCACTGTCAAAACATATTTAGGAGTATATATTAACATATTCCACCACTTAGTTGACCCCCTGAAGGGCTACATCAAACAATATAGCATATATACATGAAAACATAACTGATAAGAACCCTCCAACACTATCAAGGATGTTATTGGTAATCAGACACTTGGGATATGTCCCATGTATATCCCTAGTCACGGTCCTAAAATTCTGGAAAGATCCCTCAAGTATTGACTGTAAGATAAGTAAAACAACACAGGCTTGACATATGACAATTTACCCCTGTCACTGAAAGTCACTGACATATATCACACACACCAAAGATTTTAGTTACCACAAGCAACTGGTTACATAACTACTGGTCGAAAAATACCGGTCACAATGTTCTAGATATCACATATGCTCTGAATTTATAACTTTCTCTTATTGTAAGGCTCATAACATTGTCAAATATTAACCATTTTACATGGTCAGACCACCAGTGGAATCACCGGATTGAGTGCTATGCTACCACAAGCAACTGGTCACATAACTTCCAGTTGAAAAATCCCGGTCACAATGGTCTAGATATCATATATCCTCTGACTTTGTGACTTTTTCTTGTAGCACTCATAACTTTGTCAAGTCTTGACCATTTTACATGATCAGACCACCGGTGGAATCACCGGATTGAGTGCTATGTTACCACAAGCAACTGGTCACATAACTTCCGGTTGAAAAATCCCGGTCACAATGGTCTAGATATTATATATCCTCTGCCAGTGAATTTGTGACTTTTTCTTGTAGCACTCATAACTTTGTCAAATATTAACCATTTTACATGATCAGACCACCGGTGAAATCACCGGATTGAGTACTGTTACTAGAAACAACCAGTCACATAAATACCGGTCACAATGGTCTAGACATGATATATCCTCTGAATTTGTGACTTTCTCTTGTTGTAAGGCTCATAACTTTGTCAAATCTTAACCATTTTACATGGTCAGACCACCGGTGGAATCACCGGATTGAGTGCTACGTTACCACAAGCAACCGGTCACGTAAATACCGGTCAAAAAATACCGGTTGCAATGGTCTAGATATCATATATCCTCTGACTTTGTGACTTTTTCTTGTAGCACTCATAACTTTGTCAAGTCTTGACCATTTTACATGATCAGACCACCGGTGGAATCACCGGATTGAGTGCTATGTTTTACTATAAACAACCGGTCACATAAATACCGGACACAATGGTCTAGACATGATATATCCTCTGAAATTGTCACTTTCTCTTGTTGTAAGACTCATAACTTTGTCAAATCTTAACCATTTTACATGGTCAGGCCACCGGTGGAATCACCGGACTGAGTGCTATGTCACCACAAGCAACTGGTCACATAACTACTGGTTGAAAAATCCCGGTCACAATGGTCTAGATATGATATATCCTCTGACTTTGTGACTTTCTCTTGTAAGGCTCCTAACTTTGTCAAATCTTAACTATGTTACATGGTCAGACCACCGGTGGAATCACCGGATTGAGTGCTATGTTACCACAAGCAACCGGTCATGTAAATACCAGTCAAAAAATACCGGTTGCAATGGTCTAGATACAATATATCATAATATCCTCTAAATTTATGACTTTCCCTTGTAGGGCTCATAACTTTGTCAAATCTTAACCATTTTACATGATCAGACCACCGGTGGAATTGCCGGATTGAGTGCTATGTTACCACAAGCAACCGGTTACATAAATACCGGTCGTTGTTGCACCCCATAATACCGGCCCACCCGTCTCCATTGCACCCTATCATGCCGGCCCACCCGTCTTCATTGCACCCCATATCACCGGCCCACTCATCTTCATTGCACCCCATATCACCGGCCAACTCGTCTTCATTGCACCCAATAACGCCGGCCGACTCGTCCTCATTGCACCTCCTTTACCGGCCCACCCGTCTCCATTGCACCTGCTATACTGGCCCACTCATCTTAATTGCACCTTATTTACTGGCCCACCCATCTCCATTGCACCTGCTATACCAGCCCACTCGTCTCAATTGCACCCTATTCTCCGGCCCCCTCGTCTTCATTGCACCTTATGTACCGGCCCACTCGTCTCCATTGCACCTCATTTACCGGCCCACTCATCTCCATCACACCCCAGTTCCCCAGCCCACTCGTCTACATTGCACTCCATTCCTCCGGCCCACTCATCTATCACACACTGGATTCACTACTACTATTCATAATTTCCTATATAGTACATTGCTATACTACCATCTATACTATATACACCCGGCCCATCTGTTTGCCTCGGACACTCCACCCCCTCGGCCCACTCGTCTAACACGGTACAATTATTGCCATGGGCCGGCACCGGGTGACCTGTCTCTATCGGCACATTGTCACGCCCGGCTGCCCATCTGAGACGGGTATATGTTACTGCATTATGTGGAGAATTATCGCGTCTATGCTTCATTCTCCCTTCTGGGTTGAGTGATCGATGTAGTACTTGGTGTGCATCTTCAGCTGTACAAACACCGCCTTGTCTTTCCTCTTTGTCGACTTCCATTTGGTCATCAGCTTTTCCGCGTCTGCTGATTTTCTTCCAGCTCGTCGGGCGCCTGAGGGTTGTGCATTTGCTGGCTTTGACGAGGATTTTGATGGCTTCCTCAGGTGTCATGAACCTTTCGCATTTTGGTCATGGGATATGATGTTTGTCCTCGTTTACTTGTTTAGCATTTGTCTTCGGAGAGTAGTATATCCTCTAACGTCGTGTTGGTCAATTCTTTCAGTATCTAGGTCTTTGTTGTCGTTGTTTGCGTCGCAATTGAATGGGTAACTTACATGAGAGTGAGAAATATGTTAAGGGCACTCATTTTCTTGACAGTCGCCGGGTCCTAGTCTTCGATTTGGACTCTGTCCATCAATGTCAATTTTACGTGTCCATGTGCGCTTCTTCTCGAGGTAGGTGTCTTGTGTTCCAATGCCGACAATGACTCGGAGGGCGTCGATGGCCGTAGAGAATAGGAGGAAAGGATTTAGACTAATGGCTATCGGTCAGATTTGAGGACCCGAGAGAATCACTATCACAATTGAATGCGAGGGGGTGGGTTTTGGATGGTGTGGAGATACACGTTGGGCTCATGTACAGAAGTGCAGGGTACTACACTAGTAACCGTCGAGAAAGATACGAGTAGTAACTGGGAGTATTCTTGCTGTAGCCTTAATCCCTCAAACCCTGAGCATCTATGGAAACACAAGGCAGGCAGCAGGCAACTTACAATACACGCACTTCTGCACCTTAGAGCAAGACACCCATAATCCCCGCCCAAGTCCACCTCAACCTTCCAGTAAAATGTCGCAGCTCATTCCAAGTACCGAACCCCTTTGGGTTTTCAAAGATAATATAGACGTCGTACGCGATGTAGCAGTTTTACCTGATAGACGACATATGATCACAGGCTCCTGGGACAAAACACTTCGTCTGTGGGATCTGAAGAAAGGCGTAATGTTGAAGAAGATGGAGGAGCATTGCTATAGGGTTTGGGCATTGGCGGTATCAAGAGATGGGCAATTGATAGCAAGCGGTGATGAGAACGGAGAGCTCATTGTATGGCAAGTAGAAATGGGGGAATTATCTACCCAAACCATCAAATTCAAAGCCCACTCCACTTGTACCTACATGTTGGACTTTTCTCCCGATGGCACAATGTTGGCCACTGGTTCATCCGACAGAACAACAAAACTGTGGTCCTGGACCACGAAAACGTGGCAACTACAAGGAAATCCAATCGATTGTAGTGCCACGGTCCGCTGCGTTCGGTATTCGCCGTCTGGCAAACTTCTTGCGGTTGCAACAGACATCAATATCGAAATCTATAATTCAGCCACAAGAGCACGCATCGTAAACTTCAAGGGACACGAACGATGGAACTTGTCACTCGCGTGGACGCCTGATGGCACACGCCTCCTCTCAGCGGGCGATGAGAAGGATCCTAGCATACGGGAGTGGGATGTATCCACTTGGAAGCAGGTCGGTGATCCCTGGACTGGCCACACTAACGCCATCTATGAAATTGCCATTCATCCTGCTGGCACCCACCTCGCTTCCACATCTTATGACCGCCATGTACATCTTTGGCGGCTCTCAGATCAACGAGCCATCTCCAGCTTCCAGCACTCAGCTCAGATGACAGGTGTTACTTTCTCCGCGGACGGCAAATACATCCTCAGTGGAGGTTATGATCACATGATCTCAAAGTGGGAATTACCCAAGGTTGAGGTCTTTGATTCAAAGGTATGTTTCCATCATTGACTCTGATGATGTAATTTGAGTGTGCTCCTTATCGCAGATCTTCACCATCAACACAACCGCCCGCAATGCATATATTGCAGAGGACTTGTCTACTGCGGAAGAATTATTCACACAAGAGATCGCCACTAGTGACAACAATTACATTTCATATGCCAATCGCTCGTTTGTTATGGCGCGAAAACATGACTGGGACCATGCGCTTGATGATGCAATTCAGGTGAGATAGACTGGTCCATTATCGCTCCTTAATGAACGGCTAACTTCATCATGACATAGTCTATCACCATCCAGCCCACCTTGACGGGTTATATCCTCAAGGGCATTATTCAATGCAGAAAAGGGCAGGTCCGGGACACGAGGACAACATTTGACATTGTGTTTATGTTCACGAACGAAGATTCGAAAATGATTCATTTTCTTCTCTTGGTTAAGGCATGTTAAATTTGTCTCGTGTACTCTCTATCTCATTGTGCATCAGGCTATTGCACTGTTCGGCAATGATCGACATGAGGAAACAATGCAGCTTGTCCAACAGCTCGCTGCAGCTTGTCCGAATAATGATACTCTTGCATGTTGCATTGTGGAGGTGAGCACTTAATCAAGGTTTTGTGCATTGACACTGATTTCCTTGGCTTTGCACATCAGGCATATCTACATATGCAGCTCGGAATTAAGGCTTCAAATGGCTCACATCACGACGAAGCTGTCGAACATTTCACTGCCGCGGTCAACTCCAGCGCTTTATCGTCAAAATTGAACATTCATTTAATATACGAGGACCTTGTGATGGTACGCCAATATATTTTATCTGAACATGCTTTTCACGCTGAACTCTGTGCTTTGTGCAGCTCTTCGGATGGGACCTGAAGTCCTTGTGGCAAAATGCGCACCAGAATCGGTGTGATGCACTCCGTCAGGCATGCAGACTTGAAGAAGCTCGAGAATCATACCAACAGATGATGGATGCGAGTGATGAACATACAAAGGCTGCCTGCCTTGACTGGTCAAATGGCAAGTCTGGAGTTTGTTGTGTCATGCAAGCTACAATCCTCACCCGCATTTGTTTCAGCTTTCAAGCACGCCTGCAGCGCGCTCTACATCTCCAACGGAGATGCTGCTCTTGATGAAGGCAATTACGACAGGGCTATTGATTCATACACCGTGGCGATCAACCTGAATTCTACAAATGAGACCATCTTTGCAAACCGCAGCAAGGCCAGGTCGAAAAAAATGCTGTGGGAGGATGCACTTCTCAATGCGCAAAAGGTGCGATGGCATCTACTGTTCTGTTGCCAATGTTCACTTTAGCAACGCATAGTTCATTGAACTGAACCCTTCATCTCACGTTGGATACGAGTTGAAGCTAGCAGCTCTTCATGGTGCAGAACACTATGAGGAAGCTTTCGATGCCTTCAAAATTATGCTCTCAAAATTGGACATTGCTCCCAACATGGAAATACAAAGTAAGTTCTAAGTAGCGCATGGTCAAGATGCTCAACTCTTTCCTCAGAGCTGCGCAAGAATTATGTCAGTCCCTCCAAAGCAGCAGGTATTATTCAAAAGGTCATCGACATTCAACTCAACACTGCCCCTCCCCGTCTACTCAATGCCACTACCGGGCTATTATGTGACCGAGAAGCACAGAAAAGTGCCTTCAAAAAGAGCACAGAGTACAATGACCTACTGTTGTCAACTATGAAACAACCAGAGCTTCGGGGGCGCATCGCAGAAACAGTGGCGACGTACTTCAGTTATGTCATGCTGTCGCATAGGTGGGATGACACAGAGCCGTTGCTGCACAACATCAAGGACAAGATTGTGTACGAGTTGAAGGCAGATGGTGTTACGCTCTGCGTTGTCAGACATCTTAGCAGTAATCAAAAGTGGTCAAAAGTCTAGCTAACACCCTAGTGTTAGAGTCGTGCGAGTAAAGCAGTGATATTGCAGGCCCTGGTCTGCGTAGGTCAAGTTAAAGAGTACAAATGGTAGAGATGAGGTATATATAAAGGTATTGAAGAGGTGAATGAATAATAGAAGCAGAGCTTCAATAGTAATGAGCCAATGAGAAAAAGAGAAAGGAATCGTACAATAGAATGTTCTAGAAGTACATGTAATAGAAGTGTGAAATGTGAAGATGTGAAAGTGTGACAATGTGAAGGGTGTGACATAGTGTGACATGTGACAAGGTTTAGGGGAAAAAGGATAACCGTAACATTACCCCCGTTTTAGGTGATAATCTGAGTACTACGAAGAATGATTTAAAGGTGGTGTGCGCGTTTATAAGAAGAGAGAATATTGGAAGCATTACCCATTTGTCTTTCTGTCATCCATTCGTTCTCGGAACTCAGGAATCCCTTCCATTTTACGTTGTAGTATCTGCATGAGGTTGAACCTCTATGCCCTACAATGGCTTCTATCTCTTGTTCTTCTTCGCCGTCAATTAGGTCAGGTGGTGGTGCGACGAAGTTTGGGCCATGAGTATCGTTTTCTTTGTAAGGGGATAGAAGGGCGGCGTGGAAGACTGGGTGTATGCGCCATTGCACGGGAAGTAAGAGGCGATAGGTGACTGGGGAGAGGACGTCGGAGATGGTAAATGGTCCCTCTCGTTTGGGTGCGAGTTTTTGGTTTGGATATCCGAGATGGAGGTTTTTGGATTCGAGCCATACTTTATCGCCTTTGTTGAACGGTACAAATTTAGATGTGATTCGTTGTCTCATAGTATTGCACGCTAATTCATGAGCGGCTAAAGCTTTGTCACGTGCTTTATTGAGGATGATAAGACGTTGTTCGACGTTTGGGATATCGCTCTTTGGATGGAGGTCGGGAAGGTGTTTAGGGTGGTAACCCATCATGAGATAGAATGGTGATGTCCCGCGAGCGGAGTGGTGATGGGAGTTATGAAGGAATTCTGCGAGAGGGAGCATGGATGCCCAGCCAGTCGCGTCATTTGCGCAGAAGATCCGGAGGTAAACTTCGAGTTCTTGATTAACTCATTCGGTTTCTCCATCACTCTGGGGATGGAACACAGTGGAAAGGGAGTTCTTATATCCGAGGAGTTTTCCGAGTTTGATCTGGAATCTAGAGGCAAATTGAGGGTCCTCAGTCAGAGATAATTTTATCGTAAAGTCCATATCTAGAGAATACTTTAGAAAAGAAAACATTTGTGACGCCTTCAGCATCTATTGTTTTATTGCATGGGGTGAGAATTACCCCCTTCAAAAGGCCATGGTCTACCACAACCATGATGCTATCGTAGCCATTGGAAGGTGGTAGGTCGGTTATGAGGTCGGTAGAACAATGAGTGAAGGGTCGGTTAGATAACGGAGCGGGAATGGGGTAGAGAGGTGGAGTTGACAGGTGCGTGTTTACTTTGTTCTGTTGGCAGATGCTACAACCGTCGACGAAGTTCTTTACAAACGTGGATAGGCCAGGCCACCAGTAGTCTCGTGAGAGGAGTTCCTGGGTTTTGTATCATCCTGGATGGCCTGCTGTAGGGGAATCATGATGAAGGGAAGTAATATCGCGACGAAGGTCGCCTGGGGGTACATAAGTAAGTCCTTTGTAAGTAAGAATATTATCGGAAAGTTTCCAGTCAGATAGAGATGATCGAAGAGGGGGAGGAATAGCAGGGTTCTGTAGTGCATCAAGCGCTAGTTGAACTACTGGGTCGATGGAAGAAGAGATACATAATTGTTCAGAAAGAGAAGCAGAATTGATGAACATATAATCAGGAAGGAGTTGTATACTAGAGTTGTCTTTTTCGTTATTATCGTCTGGAAGGTGATCCAGTCTATGGGAAAGGGCGTCTGGAATAGTTAAGTCTTTTCCTGGTACAAACTTGAAGCGAATATTGAACTGAGAGAGAAAAGTTTGCCAACGTGCTTGGCGTCTATTGAGATCTTGCACGTCTCGGAAGTAAGTGAGGTTCTTATGATCAGTTTGAACTTCTACTGGGAAGGGAGAGCCTAGGAGATAATGGCGCCAAGCTTTGAGCGCTTGAATGACAGCGAGGAGTTCTCGGTCGTAGATCTGATAATTTCTTTCGGCGGGGGCGAAGGATTGGGAAAGATATGAACAGGGAAGCCATTCGCCGTTAGGATCTTTTTGGAGGAGTACTGCGCCTGGTGGCATATAAGGAGGCGTCAGTGGCAATGGCTGAATGGAGAGTGTCGATCGGGGATTTGAAGAATGGGAGCGGAGGTAAAGATGGATTTCAACTTTCAGAATGCGGAGTCGCGTTCATTGGTCCATTCGAACAGCATATCTTTCTTTGTAAGATCTATTAGGGGACGAGCAATGGTTGAGTAGTCAGCGATAAATCGACGATAGAAATTGGCAAATCTGAGGAAAGATCAGACTTCTTTGACTTTCTTCGGAGTTTCCCATTCGGAGTTTCCCTTTAGTTTAGCCGGGTCCATAGCTACCGATCCAGGTTTAATGATCATGCCGAGATATTCTATTTCCTCTACGTTGAACGTGCATTTCTCTGGTTTGAGGTATAAGCGATGTTCTCGAAGTCTTTCTAGTACGCGATGCGTTCGCTTCTGATGGGTTTCGAAGTCGTCTGAGAAGATCAGTATATCAGTCCATGTAAATGATTAGCCATCCTTCTTGGAGCATATCTCCGAACGTATCGTTCATCATGGATTGGAAGGTGGCGGGAGAGTTACACATGCCAAAGAACATTACCATGGGTTCGAAGAGCCCTCTAGCCATTGCAAACTGCTGCTTTCCATTGGTCGGTTTTCTTGAGTCGAACATTGTTATATCCCCATCGGATGTCCATTTTGGTGAAGATCTTCGCGTTCTTTAGCTTATCTATAAGATCAGAGATTAGCGGAAGCAGATAGTTGTTTTTAACCGTATGTTCGTTCAAGTAGCGATAGTCTTGGCAGGGTTGGAGGGAACCATCTTTCTTCCCGATGAAGAAGAATGGAGATGATTGCGGAGATTCAGAGGGGATGATGGTGCCTTTAGCAAGGTTTTCATCAATGAAATCGTTCATGGCCTTTTCTTTCGTGGGGTTAAGTGGGTAAATTTTGCATTTACGCGGTTCAAAGGTGTCTTTGAGATCGATTTTGTGATCAAACTTGCGTTCTGGTGGGAGTGTTCCGTTAGCTACTTCTCTGAATACGTCTTTGTATTTTCGGAAGATCTCGGGTACGAGTTCTTCGAACATTTTCTTCGGTTTGGCGGTGTCTTGGGCGAGGGTTTGAGAAATATTGTCGGCTTTCCTGACAAGGGTTCCGCGGGTAGAGAAATATTGGTGGTCGGCGGGGATGTGTTCATCTGTGAGAGGGGATTCAAAGGTTTCATAAGTTCCAATGACGTGATCGCCTTTGCAGTATGCAATTAAGAATTCGTCAGGTTCCAATTCTTCCTCTGTGTCATCAGCAGGTTCGGGGTCAAGGAGTTTAGGAATTTCAGGAGGAGTACGGAATACTTTCCGTAGCAGGATCCCATTCGTCTTCTAGGGTTTCCTGGGTGTCGAAGAATGTTTGTTCTTCTTTGTCTTCAACTTCTTCGATATATGCGCTTCGTTCGCGTAATGTTACTTTTTCTTCTAGCCAGTCTATCCAAGGGTTTTCTTCTTTTAGCCAGGAAATTCCCAGGATGATGTCCTCTCCTCCTAGGGAGGTTACAAGGAAACGTCTTTCCATGTGAATTCCTTTGATTCGGAACGATAATTTACAAGCATGCGTGATCTGACCTTGCTTGTTGAGTGTCCCGTCAACATTTCTAACTCTTATTGGTTTTCTTAGTTTTTCGGTGGGGATGGAGTTCCGTTGTACGAACATCCAGTCGATGAATTCCCCCTCTGCTCCACAGTCGATTAGAGCTGCGGCTTCGGCGATACTAGAGTCAAAGGTTAAAGGCAAACAAATAGAATTAGAGTCGCCAATCGATTGTACTACTAGTCTGATTCCAGGAGATACTGATGCCGGTTCAGTCTCCTCTAGGCAAAATCCTTCTCTTCCGACTTCTTTGCCTGGTGCGCTTTGAATGCCTTCCACTCCAAGAACTCTTTGCAGTCTTCATCGTCGTCTTTGCTCACCTTCTTGGCGGCGGTCTGGGTGCGTGGTGTAAATGCCGGATGGTTGGGGCAGTCCTTGATAAGGCCTTTCTTTCCGCATTTGAAGCAGAGGCCATTCTTGCAGTCTGTGTTCTCTCTCCTGCGGGGTTAAGTATGCCTTCTTTACCTGCCGTTCTTCCTCTTCTCCTTCTACCTCCGTCCTATCTATGTCCATAGCGTAGGGGTCTCGGGACTTGTAGTTGGTAGGTGCTGTAAGACTACGTCGAGATTCTACTTCTAAGGCTTTTTCAAGCCATGTGTCTATGGTAGCGGGTATGTTTTTCGAAGTTAAGTATGGTGTTTACGATTTCTTTCTTAAGTCCGTTTCTAAAGAACATGATCTTCATGCTTTCCTCAGTTATGCCCGTGTCTGCTAGGATGGTGCGGAATATGGATGTGTAAGCGGGAACACTTCCCGTCTGTCTCAAGGTGGAGATGCGACGGATCGCTGTGTCCACGATGTTCTTTGGATGGAATGTCTTCTTGAACTGTTCGAGGAATTTTTCGAATGTTCCATATGTTTTGGTAGTGTTGGCATCTTTGAATTGTCCTTCCGCCCATTTAGCGGCTTCTCCTTTGGTCATGAGGGATAGGATGAATACAATTTTCTGTTTGTCGATGGTGTAGATGGAGTCGTTGATGTCAAGGTAGGCTTCTACCTGTAAGAGCCATCCCTTAGCGGCATGGGTATTGCCGTTGAAGGGAGGGGGTACGTTGCCAATGAGTTTGGTCATTTCGTTGTTGTCTTCTTCTGGTTCTGGTTCTGATTCTGACTCGTCTAGAGGTGGTTGTTGGGCAGGAGGGAGTGGTGCGCGGACTGGGGGAAGTGGTGCGTGTGTGGGGACAGGAGAGACGAGTGGTGTTTCTGGGAAGTCGTTGTCAACGTAGGATTGGGTATCAAAGTCCCAATGCGTTCCTTTCTTGGCTTTGCTGTTTCTAAAGGTTCTCCACTGGTGAACGGTGAAGTTGTTGCTGTCGTTGTCTGGAGCAGTCCAGGTTCCTAGTTTCGCGTCCCAGGTAAAGCCGGGGTATTGCTTTCCGTGAGTGGCCGTTTTGACTTATCGGGTAGCAACAGCAGTATAAACCACGGATGCTAAGTCAAGGGTTCGTGGTGGTTGCTGTAGTCGGGGGACAGGCGGTCTGAAAAGTAACTTGACCTTTTGTTACGCTCTGCGTCGTCAGACGTCTTAGCAGTAATCAAAAGTGGTCAAAAGTCTAGCTAACACCCTAGTGTTAGAGTCATGCGAGTAAAGCAGTGATATTGCAGGCCCTGGTCTGCGTAGGTCAAGTTAAAGAGTACAAACGGTAGAGACGAGGTATATATAAAGGTATTGAAGAGGCGAATGAATAATAGAAGCGGAGCTTCAATAGTAATGAGCCAATGAGAAAAAGAGAAAAGGAATCGTACAATAGAATGTTCTAGAAGTACATGTAATAGAAGTGTGAAATGTGAAGATGTGAAAGTGTGACAATGTGAAGGGTGTGACATAGTGTGACATGTGACAAGGTTTAGGGGGAAAAGGATAACCATAACAGATGGTCGTTTCGTGAAGTTGCGGTCATTCTGCGGCATTGTTCATAGTGAGACAGAGTATCACTGGGCGTGGGTTGATTCGTGTTGCATCGACCAGACGAACAATGTCAAGCTCCAAACATCACTTGACTCCATGTTTGCCTGGTATCACCATTCAGCACTCACGGCCGTCTACCTGTCCGACATTCTGCCTTCGTCCAAGTCTGGCGCGCTGGCAAAGAGTGCTTGGAACACCCGAGGATGGACTGTCCCGGAATTCCTGGCTCCTAAAGTCATTCACTTCTACCAGCAGGATTGGTCCCCATATCTTGAGGACCACTCCCCCAACCACAAAGAATCTGTTGAGATCATGCATGAATTGGAGGGCGCAACAGGCATAGATGCACGCACCCTCGTTGCCTTCCAACCGGGAATGATAGATGCCCGAGAGAAACTCCAATGGGCGTCTGCACGTGTTACCACTAGGCCGGAAGATATTGCATACTCATTGTTTGGCATTTTCGACGTCCGACTTCCTATCCATTATGGCGAGAATGTGCAGAATGCGCTCGGGCAGCTCCTGCAGAAGATTGTGGCTCAGTCCGGTGACATCACCGCCCTCGACTGGGTTGGACAACCATCCATGTTCAACAGTTGTCTTCCTGCCAACATTTCATCATATGCAGCTCCCCCATACACCCTCCCATCTTTATCTGAAGACGAAATTCACACAGCGGTATCTTCACTGCAAAACAACGTGGCTGTCACGAAGTTGGCCTTGAAAATTTACGACCAGCTTGACAATACGGGTGCCCCTCGCTTCACAAACTGCAGACTGCATCTACCTTGCATTGCATTCCGTGTCATGGAAGTCAGACGGAAAAATGGCACAACCCAAGACGCTCGTTTCACGTATGGAATGAAGGCAGTTGGGCTTAAAAACCTGTTGATCACCACAAAAGAGGCGCTGGTTCAATTTTCACGGGAAAAGCCCACTCGACAAAAATTCTTACTTGTCCGTCCATGGGACCGTCGCCTCCTCGAGCTGCCTGGTTTTTCAGAGCCGCCTGCCTTTGCAGATGACGCGCAAAGCTTAGGAGATTGGTCCGAGCTCGAGTCTTTGTCAGAGCACTCGCCCGGCAGTTCTCCTGTAGAACAAGAACTGGATGATCCAGAATCTCAATTGCGAGCCTTGCAACTAATGGTTCGCCTTGGACGGCGGTTTGTCGCATTTTTACTAGCGCGGCAGCCTGGTGGAGAATACAAGAGGATCACATCAGATCACAATATCATCGCAAAAGTTAGAGATGTGACTGCTGTGACGGACATCAGGACCCTAGAAATATTGTAGCTATCGCCTTTTTTTAAAGCCCAGGAATCTCTGAGCAGTTCTTAGTTTGTACCTTGATGGTGCATACGCATACAATTTCCTTCAAAGCAGATGTACGTTGGAGCCCATTATTCTACATGATTCACGTTGATGCCCCACTCGAGGTGATGGATTATACATGAACCGATACCACATTCAGCTACATGTCATGACATCCCTGATGAGTCTCAAGTGGTGACTGTGATTCATCAGTAAATCACGAGTTCGCTTTTCAGCCTTTTTCTACAATTTAATAAGAGACCATTTGCTTTTTGTCCCCTTTTCACACTTATCTTTTGGACTCGCAAACTTTGTGTGATTGAATATAGAAAAGTTCGAAAAAAGTGAGAAGTTGGAAAACAGTATGCGCCATAAAATAAAGCTAAGTGACATAGAAAAAGTGACATATTAAGAAGTGATTTCGAATGCATGATGATCGGCATATTTGTTCACATAGAAGAGGGTGAATATATCGAGGGTGTGGTGAGATTTAATGACCGAGGGGAGTGGTTCAGTACCGTACACAGGAATAAGATGCGCAGAACGAAAAATCGACTCAACGTGAATCACCGCAAAGTGTGCGCAATTCTCAATAGAGGATGGCTCCACCATCCACAAGCCAGTCTCGTCGTTTGGTGTGTTGTCGACTCGATTGAACCAGCGGACGACTGCGCACGGATAATATCTATCTCTGAGCCGAAAAGAAAAAAAGGTAAGTACCCGGGCAACATCCATACCCAGCATTCCGTGAGCATTTGGGTCAGTAATAACGAACACGCAGTCTTTGCGTGTGTACCCTTGTCTCCAATTGGGGGACACGCGAATGTACTCGCGTTTCATCCCGCCAATGCCACTTAAGTCACTCAGTGCGAAGAATGTCGACACCGCGGAATTGTATACTTGTATCCATCCTTCGTAATGAGGGCAGTCCATAATATTTTCGGGGACTTGTGCGGGGTCCAGTTCCGGATATAGCTGCTCGATCAGGAAATCCTGAACGAGATCAGCTAAGTCCGGAATGACGAGCTCGTTGACTAGTGCGGGAATGGTCTGGGCGCGTTTTTTCCCTTCTGTTTGATAGTACTTTGTATTAGTATATTGAAAATATGTGAATGAATAAGACTTATGGGATGTTCGTGCCAGTTGCACATGTGCAAGGATCGAAGTCGGTGCTTCGATGTCCTCGGAGTCAGCAGCAACATCAACATCGAGTATGCTGGCAGTTTGGTGCACAGCGGGCAGCTCTTGTTGGCTTGGATTGTGCCCTTCGGCACTAGTGGGCAGAGGTTGCACAGCCTGCGCAGGCACGTTTGCTGATGGTTCTAGTAACGAAGACACAATTAGATAGTAAACGAGGTAGTAGAAATGAAACACGTACTGAGTGCTGCGAGAACAGATGACAAGCAAGTGCCTGAGAGCATTCCGCGAGTGCGGAAATCCACGCGTGATGCTGCCAACTTGTCTAGATGCTGATTAATCAGCAGCATCTGACCCAGTGCGTTATACCAGCTAGATCGCCTCCAAGGCTCCTTGACTGCTTTGATGTGCTTCGATTCCGTGATCGAAGAGCACAAGCCGTTCGGAGCACCAAAGGATCGAATGAGATGGACGTAGTGGGACATCGAGTGTTGTCGGGGAAGCGAAAATGTTGGAATGGTTCCGGTAGTCTTGAAAATTTCACGATGCCGGTGAAAACGGGTAAGGGCATCTTGGATTGCCTCGAGCGAGGTCTCCGTGATTACGTTGCGGCGGACAAGGTAACAAAATTCGAGGAAGGCACTAAACGTGCGCACAACATCTTCGGGGACGTAACCCTCGATTGCTGGCAAGTATACCTTGACATAGTTAGTAGTGTAACGTTCGAAGGAGAAAAATATACAATACCTTCATGAGGGCCGTTGAGTCATCCCTGGTCCATTGTTTGAAGTGGCGCCCTTGTGGAAATCGACAGAGGCCAGGAAACGGAGGAACTGCTGCAATCCTATGACGAGCTAAGAATAAATTAAATTTATGGTAAATTAAACATACCGTCGGTCAATATTGTCTAGAATAATGTTAGCTTGTGTCTTTCCGTGCACCCGTATGAGATACTTTTCGACCCATTCAACTAAATGATCTTTGAATGCCCCCTTGATGATTTGATGGAGGAGATCGGGTGTGAGTAGTTCGTGGATGTCGGCGTGGGGGAAATCGTTCGTAAATGGCTGCAAATGAGTCAATTAGTAAGTACAGCTAGAAATGAATGATTGAAGTACCACGAGGACGCTAACTATACCATACTGTACCCACAATGTATCGAAGTCGCACTCCTCGATTAGCGTGTCAACGTGAAGTCTTGAGTGAGGGAGACTAGTCTCATCGAGGTTCTTGCGATGTGAAAGACACCTAATTTAGTATCAGAACAAACACAATGGACAATCAGAGGATACACTCACTTAGCACACCACCTTCGAACTATGCATGCAAGTACTACTTGCTCCTCGTAGTCTGCGATATAAGGCCCGAGTCCATAGACGACACGGCGATAGTGTCCATCCCCGAAACACACAACCTCCGGCTTTGTCATGGCCGGCCTCAGGTTCTTGAGGATAAACGAGAGCGACAAGTGAAACAGCTGGCGGTGAAACCTCCGGAAACCGTCTGTCTCGGCATGCTGTTTGGTTGCTTTTCGAGATGTAAGGACAATAAGACAGAGTTAATGAATACTTACTTTTTGGCATCACGAGAAACCCTATGACAGCAACGGCATTTTGGTGGGCACGGCGCACATTGTTTTGAACATTCCCAATAGACGCGTAGAGGGGGTAGTAGTCGTTTTGTCCTGTTGCAACTGATACGGTTGTTTTGTCGCTCCTGAGAATCACAGGCACGAATGTTGAGCCATGAGTGTCAGCATCCTCGGATATCATGTCCTGCAGATGCACATCAAACCCGTAAACAATGGAAAAAAAAAAGAACACGTACTGCTTGGTTATAAGCCCAATCGCTGGACATAAAGTCCTTCCACTGGCGCTCGTCGTTTTCCGTTGCAAACTCACGGTACGGTCTGAGGTCCATCTCCGCAGCAAAGTCTGGGTTAGCAAGCATGTTGCGAACAACTTCGTGGGGGTCATGGAACCAGACTTCGTGACTATCTGCCATCCACGGTGCGGCACCTTCCTCTGGAATTTCGCCGGTGTATTTGACGGTAAACAACTGCCATCTCACATCACCGAGAGGAGTATTATCGATTGTCTTGTAGACATCACGGTGATCTGAAAAGAGAGTTGCTTTGCTGCCAGCTTGCATCAATGAAGCTGCCCATATATTGAGCAAATGGTCGATTGAATGTGCAGGAGTTTGATTCCGCGTGAATAAGTAGTCGGCGAGCTCCGAGTCGAACTCTACCCGGCTGTTGTAGGGAGTCCAGTCATCTGTTGTCTTGTCAGTGAGTGGTGGAGGCGGAGTTCCTGGTGGAAGGAAGTTGCCTTCCGGATCACAGGGGCGAGCTTGTAGTCATGAATCAGATAGTACTTGAGAAGGTTTTAACAGGACAAAAAATGTACCGGACAAAAAAGGGTGATAGTTTCTATATAGTCAGTCACCAGCGCCAAAATATTCAACCATTGGTTGTGTGGGATCGTTCATGTTGCCAGCATCATCAAAGTCCATGGCACCGCCAGTCACCCGAATCCATGGTGTCAGGCAGCCCAGGACTCCGCAAATGAGGCCCAGGTGGCAGGGGCCGATGCGGGTGCTCGTGGAAGCACAGGGTGTTTTGCATTCATATGCTGTGTGTGCCCTGACCGATTCTTAAACCAACGGTCGCACCCTGGCTTCGTGCAAGGAATGCAAAGAGGCTCGCGGTGCGGGTGGCTTTCTTGTGGGCTGGTCTGGGACATAATCCTCTGGCCATCTGAGGCGGAAGCCTCTGGAAAGAAGAATTGCTGGTACCACCACTGGCAGTCTGCCGTCGTTGTGCTTGAGTGTACTAGGCGGACTTGGAAATTGGTGTGAATGGGTATTGAGTAGGGATCCAGGGTTGTTTGTCTGCGTTAGCACTACAAAATTTTGCAGCTTGCGACTCTCACCTTCCTTTGCCAGCTCTTCTGCTACTTCCTGCCTTTTGTATCCACCATGGCACCTCCCGTCTCTCCCCGTCGTACACGCACTAAAAATCCGACTCAGCGCCCTGGACTTGTGCTTCTCGAAGGTCAGAAGAAGCGATGTACCAAAGCTCAAATCGCACAGGACAAACAGGACACCCTGGAAGCGCAGGCCATCAAGGAAGCTGCTCTGCAGCGTGGAATTGATCGGATCGCGCGCATTGAGGCTGCCATGGAGGTGGAGCAGGCAACTCAGGCGACCGAGAGGCCAAAACCAGTAAAGTTGCGGGCTAAACCAGTGAAGACAAAGGCAAGCGCGCAAGGTGCAACTAGTGAGCTCACCTCAGAGAATTCTCTGGTACCTCCAGCAGTCAAAGTTTGAGATGCAGGTCATCACACCAAGGATAATGAAGTTGGTGGTGTGGGTGTGGGTGCAGGTAGCGATAAGGTGATTGGAAATGAGGAGGTTGTGAATGAAGCAGTGAAGATAAAGAAAAAGAAGAAGGTCAACCCTACCATATCGCGTGATGCGATCAGTGCTGCAACGAGGTGAATTCTTGATCGCAATCAATCTCAAGAGAAGGCACCTGATAGCGACAAGAAAGGAAATCTTAACCTGTCAGTATTTTGTCTTCTCACCACCATGATATTGATGCTCACAGAGTCCACGCTTCATTTCATGACCCTTACTTGGGCACTCAGCAACAGAAAATATAATCTGACGGGCAAGATCAATAATTGGCACACTCACCTCGAACCTGAATCAAAACCAGCCGCAATCCCCTCCTCTGCTCCCAGCATTCAAGTTGAAACTGTTTCTGGCGACTCTTTCGGTATTTCATCGACAAGGACAAGCCAAACTGTTGCAACCACAGTCTCACTTGCGAAAGATCCTCCTCTTTCCTTGATGGACTCCTCCGAGACTTCACAAGCTCTCACATCGGATGACGATAAGGATGAAGGTGGAGATGAAGACCCCAGTGAAGTTGCCGACAAGGATGATGACGACGAAGACGACTATTTCAAAGAGCGCTTGTCGTCTCTCAAGGGAAAGGGGGGGATGCAGGTAAGTGTTCAATAACATTGATAAATTGAGGTCTGACACGATTTGATGCACATTTATTTCTTTTAGAGTGTTGTAGCAATCACTGGAGAGATCACTGAATCTTCGGAGGATGAAACTCCCGAAGTACCAGTGTCGACACTGTTCAATTTGTTGCCATTCACTCAACAAGCTAACATTGTACAATTCACTCTAGAACAGGCTCGGTCAACTCATACCGTCAGTTCCATGAAGAGGCCAATTGATTCAGTCGATCTTATCGGCTCATCTGAAGACTTGGACGCCACTGACAAGTATAATCCAAATGCATCTTTTGATGTCATGTCTCCCGAGGTTGAGCCGTCTCCTAAGCCAGTGCCGCGCATCACTTCAAAGGTAGGCTTTTTTCGTCAAGTTTAATATCTAATTGTATTGATACTGAGGCGCTTGATACTAGACTAGTGTAACAGTCCACGGGAACCCAAACCCACCCAAGAAAGCCAAGTTAGAACCCACCTCCCAGATTACAAGCATTCCAGCGTTATCTGAGCCAGATTTGATGTCTGCTGATACCATGACGAGGCCAAAAGGGGGAACCCAATGGCGAAAAACTGATCTCCCCCCAATTATGTTGGTGGATGGCATATGGCGAAGGTCTTTTATGCCCACTGTTTTGCTGTGGGCAGGTGCTCAGCCCAACTTCTGGTCCATGGAGACCGAGAACTTACTTCCAGCGCTCCAGGCCATTTTTGATGTCGCTTATCCAGGAACTCATCATAACGTCCAACCAAAAGGCCCCATTATCGGTCTGGTAAGTCTTGCTTCTATGTCCACCTTGAAAATATCTCTAACCGCAAGTCATCTCCAACAAAAGGTCAATCAGCGCATTAGCTCCTGGCGCAGTAATTTTGGATCCACGTCCGTGGCCCTCGTTGCAAATTTTCTGGCTACTTCCAAAGACAATGAGGATGAAGACGACGACGACGCCGACTTTGAGAAAACACTGGCAGCAAGCCTCCTTGAGGAGTGGGCCTTCCTTTACAAAGATCTGGAGGCTCTGACCCAAACCAGATCTACCAGTCCACATTTATGTTGGAAATGATCGACGGTTGTCACATTAATCCGATTTCTGGTTTCCTTGATGTACCTGCACTCAACACGGACGATCTGCAATTGAAGGGCATGCAGGCTGTAATCGCTGCATGTGCCGCCTCGGTAGGTCCCATCTAAATATTCTAACTTAAATTAACCATTCATTTTCATAGCTCGAACGTGCTTTCAACTTTGTCGCAAAGCCCCCATCAAGCGCAATAAATCCAGCGGCAAAGATAGCACTGGCCTTCCAGCATTTTTGGAGGCCAACTGTGGATTGGTGACGATGGAATACTATGAGTCCATCAAGAGGTGGGGGCCGAAGTATACAATGGACGTCATTGCCTTGGTGCACCAGCGCCGTGAAGCAGCCCAAAAGCTCAAGAACGCTCCCGCTGAGGAGCTGAAACTCAAGGGTGGGCGCGCCCTGCTTTGTATGTATTTTTTTCTCGTTGTGTACTCTACTATTGACACATCTGACACTGGCAGAATATTGGCTATGTTCGTCTTCGTGCACTATCCTATGCTCTCTGCGCTTACCAGACACTGATACACTACACGCCATACACCCCCGCCCCAATTCAGGCCGTTGTTTATATCTACTAATATAGACACTTTTGGAGGACTTTATTCATTCTTCTGGACCACTGTTTCGCACTCCTGGACTACCTTTTTTTGATTTAGTCAACTTTTAATGCCCACTATTGTTCTTTTTTCAATGCATCCCAAAAAAATAAGTGCGAAAAAGCTGAGAATGAGCGGGATATGAGTAATGAGATCTACGGAAAAAAGTAGGTTCTACTTTTTTGACTTCGTGCTGCTTCCTTCAATATGTAGCACAAAAAGTGGGATATAAGTGGTTTAAAAGACAACTCGTGATTTACTGATGTTGCGGGAGTCGTCTTTTACTGGTTGCCTATCCGAATCTACAAGAAAGTACCAGTTCAAAATTCAGACGGGATCAGCGTTCAACATTCGGTCAGGTGTCCCCACAGCTAGCTACAGTTGTCCATACCAAGACCAACATTGGGTGCCATTGTTGGATGGATCGTTACCATGGGCCGGAGCCGCTTCTAAGTTCTTCAGTGCTGTTCCAGGCCCTCTCTCGCAAGGTGCAAGCGCGATTCATACCACTTACCTATTACTATCAGTGTATTGTGGAGACAGACAAGTGTTCACCAGGCGTTGCGGTGAGCTGTGAGGTCAGTGGGCCATAGGAAGAATTTTTTTTGGAAGCACTGCCAGTGTGACTGCGGCGTTGCTAGAAAATGGTGTGCCAATCTGGATGACTTCTGCCGCCTCATTTGATTCAGCTCCTTCGAGGCGGAATTCATGGCACTCAGTATATCTGTGAGGTGTTGTGACAATGATGTAGTGCAGGGTCTTGCTAGTAACTAGGATGGGCGACTCTTCTTTGGATTGTCTTTGGCAGTGGAGCGGTCAGGAAAAAATCAAAATCAAAACCAAACTCACTGGCAGTGACAGGGAAGCCAAATGCCAAGTTTGCGGTGCAAGTGTTAAAGCAACTCACGGCCCCCCAAAACATACTTACTACATGCTGTAGGACTCTGTGGAGGACCCCTGATTATAGGTATGCTAGGATTTGGTTCATATTCAGATAAATTTTTCAAAATTCTCCTCTTTGTCTGGAAAAAATCAAGCCAATCGGGCTTATTCAAGCAATTGTCTCGTTCATCACTGAATTCAATATGAATGACCTGCTACTGGTACCGGTCATTGTCAAAACTTCTCAGGCATGGATGGTAAGTACCTCTTTATTGGCAGATATGTCCGGATAAGAGATCACTTTCTGAGTGATCTGGCATTTGACAGGAACTGGTTTTCTTGACCGGATGACAGGCCTTAATTGTGGGCCAAATATAACCGTGACCTATGCTATCCAGGCCCTGGTCCTGTTCAACAAACTGTTACGGGAAAGCCCGGCTTTCCAACAGTGCACTTGATAGGGTCGATCCCATGTCTGCTTCATGGAGCACCAGGACAATGGAAGACTGAATGGAGGCTGTCCATCCAGAATGACTGACTAAAGGTTCAAAGAAGAAGCTAGAGTCGTATATCACAAGTGAAGATCAAGTTAGAGAATACATGGTCTAACTACTGTGGTATATATAGGTATCGTCCTATGAGTTCAGGGTAGGCTTGGGTAGCCAGAAAGCGTCCTAACTAAGTAAGCATCTATGTGAGTCATAAGGACTCAGAGATAAGAGTACCGGTTCAACGGTAAGGGTCCAGGGTATGGTACCGGCACAGTGGTAGGTGTCTAAGTCAGATAACGCTATCTGTCATGATAAGCAATAGGATAAACGATAGTCAGGTACCAGTGTATCGGTAGGGGCGATAAGGGAGAAGCGTGCAGCTTCTATTGATCCCGGTCTAGGTCGGTTCCAGAGCTGTCCTGCTCCAACAGTTGTCATGCTGTGCTTTGCAGTTTAGTCATGTGCCAGTGATGTCATCTGTCACATGTTGTGACGCGGTTGTGACGGCGAGGTTTGGCGGAGACAATAGGGGTCTGAGGGTCCCTGTAACACAAACAGTATATAGGTCTGTCCCAGCCACCTAGAATCCTCTCTCCAGCCCCGCAAGTTAGTCTTTACAAAGTCACCTGGCATTTCTCTATCTTCCCTTTGAACAACAAATTAGCGAATCACAGAGAAGTTTAATCGACACCTCTCAAGTGTGTAGTATCTGCGCCTCTTTTAATTGTTGTTAAACTTATCATACACCATCATTCAAGGGGATTTAGTAATACTCCAACCGAATGAACTCTGTGGACACTCTGACATGTCTGGCATTTTCGCCCGACGGCCAGAAAATTGCCAGCAGCACTGCTCATTCGGGGGTGACCATCACAGACATCGCATTGAAGAGCAAATGTCAACTAGACGATGCACATGCGCGCACCATTACTGCAATAGCATGGTCTCCTGACAGCGAAAATATCATGGGCACATCAATAGATCACAAAATTCACTGTTGGAATGCTACGTCGTTGCACCCTCTCGGAC
Organism: Suillus paluster; assembly: GCF_016628075.1. NCBI lineage: Eukaryota > Fungi > Basidiomycota > Agaricomycetes > Boletales > Suillaceae > Suillus > Suillus paluster. The sequence goes on from NW_024537606.1 coordinate 200,191, forward strand.
TACCCCTTGCAGGGCATAAAGACCTGATCATCACTGCGGAATTTCTCTCTGTCTCATCTCAAGCAATAAGCTTGTCAAGGGATGGAGAGCTACTCATATGGAACACCGGGAACGGGAAGATCACTCAGACAGAAACAGTGTCGAATTCTAATGGTACCATTTTCATAGGGGCTTTATCCATGGATGGTACTCTTCTTGTCACTACCGATGGAAGGAAGGGTGTTGCTTGGGAGATCCCTACGTGTATGAAAATAGCAGAGATTGAACTTCCAGATACACCATCACTTCAAACTGCTATTTTCCCGCACAATGATCAGTCAAGTAGTGCTTGCATTTGGCGACGGGTCTTTCTGTATGTGGGACGCATACACTGGGAAACGTGACGGTGTAGTACGACACTTTGAAGGCCTCAATGAAGATGCGATCCAATTTGCTGGCATAGCTGCCAGTGGTAACGGACTTGTGGCGCTGGAAATCAAGGTCGACGGCGACGGCGGCGACTACCCCACTCATTTCTATGATATGGAGGGTCATGAAGTCGCTAAGTCAAATGTCAAATGTACACATCCTTTTGCATTTTCACTTGATGGCAAGTCTTTTGCAGCCTCGAGTATGCCCTCGGACTCCAAGGATGGCTCTGACAAGCTAGTTATCCATTCAGTGGAAGAGGTAAGGAAACTTCTACCTCGCGTTCAATCCCGACCACTGACGAAAACCAGATTCTTCTTGGTTGTAGTGCCCCTGATGTGAGATCTACTTAAGCTTCTGCAGTAGAAAATTAACTCATGGTATACAGCGAAATGGACCTGGACCCCCCTGTACAACGCAGGATACTGAGAGCGTCACAGTGCATGGATGCTGGGGTAAATTTTGGATTTGGCTATGCCGCAAGGGCTAGTATCTTCGGTCGACGCATTCAATCGACGCATTGCATCAGCCTTCTGATGTTAATCGTCTCGTGCTCGACTGTGTTCTAGATAGGAACTATCCACAACAAAGTACTACAAAACAAGCAAGACCATTCCTATATCATATTCTCCCTTAATTTTGACTTCTACTGCTATCCCTCCCTCTATGGAACTTCCATCACATTCATCTATACGGAAGCTCTGGCCTAACTACTGGTCTCCTATTAAAATACCACCACACCTACCCCAACATTATCAGCCGTTCCTTCGTTAAGCCAACTAGTGCCTCGTATCACCGACGCCCCACCAGTCTCCTTATGAATCTTCGCTCCCATCATGCCCCTCAATAAGCACCTTCATCACCTCAAGAATTCAAGCAACATACTATCTCCATTGTGCGCACTGCCCCAACACTGTAGAGACTGTGCACCATCCCTCATCTTGTGAAATTCCAAGCTAACGCGACATTTCTCGTAGATTACGCGCGACATTGGTGAAGTCCCATCTCCCCCGTAATTCCATGCACGTTTATAAACCCTGTAGCATAATCGCATAACCCTGACACCAAGTAGATGCTAGAACACAGTGCTTTGCTGCATTCATTTATAGTCTTGCAAGGGTGAACAGGAGTCAGGAACTGGCGTGGCCGAGCGCCGTCACGAATCTTACGATCCTATATTTAGTCGGACTATCGCCCAGAATCAGATTTTATTCACAATTGTGCAGATACTTGGACCATGCAGCTACTCATAGCATATCACAAGCACCAACAAAGAACTTAGTGAAAATTTCGGCCCTAACAAGGAAAATCTCAGTCGACCGTCGAGCAGGACCCAGGTGCATTCTTCGGCTCCGTGAGATATTGCAACGGCACTTAGCCGCACTAGTCCCCGACTCCTGTTTGAATCAAACTGTCCTACATATCAGACTAAAGATGCTGCGATATGACATCTTACTGCTGGTGTGTACGATTCGGATGTATGTACTGCCAGTGAGCGTATTTACAGTCATAAGAATGTCATCACCGGTGCACTCCCCGTGACAATTTCAATGTTCAAGGTACTGTAATTGATAGTAAATCATATCATAAAGACTCTCTCGCTTTTCATCTGACGAAGCGCAAATTTACTTTGTATTTAGCAATATTTCAGCGACAGGAGCTTGCCCATAAACAGTTCCTGTCAAACAATTTCCCACGGTTCAGCGTGCAGGTGCCCGAACGTTTGTGTCTGACAGAACCCTCTCCCACTAAAGTGGGAGTTGGGGCCCGGGACTGGGCCCAGGCTATAATAAGACCCGCGGGGAAATTGCATTCGTCAGCAACCCCGTTATCATGAATATGACCAGCTGCAGTGCGACTTCTGCCCGATATCCCAAACACCCATGTCTGCTGGGATTAACGTCCCTGAGGAGCAGCCTTTGCTGTCCAACTCGAAACCGCCAAGTTATCAAGATAGTCCCCAAGAAAGCTTACGTCGCGGTCGCACTCAGGATGAAGAGACGCTTACCTTGATAGACGAGACCAGCGATTCCCCGAAAGAGCCGTGGACCAGAACGCAAATAACTGTCTATAGCGTTCTGACACTGCTAGGATTGTTTATATTGGCCATATTCATCAAGGGTTTTATTGACGCTGATGATGTTGAGGTGTGCTATGTCGTGGATTGGAGTTTCTTCCTCGTGATGTTCACGTTCTTATCACTAGTTTGACTTCGGCAAAGCGTTTAAGAGTGCGCTAGGAGGAGGATTAAGCGGTGCTGCAGGTAAGTCTATCTAATTGTCTGAATTCGTTTCTGTCACAATTTTGATATCCTGTCAGCCATGGTGCTCCAGGTCTTGGCGCTCATGGTATGATGTTCCTCATATCAGAATGTCTCCAGTTTTCGCTAAAAATCATGCAGCCTCTGCGCACGATCATGAATTACCAATACCGATACGGCGCAACGACGACGCAGGCTACCAAAATTTTATACGCTGACGGTGGATGGACGCGGTATTACCAAGGCCTCACCGCAGCCCTGGTTCAAGGGCCAGTGTCCCGCTTTGGCGACACCGCTGCTAATGTTGGCATCCTTGCCCTCCTGCAAAGTAATTCATACATGAAAACCTTGCCCACGCCTGTAAAGACAGTCTTCGCGAGTGTCGCTGCGGCTTGTTTCAGGATGACGTTGACCCCAGTTGACACCATTAAGACTACCATGCAGACGCAGGGTAAAGAAGGCATCGCCCTGCTGAGAGCTAGGGTATATTTTCACGTCTTTCGTGGTGATCGCTCGTTCTCATCTTCCCTTAGGTCAAGAAGTATGGCATTGGCAGCCTGTGGTACGGCGCTATTGCGACCGCCGCTGCCACGTTCGTCGGTCACTACCCAGTAAGTACTTCCTTGGTCCACACGTTCATTACTCATTCTTGCCCAGTGGTTCGGGACATACAACTATCTCGACGCAGTCCTCCCACTTCCAGTGACTCTACCGCAGAAACTACTTCGTTCTGGCATAATCGGCTTTGCAGCATCCATCGCCTCTGACACCATCTCCAATTCTCTTCGTGTGCTGAAGACTTACAGACAAGTCAACGCTACCCGGATTGGGTATACCGATGCTGCTCGCGCCGTCATCGCAGAAGACGGCCTAAGGGGCCTGTTCGGACGAGGCCTAAAGACCCGGATCTTGGCGAACGGCCTCCAAGGAATTATGTTTTCAGTGTTGTGGAAGTTATTTTTGGATATGTGAGTTTCCCCTTCGTAACGCATGCAGGTATGATCGGACTCTGAACGATTGTCCCATGTCCAGGTGGAATGAGAAGACAAATTAGATATGGTCAGGTGCAATCCATACGACGAAGCACCTGCACGACTTATTATTACCCCGGATACCGGATCGCTGAACTCCGATACCCTGGGTTGTTCTTGATCCTGCCGAGAGCTTGGACTGTGGGCGTTGATCTGGTGATACCTTCATATGCAGAACGTGTCTGACACTTGGATTCCGGAGGAATGTATGACATTGACATTTACACGAGAGATAACTTGACTCTCAATTTAAGTGCGGTGTAATACTTTGGTACGACGGTGGGATATATTCTTCAGTTGAAGCGCGCCACCTCTCCCGCCTCGCTTTCCCCAACGCTCGGTGACGAAGTATCTTCCAGCATCGCTCCCGAGGAAAGTGGGCTGATATCCGAGTTCAACATAGTACGTATGATTATCTAGGTTCCAGGTGGGCACAGTCTGATATCAGGGACAACGGCTTCTTCTACCCAATAAATAACGAATTTCGTTATGATCTTCAGTCCATGGCCTGCAGGATCTGCGCACGCACGCTCTCCTGATCATCCCAGCACAATGTCAACAATGCCGTATTCGTTCCGACCGTGTCATGCCGCGGAACCCCCACCCTCACCCCATTTGCCGCACTTGCCTTTGAGCCAACAAAAGCTCTATCACTGCGCAGGATAGCCTCCAATTTAAGCCCAAATTTGTGTACAGCACCTATACTCTTAGTGTTCAGCATGTTCGCCCTCCATTGCACACGGCGGAGTCTTAGGCCATGCGGGGGTGAATCGAGGGCGTACTGAAGGAGTAGACCGATAGCGTTCGTGGTGATGTGCGTCCGCTGAAACGGAGGCAGAAGATCGCGTAGCCAATCTTGATCGACAAGTGGGCGGGAGATGTGTTCGTGTATACTATGATGCCGGCGAAGTTGCCTGACGTAGGCTTTGAGGGGTTAGTGCCAGCGGGTGTCTTGTCGATGACGACATAGACGACTGTCCCGGTGTCAGGACGTATGGAACCGTCGAGCACTTTGTTCACGAAGTCTGAAGTGTCGGTGAAAGTTTCCCAGATGATTCGTAGAGCTCGGGATAGGCGGCTGAGCTGCTGAGCCTTGGAAGTAGAGATCCGCGTGCAGGTCAGACTGTCGATTCATTTGAACAACTGATGAGAACTCGTTCTTCGATGTGACTTACGATGAAAGACTCGTTCGCTCTCCGGCTCACGTACAGGGAAGCATTGGAGTAGGGGACCCCCCACTGGACGGGTGGATAGCAGCCAGCCACATAGCACTGTGGATTAGTCAGCTTTTCAGTACCCTTCGACGGGTTTGTCGTAGCGTAGGGTCTTCACCACTTCCATGGCTTTCTGGCGATAGGCAGGCACACTGTCAGGTTTGGGCCGCTCCAACACCAGATGCGGCTGCAGTTGACTGGCCAGCAGTCGTAATTTCTAGTTGGGTCATGTACTATCAAGTCGAGAGACGGTTATCGCCTGGCAAAGGGTTACTAGGACTTGATTGCATTAGTGGTAAGATTCACTATGTGTAGGTACTTGACAACTTGCCTTCTTAGTTTCTGTTACTTCAAGGAAGTTCAACGACGATGGCTGGAGTCTTGATTTAGAGTTTCGATTCAGTGCAAGGTACGGCCACAAGAATCACTCGAGAGTCGAGACCAGGTAACAATGTTGCGCAGTATACGTAGCTCCAATGATGATGGTCATTTCCTGAATACTGATATCATCGAGGCGCCCAGGTGACAGCATTAAACTGCACCACTCCCGGAGTCAAACTTAATGATTCCGAACTAAGTGGAGTCTCAAAAGCTTTAAAAGCAACTGATGAGCATAGAAGACAACACCACTTTCCTCTAGTCTCGAGCTGAATCCATCATGGTTCGTACCACTCAAACCCACAATTTCACCTATTGACTTATTGACATCTTCCTGCACAGGGCTCTATCATCTCTGCAATCGGCCGTGGCATCAATTCTGTCATCTCAGCAATAGCCCGTGTGATCATGACCATCGTTGGCGCAATCACCACTGTTCGTGCATTCTTATATTTACTTAGCCTTTATCCTGACAAGTTGGTTCTTGTGGAAAACAGGTCATCGTTACAATCATAGACGTCATCCTCGACATCCTGTGCTGCAGGTGCTGCTGTGGCTCAGGACGGCGCAGATCCGGAAATAGTTCGAGATCCGGAAATAATTCCAGATTCAGAAGACGAGGAATCTATTGACTCCACTACTGAATATTGAATAGAGGCATTTCATTGGATTTTGTATCGATGCATCGGATGTTTGCTAGCACGTATAACCGGATATATTTATGTTAGGGTGTCGAATACTTGATGTGGGTTAGCTCCAATGTGTAGACATGCGAGGCATTTCCAACACTCAGAGGGTCGACGACTTGCCTGTACTGCCGACGTTTTGTTAGTGGTGAATATGATGACAAGACTTGGGCACAATTGTACAATCGTCGCGTGGAACTAAGCATGGGAGGAACACGGCGTGATCCGTTCATCGTCAGCCGCCACGGGAGTGTGCAACTGTGCTCCACCATCGTCAAGGACAACCTGTTCTCTCAGAATCAATTCTAGTTATTGCAACGCCGGAGCGATAATGACTGACCTGGAATTCAGGGCGCAGCATGCGGCTCTAGGAACTTTGACTTCGAGATGAATGCGCCTCACTTGAACCGATCTAAAAAGTCAAATCAATCGAGAAACGCCCCAAACGTGCTTTTCCTTCAGGTAGCTCCTCAATACGAGCTAAATTTGGTGGTGTGTCCTCTTGAAAGACGTCCCATATCCATTGACATCTAGTTGAGAGGTGACTACTTGCTGATCTCGTAACCCCTATCGGTAATCGTAGAGATTATGAGCATCAAAACTCAAATAATGCGATGAGATCAAGATGGACTTCGTACAGAGTGGTGTGCTATCGCAACCTTGTTAGCGTCCAAATCATGACACGGATAGTCTATGCAGACGGGAATGAGGTGACAAGCATGATATGATATAACAACAAGACTGTGCGACGTAGATACACATGCATAGCAATTGTTGCGACTGCTCTGCATAGACCTGCAAAGGATCTGAATGTGAATCTGTGTTATTGGTTGCCTCCAACCAACCTTGATAGTCTTGTCATTCTGTTGGAGTGGTGAATGTGACAAGATTTGGGCACAGTAGCTTGGGTAATCCCGCCCTGACTGGGCTATTCGCATTGAACGTTTGGGTTGACTCAATGGTCGCCTTTAACGAAGGCCGGGAGGGATCACGAGGCGTAACCCGTTCCCGGCAACAGGTTGCAAGATCGTCAGGGGTACCGGTAACTCCACTCTTCAGAATCAGATCTAGAAAGAATTATTGGAACGCTGGAGCAAACGCCCAACGACGGACCTGGAAAATCAGGCCTCAGCATGCAGCTCCTGAAACTTTGACGTCAGAATGAATCCTTTTGAACCGCTGATCTAAAAAGCCTAATAAATATCGTCACGACCTTCGGTCCATGGCCTGCAGGACCCGTGCACGCTCGCTTTCCCAATCATCCCAGCACAATGCCAACAATGCCGTATCCGTTCCGACCGTACCAGGACGCGGATCCCCCGCCCTCTCCCTCTCCCCATTCGCCGCATTTGTCTTTGATCCAACAAAAATTCTATCATAGCGCAAGATAGCCTCCAGTTTAAACCCCAATCTCTGGACAGCATTAATACTCTTCGTATTCAGCCTGTTTGCCTTCCACTGGACACGGCGGAGTCCCAGGCCATGTGGAGGCGAATCGAGAGCGTATTGGAGGAGCAGCCCGATGGCGTTCGTGGTGACGTGCGTCCGCTGAAACGGCGGTAGAATGAGCGCGTAGCTGATCTCGGTTGATAGGTTCGCAGGAGATGTGTTCGTGTATCCCATGATTCCGGCGAAGTTGGCTGATGTAGGCTTTGAGGGGTTTGTGCCGGTGGGCGTCTTATCGATGACAGCATAGAGGGCTATCCCGGTGTCAGGACGTACGCAGCCTTCGATCACTTTTTTCACGAAGTCTGAAGTGTCAGTGAAAGCTTCCCAGGGTATGAAGTCATAGAGTTCGGGATAGGCGGCTGAGCCTTGGAAGTAGAGATCTGCGTGCAGATCAGGCTGCCAATTCATTTGAGCATGTGATGACGAGGGAGTCAATGTGACCCACGATAAAAGGTGTGAGTTTGACTCGTTCGCTCTCCAGCTCGCGTACAGGGAAGCAGAAATTAATATCAGATGCGGCTGCAGTCATCTGGCCAGTCGTTGTGATATCTGGTTGGGATAGTACTATCAAGTCGACCGTTTATGTCACTGGGCCTGAGTCACCCTGCCGAGGCTTACTACGACTTGATCGCATTAGTGGTGAGATTCGCTGTATGTAAATACTTTATAACTTGCCTTATTGCTCTCTGCTTCAAGGAAGTTCAAGCTTCAAGCGCTCAGTCTGGACCCATGAGCGGAGGATTCGTTGAATGAGTAGAATGATAACATGCATGCACACAGTAAGCGCCGATGTTATCTTCTTTCGGCGTGTCACGAGACACCTTACGTCCAGAGTAACGTACGTCAGTTCTCATCACTGTTACTTATCCCGAGTCGACAGTATTCTCTCGGACCTTCAGAGGACGCGCCCCCGCATGATATATTCTCGGCTTCATGTACATGTGCAAGCCTGTAATCGTGTACGTACTTAAGCTCACTGACTCAGGCAGCCTCAACATTCTGTTGTACCGAGCAACACACTCCTGAACCATGTCACCGAATTCCAAGGCGTTATTCGCAGATCGCGATATAGCAGTAGCATTACAGCGTGCCGTCCTTTTTCATGTGATAACTGGTGCTAAATGCATTGTGGTGGATGCCGGCGGAGTCATCAGGAGATGGTGCAGATGACATCGACGCTTCATTTTCCAACATTCGAATCGTCTGAGGGTATTTCATCGCTTCCTCTTTCCATGCTGGTGATGACGCCAAGTCCTGTGCTCCTGTTTTGTAACTTGTTGCATTGTAATTTGTGTTCACTTCAACGGCTTGTCGCCTAGTGGCCCAGTGGGGCTCTGCCTGATAGTATGCTCGCACGATGGATGTATACTGTGTAGCATAAAACAATGGAAAATCGCGACTCTGGAGTCCGAAGGTCCTCAAAGCAAAAAAATCCACAGACCTGTACCGTTCAAAATTTGGTCACGTTTTGTCACATCTCAGGCACAAAGTTAGAGTAGCAGGCTCTGCTGCACAGTGCACACTCAACAATGTTTATGTTACTGTAGTGATTTACTGTCGATTGGTGGCCATTTCTTCGTCGGAATAGCTCTACAACCACCATCCGTCATCAGCCCTCTCACAATTACCACTCATAGACCGCATTTGAGTCGTCCCGTCCATTTTCATCCGTTCATGCCCGCTTGTTCTCGTCTCCCATATTCTTGCACACCCCACATCTTGCATATTCTCGCATGTCTCATCCACCTTTGCACATTCTCTCATAATGTTCTCGTTCCCCCACCCTTGTTTTGCAGCTAAACGCATCACGGACATTAATATTTTCAACAATATGTATTGCATTGTCTTGACCGGGGAAATGACCGCAGTTTGCATCACAGGACTCCCTTCCCAATTCTAAAACTCAGAATAACAAACTCGCAGCAGCATTCACATTCCCACTCGCCCCATCCAGCATACCAAGCCTTACAATCAGTTCAATCGCAAACTCTGGGTGCCGTGACTATGCAGCGTCGGTACACGTGGCGCATGCGCCGATCTAAACGTGTTTCCACCACTTGAGAAAGACGGCCCATTGTTCCCAATGCCTCCACCAGCACCCGTTCGTGCGGGTTGTAGTGCGCTGCTTGAAGTTTGCAGTTGTAATAAGTGCGTCCGAGACGTGATTTGGCTGTGCAATAAGAGTGCCCTCCTTCAATACTTTTATAGACGCAGTTATGGTCTTGAGTATTATCGGTTGCTCAGGTTCATATAATCTTCTGCTGTGAGTCGTCATCAGACGCAGACTGCAGTCCAAGGTCGTCATCTGTTCACAGTAAGCTTCAGCAGAGCAAGCAAAAAGACAACTGAGGAGTGGTATGTGAGGTCTCGTTACGTAGACTTCAGTGAGGGACTCATCGGCGATTCGCGAACTGTGACGACCAGCAGGGACATCTTCGACTGTTCGATTTCTGGGGACAAAAGGGAGGGTGACTGGCACGAGGTCGAGCAAATTGCACAGCCTCTGGATCAAACTCGAGCTTCCGCGAAGACGAGCGTCCCGTGTGTCCCGAAGGAGCGCTCAGACGCAAACCCAAGTCATTGGTGCCTCAGGTCCGAAACTTCTGCACAGCCTGCACAGGGCATGCAGAAGGAGTTCTGCAACGTGCACGAGAAGAAGCCACAATCACCGACTACACTGGATCCCAGAATGGATTAATGCAATGGAAATGAAAATGGAAGTGGGAGCCGAAAAGCAAAAAAAAATTGATGAATAATAAGGAGCGAAGGGCACGCCTTGTGGATTTCCTGTACAGCTGCCACACAAAAGGGTAGAATTTTTTCCAGCGTTTAGCATTAACCCTCGACCTTCGCCATTGATAGCACATTGGTAGCATCAAAACGATCTGAAATTCTAGCACTGAAGAACTGAAGTCTGATGGTCTGCTTTAGCAGGTAAAGAGCCACAGGTCTCGAAAGAGTCAAGCAGCTTCAAAATCACTATCAACGTCAGGTCAATAGCACACGAGGAGATCTCACCGGCGGCCCTTCGAAGTTCGTACTCATCCACATAATTGCCATACTTGCTAACCTTCCGGGTGAAGACAGCGATGGCTTCCAGCTCAACACAACCCGTTGCAGCAACGAAGAAATCAATTCTAGCACCGGTCATGACCTTGGAGGGTCATGAACTATTTACTCGCAAGTATATCTCGAGTGGTGAGGAATACACCAGCTTCGGTGTTACATCCATCTCCTACTTTCCGGATGGCAAGGAAATGATCAGCGGATCTCAGGATAAGAGTACTCGGCGATGGAACCTTCGGACTGGTAAAGAGATCGAGACCGCCCGGGATGTTTATGAGAAGAAGATATTTGCGGTGGCGGTATCAAGGGATGGTCGATGGGTTGTCACTGGTGGCGATACCGGGGAGCTCCGAGTCAAAGGTGGAATCGTGAGAACATTTGAAGGACACTCAAAGCGGATCGACTGCATCGATATCTCCGTGGACAGCACACTACTGGCGAGCGGGTCAGAAGATTACACCGCGCGGATATGGAGTTTGGCCACTGGAAAACTCGTGGCTGGTCCATTCAAAAGTGATGACATGGTGGGCGCAGTTCGATTCTCCTCAGACTCGAAGAAGCTTGCAGTCATGTCAGATGTGGGCCTGTGCCTTGAGGTGTGGGATGTCCAGACGCAAAAATTGGATGCTAGAAAAGGGGGATATGCTTCATCGAATGCGTCATACGCGCCAATTTTCTGGACAGACCAAAATAAAACTATCGTAGCTATCTTTTGCTTTACACATTCGCACTACCCGAAGACGATACACGAATTCGACGCATTGACGTTGGAGACTGTCGGAGCTCCCTTCAAAGGGCACACCGATATCGTCAATGGTCTAGCGCTGTCATTTGATTATGCTCTCCTCGCTAGCGCTTCACGCGACGGCACCATCAAGCTCTGGGCCTTCGAGTCCCGCCAGCTCCTCGCCTCATTTGACGTTCAGAATGCCTACCGCATTATCCTCTCACCCGACTCGCGTCAACTGGCTTACACGACCTTCGAGCGTAACAGTGACAACAATATCTATGTATGCGACACGCCAACCGACATTCTTGCCCGCATATATGCACAGGAAGCTAATGTATGCATTCACACGCATAGTTTTATCCACTCGTGCACTAACCTTGTCGTGCAGACCAGCGAACCTGAAAATCCACCCCTCGCTAATCAACTCAACGTACGTGATCCCTACTCATCTACACCACTCTATTGATCCCATTATTGCAGTTCGACATGACGCGACGCAACGTGGGCCGTAACCCAGCGACATCGCCTGTCATATCCTATGTCCGCCGCCCGCAAAGACAGCTGCCTACAGTAGACCCACAGCAATCCACTTTCCTTCGCTACTTACGCAGACTCCTTCCTTTCCGCACGAACGCAGTACCTCCTGTTCGGAATGATCAGCCTCGTGATCTTCTGGATGTATGTCTATTCTACCTGTGTCCTCCGCAGCTGACTTGACGTGTCTCCTTGCAGTTCCCTGCGACATTGGCCTTACCTCACAATCGCTTTCCCTTGGCGGAGGCCTCGACTCGGGGCCATTCACATAGGGATCATCGCGAGAATGTGAGTATTTATTCCCCTAATTACCATTTATCCACTCACATATTGTCAGTCTCGACCCACACCAGGACGGCCCACCACCTTATCATCCTCTGCCATCGCCTCTGATGCTGGCGTACACCGCCTACTCACGTTGTGGCCTTTTCGTGCAGGTCATGCATTGCCGCCTATTGTTGACGTTCCTCTCGCGCCGGGCCAACTGGTGCGCTCAGTTGATTTTCATCACTGCATCCTGGAGGTCTCATTTATTGATGTGCAGCGCATCGCCATGGCGGGTGCTCCTGCCCAGGATGATGATGACCTGATACGGGATGAAGACTATGTTCCGGACCCCAATTCACAACCACCATCCGCAGGAGCCCATATTAATGCTAGAGTGCATGGAATAGGGCCTGTTGTGTGGCTGCTTTCGCTGACATATTTACTTGCCATGGTTGTCGCCCATCACATGCGCTTGTTTTGCATGATTGCATCTGAGTTGAATCAAACGACACGATCCGTTGTGTTTGTTCAGATGTGCGCGTGGTTTCGATCTCTCTCGCGGAATGGCTCTGCGTTTCTGCGAGCTGGGCCTCGAGTTGGGTTTGTACCTACTCGGACGCTGCAGCTGCCTCCGTGGTGAGTGTAAGTGCTTGCCGCATTGTCGGCTTCCATGATGTATCGACACGTCTCTGAACTGGTAATGCTCACCCTGCTGCGTGCATCGCCAATTCATGCTTCTCAGCTACTGTATGTTCCATGGAGTCCCGGAGGTCGTCATGCACCCTGTAACACAGTGTAATGCAAAGCTCCCTGCTCTGAAACCTACTTTGAAACCTAAGTATAAATTTTGGTCTTCAAATATCATGACTTGGCATTGATACGTGCCTAGTGCTACCCCACTGTCCTGTGCCAGCTTCTGACTACACTCCGGTTCTTATTGAGGTGTTTGTACAGGGCGCGGCGTATCTCGACAACGACTTACGCAGGGGCTTTAGCAATAGAAAGAAAAACACTGCACGGACATGTTACAATATAGGTACTAGAGAAGGGTCGAGCTTCGTCGGCAGTAACCTTGTTCAATAAGCATTGTGTACCATACCGTTGTGTTTTTCGAGGGAACATATTATTTAAATGTATACATGTGGTATATAAATCTACGGCTAAAGCCAAAGTCTGTGCAAGGTTTAGTAGTTTACTGATGTTGTACATCAGCGCTATACTTTGGAGAGTCAGTACTAGCGAGCCCAAGCAAGGCTGCACAAACTTTGCTATCATTAGCTCATATCTGTGGGGTATGTGTTTGTGGAACTCCATCTGCCTCGAACTTCCTATGCGTACTTAGAAGCACAAGTTGTGTGAAGAACCAACTAAATGTCTTTCTTTGGCCGCACAAATCACGATCTTCAGCAGGGAATGGTGTCCTGGGAGACAGTGTCACTGCATTGCATGGATTGACCCATAAGATATTTGCGGTCTGCGATAGTATAAAGGGAAGTTGTAGAAAACAAAAGAATGGGGGCAAGCATCCGGGCTGAACAGGCGCGTGGCACTCTGAAATTACTCCGAGTCGAATTCTGTCTTTAACACGACGGCCGTAGACTCATAAAATACTTTTTAACACAAACACCACTCACGTGACGTCAAAACTCGCAGCAGAGCTTGTTGCAGACCCATGCACTTTGGAACCCGTTTCATATAATCCAAAGCCCATCTTCGCATGATGACCCCAACCTACGGATCCTGGTCAAAGGAAGACCTCATCGCGCTTCTCAAACAGTTAGAAACGACCAAAAAGGACGTGACCAAGTCAACGTCAATTCCCTCCTCAACCTCGAAAAAAACCATTACATTTCTCATTCCATCCAAAACGCAAGATCGTGATCAAGTTCTGTTACTCGGGGTTGTTATTCAAGAGTTTGGTCGAGGGAGCTGGGAAATTTGGACAAAAGTAAGCATATTGATCAATTCCGCAACGATAAACTATCGTGTGATCAACCACTGTGCCAACGTGAAAGCAGAAACACGACTCACTGTCGCGACATCCTCAGTCTACGGGATGCAGAATATGTCGTCAGCGGGGGCACCGACATCATTAGGCTGTTGGTACAAGGCAGTCATGGGGTTGAATTCCGGGTGCAAAGCGAACGGCTCATACTTACCGGCTGTTTACAAGTGAGACCTTTGCAGCATTTTTCACTGTTCTTCTCTTTGCGGCAAATAACACCCCAAGGTATGCACGCACTAACAGATATAGATGTTGTCAAAGCAGCGACAACAGCGAGGAGGAATGAGAAACGCATGGCTTGTGCTAGGTAAAATGAAACACGTTAAGGAGGATCTCGAATAATGGCTCTGATGTTGGTAGAGAGTATAGGCAGAACCACTGTAGGGTCCGCGGACCGCGGATAAACAATCCAGAACATGTGGACCATAAGCGTACGTGTGAGCTTTAACACAACCTAGCGTGGTAAGTAGGCATAGAGATGCACCTTGTAGGCAATGTCGAGAATACCGTCCACATGTCAATCGCGGTTGAAGTTGAATGTACATACATGCAGAAGGTAGGATCTGAAACCTGGCGCTTTCGTGTCATATGGTTCTGGCGACGGAGAGGTCACCGGACGTGTCGGGCAACGCGGACCCTCTGTGGAGCCACTATGGAACCCCACCTGCCCCGGACCCACACATAGACACCAGGAAGCATCATGTCATCGAGGCTTTTAAACCGCACCACTCCGACAAACTTCCGAGATGATGACGAACTTACTCATCCGATCCGAGGCTCGAATTAGTTTAAAAACCCCTTTCCTCAGCTTTCCGTCTTAACTTAAATCGCATCTTGACTTAAAATCCTTGATCCTCATCTTAACTTGAATCTCTTGACTTAATTCCCATCTTAACCTAAAAGTACATACATCATGGTTCGTGCCGCTCACACTGTTACTTATCGACTTACCGACATCTTCCTGCACAGGGCTGTATCATCTCTATAATCCTTGTTGTCGGCGATCTTGTCACTGTAGCAATAGTCGGTATAATCCTCGGCATCGTTGGCGGAATCGTCTTGGTTCGTAGATTCTCATGTTTCTTCAGTCTTCTCCTAATAAGTTGAGTCTCATGGAAAACAGATTACCGCTTTAATTCTAGATCTGGTTCTCGACATCAGGTGCTTCTGGCCATCATACCGTCGAAAGCGCAGAGAACGCAAAGCAGCACGTAGTTCCACAGCCAATGACCCCACTATTATGGTATGACTTGCATTTCGATGAATGTCGCATCGAATGCATCGGATATTTATTACTTACAGCACATATAATACATAATATCGTGGGTATTGATTGAAATATTGCAATACTGCATGCATGGGTTAGCTTCTCCGTGAGGACATGCGAATTTCCAATACTCCGTCCTGCCATCCTGTTGCGGTAACTGTGACAGCAATGCCGCCCGACTGGGCCATTCGCATCGAACACTGATGCAGGGCAATTGTCGTGTTGAATCAAGGATGGGGGGGACACGGTGTGACCCAGGAGTGTGTAACTTTGCTCCAACAAAGGACAACTTTCTCTCAGAATCGGGTGGCAGCTCCAGAAACGTCGACTTCAGGAGTGCGCCTCACTTGAACCGGTGATCCAAACAGCGGAGTCAATCGCTCCAGAAGTGCTTTACCTTCAGGCAACTCCTCCATACGAGCTCAACCGAGATTAATTTGGTGGTGAGACCTCCTCACCAATCAAAGACCGTCCCATGAATAATGCAATCAATTGCAATGAGAGCATAATCTACAGCACGGAGCATCCAACACGAAGATGAGTTTCGTAGAAAGTGGTGTGCCCTTGCAACCCAGTTAGCGCTAAATAAGCCGCAACGGATAGCCTATGCAGACGGGAATGAGATGACAAGCACATTGCAATATTACAACAAGACTGTGTGGTAAAAATACGCGTGTGGCAATCATTGCGACTGCTCGGCATAAACCTGCAAAAGATCGATGAGCGATGTTAATTTATGTTATTGGTTGCCCACAACCAACCTTGATGGTTTTGTCAGCACCACCGGTGATAAGCCGTGTTCCGGTAATATCGAAGGTCGAACAAAAGACGCCGGCTTCCGCCTCGAGGGAACCGGGTTGAGGGACATCATCCAGGTTTTGGAATGGAGTCCCCGTGTTGTAATCCCAGAATGTGAGCGTGCCATTATCACCTGAGTGGAAATTGATTCAGATTTAAGGAAAGCTAATAGGATAGGTTGACTTACCACCAGAGAAAAATACGCCTTCTGCGTTGACAGAAAGCGTATTTATAATAGCATTATGTCCGGGGAAGTTGAATACAAATGCACCCTCCGGGCATTTCCATTTTTTAATATTATTACCGCCTGCAGAACCGGACGCAAAGGAATACTCTGTCGGGTGGATTGCCAGGGCCCTTACAGATTTTTTGTGATGGGTGAGGGTGACCATCGTCTTTCCAGCTGCTAGGTCCCACAACCTAACCCAGGGTAAATCAACCAGGTTGTTGAATTGCGGGGAAATTTCGACGTACCGAACCGTTGAGTCCATACTTCCAGTGATGACTTGTGGATCAGACTCTTGGCACTTTACGTCCGCTACTGTTGCGGAGTGACCCGCGAGAACGTGAATTTGGGCTTTTGTGCGCATATCCCAGACACGAGCTGAGGCGTCACGACCGGATGTGACCAAAACATCCAACGTCGGATGCAAACTCAACGAGTAAACACCTGAAAGATGACCATGGTAATGCCGGATAACTTTATTGGCTTCGAGGTCCCAGCATTTGACCATCTAAAGGGAGAGATAATCAATAACACAATATCGGTGGGGGATAGAATGACCCGCCTTGTCCTCACCACACGAAAACAAGTATGGGTGCCTCGGTGAAACAGCTAGTCCTCGGACAGTGGAAATATGACCTGTCAGGGAAAGCTTCAATTCCCCTGAAGCCAAGTCCCAAATTTTGATGACTCTATCTCCGGCACCAGTAGCAAACCATTGATTTCCTGGCTCAACTGCCACACTGCGAACCCAACCCAGATGGCCAGATATCACGCGGACAAGTTTCCAGGGTGGATGATACGTTGGCTTGATGGTACGAGTCGTTTTGTGCAAGGTCAAAGCCTCGGAAAGTTTATTGGACGTAACAAATGTGGATGGTTGCACTTTAGGTGTGTTGTCTATTGTGGCAATCATTCTTGATGTATCGCTAGAAGCTGAATTCACTGATAAGACCGTCAGTCACACTTGAGAGGAACTTGTAACCTACGTCCAGCAGTGATTGCCTTTCTCTGCTCCTTCGGCCGCGCAGGACCAACAGGGCCCTGCTGAGAGAGCAATGCAGGTGGGAGTTCTTTGAAATCACGGTATTCATCATTAATCTTCACCGAGAGACGTATCCGTGCGCTTGAAACCTCATTAGCAAACATACTCGGCGTCCCAGAACTTAATACGTACCTCTTCTCATCTTCCTTCATCCCGTCATTCGGACATGATGCAAATATGTCTCTCGTGCGCTTTGCGCTCCTCTTCAATAAAGGATCTAGCGGCGGAAGGGCATGTGCTGTACTCATTGATAGTACTTGGGGATTGTTGAGCAAATGAGTTAACGACTACCGAGGTGGCTGGGGAATACCGGTTTGATTGTCGTTTGTTTGGTTCTTTACGAGAAAGGCAAATGAACGCGCGACTCGCTTATGTGAAAGGAGGAGACCCTACGTACTTGTTTCCTTTAGGACTTTTTTGTGTTTCGCGGTCTTTGTTCAGGTGGTTTAAGAGGATTGAACAGTACTTGAAGTAACTTAGTGGTAGACATTAGACGTCGTTCCGTCAGCCATGTCTGAAGCAGCTGAGCTTAGGAAGCTCGTGAAACAGCTCCAAAATACTTCCACGAATGAGGTGTGTACAAATCCTTCTAGGTCAATGCTTTCAGTTTGGTTTGCTGACAAGTCCTTCCTGTACTATAGGAAAAAGTAACCATTCTGCAAATCTTGAAGAAAGACTTTCAAGTAAATGAAGCAATCCTAAGGGTAGGTATTCGTGTTTTCCCATCGTGTTTGACTCACAGTTCACTGGTGAGAATTCTTAGGAAAGCAAAGCAGGTCTTGCTGTCGGTAAATTGCGAACCCATGAGGCAAAAGAGGTCTCCGACCTAGCCAAGGAGATAGTGAAGAAGTGGAAAAATGAGGTGGAGCGTGCTAAAGGAGGTCCAGGCTCAAAGGCGGGGGCGCCTGCCAACGGCAAGGCAGGATCAAGTGAGTCCGATCCACATATACTGTTAGATTCTTATGATGACCACGATTATCGACTCTATTCCCTGACATAGCTCGCAAAGGATCTGCATCGGTGACTCCATCTAACGCCACTCCCGCTCCGATGAGCGGGAAGTCTGAATCTCGTACTGCGAAAGGAGATAAAGCAAAGGCTGGCACTGGCAACGACGTGCGGGACAGATGCACCGAACTCCTTTATGATGGCCTTGCTTTTGACTCTGGCGCTCGTGAGTTAATCCCGGACTTCAGCTTCTCTACCGACTCCCACTGACCTTGAAAATAGCCAGCGATCTGATTATGACTCGAGCAAAGGCTGTGGAAGCGGGTGTTTTTGCGCAGTTTGGCAGTGCTAACGCTGAATACAAGGGCAAGATTCGTTCTTTGTTTGTCAACCTCAAGGACAAGGGCAATCCAGGTCTGCGAGAGAGCGTTGTCAGTGGAGAACTTTTGGCCGAGAAGTTCAGCAAAATGAGCAGCGAGGTATTCCAGGAATCATAAGATCTACATTTTAGAGCTGATTTGTCCCAGGAAATGTCTTCGGAGGAAAGACGAGCAGCAGACCGAAAGATAAAGGAGGAGAACTTCTTCAAGTCCTTGGGGGCTGGCGAACAAGAAGCCGAAACTGAAGGCTTCCAGTGCGGAAGATGCAAGCAAGTAAGATATTTTCGTCGAATTTGGTGGCTTGGTATCTCATCGTTTGTAGCGCAAGTGTCGCTATCGCCAGGCGCAGACCAGAAGCGCCGACGAGCCAATGACGGTGAGTCAATGTATGATGGAAATAGGACTGAAGTTAATGTGTATTTTTTCTAGACTTTTGTGACGTACGTGACCTTTGTCTGTTGTCCAAAACATACTGATCTTTCGCCTCTACAGATGCGTCAACTGTGGCAACAAGTAAGTAAGCTGTCCTCGAGGAAAACTCGCGTCTCATTTATCACCTACAGATGGAAATTCTCGTAAATCGTTGTAGTGTCCAGGAGTGCTTCATAGTTGGCAAGTTTTTTTTCCTACTGTACCTCTTTCACTGTCCAATTGGTCGGGACATCGTTCTGTTGATCCTAGACGGCCCTGTCGTAATGATGTATACCTCCAATCTATCTTGAAAAATACCCCTTTGCTTCACACACTCATTTGTACAACTGGTGAGGCAGATGACCCATGAGGTTCTACGACATTGCCTATCCGACTTGCGTGCGGCATCTAATGATACATCGTGGGTTTCAACATTTTTGCCTCTTGCAAGATTTCAATCAAAAGCAAGTCTAGACCTGGCTAGAGCATTCTAGACCTAGCCTAGAGCGTTCCAGAGCACTCTAGATTACCTTTCGAATGCAATTTCACTGGCGGCAAAAGGTGGTAAAATGTCAGTTTCCCCGCTTGTGTGACAATACCACAGCCACCTAAACCACGTGAGTGTGGGAAAACGAGGGACTTCTGAGCAATGCACGCGTTTGTACGCGTTGCCGCGGCCATCCAGCTAGTGTCGCTTTATACGTGAACGCCGTTCCTTTTACTACTGTCTCCAACGGACTGTACAGATATGTCCGAAGATAACACCGAAGATGTCAAACCAAAGTTGAGCCTGGTCATCAACTACGAGGGTACCCGTCAGTCTTCTCGACGTGCTATTTCGGCGCGTTGCAGGTACTGATGAACCGTACTAGAAATCACTGTGAAGGTGAAGCACAACATGCCATTCCAGAAGATATTTGATGCAGCAGAGGTGAGATCCGCGGTCTTTGTGTCAAATCTTGCGTTTTCATCAACCTCCGTGACGTGCACCAGAAACGATTTGGAAAAGAAGCGGGTGGGTGGCGACTACTTCGGACAGGTAAAGGAGTTCTGTACTCACGGTGAACTTTCAGGGACGTTCAAGTTTACCTACGATGGCAAAAGGTTACGGTCCCAAGACACGCCTGTAGATGTGAGTGCTCTACTGGGCCCCGAGAACGGTTGACGCTCGTACGCTGACGCATCATCAGATGGAGATGGAAGAGGGGGATATCATTGATGCTCACTTAGAGCAGGTATGTTGTACGTTTCTCTTGTTCACCCGGTCCTAATACTGCAGTGCTCTCTAGCTAGGAGGTGGCAGAATCATATTTTAGCTGTGTATATCCCGAGGCTTCTGTAGGCCATGCAACCGGATATTATTCCTTTACTGTACCACTCTCACTATCTACCGTTCCCCATTATATCCCCTCCTCTTCGCCAAACGAAGTATATGGCTACTACTCCCGACTTGAAGTCAGTGAAGGAGATTCTTCTCTCCCACGTGCAGGCGGAATCATCCTTTACACCCCACTGCTTCTAATCGGTTTCGTAACATTCTTCGCCCTCCCTTCTCAGGTGCCTGTCAACCCCTGCCAAGTGCCCCACGAGGCCTTGTATGTCAGCTTTGCATCACTGGTGGACACATTGACTTGCTCAGATAGTGGTGACTGAATGGCTGTTCTTAACGACCTCATTTCGCGGCGGTCTTTGGCATCCTGTTGTACAGTTGTTCATGGTGGACAATGACGCTACGGGGAATACACTCGACCCTAGGATCTGGTCCTCCTCGGTAGTAAGTTGTGGACTACAGAATGCTGGACAGGAACTTCTAGTTGACGTTAAATCTACAAGGAGCGTTTAGCATCGTCTTCGTATTTTGTTGCTCACTATGAGTTTAATTTCCTGAGGCCAGGAAAATCAGCCTACTGGCCTTGGAACATCGATTGGGGGCATACATCACAGGGTCGTTAGCGGATCTGTCTACAGGAGTATCTCCCTGGCAGTGCAGTGGAAAGTGACAGAAACAAGTACTTAGAAATTGAAGTAATGGGACAGCGGGCTCGCTTCGTTGTCAAGACTTAGGAAGCTAATCAAATAGGCACGGTCATCGTCCAACTGCGCCATATGCACGTCATCGACATTTTCGCCATCCTTCAAGGCGAGCAATGCTGCGTTCTTCTAAGCTGCCATTGCCGATACAACAAATTGTTGTGTTTTGTTCGTCCCATCAGGCCAATTTCTATACCCGTTCCATGGCCATTTCAGGATGTCGAGGTTATACTCGCCTGCGTCAATGTGCTCTGCGATATTCATTGTGAGTGCGTCATCATTCTCATCCCACTGGAAATCTTCCGCAACTAGGATGTAATCATTATACACGGTGGCCAATGCAGTCGCGATCAATCGGGCGGCCCTGCATCGCGTGGAGATGCGTGGAAGTAGTACAGGATTTTGTGGCTTCTGCCGGAGTTCCTCCACTGTTTCATCCGAGTCCACTTCTTCATCGAGCTCTATTTTATGCGTACCTGTAGGTATGGAATGAGGGCGATATGATGTGGCATAGAATGTATTGCACATACTAGGAGATGCACCCATGAATGGAGTTAAGTTTCAGCAAGTAGTCGATGAATAGGAGTCAGAGCAGACGTAGCTCATTGTAGGTTGATATATAGGGGGTCCACGGAAATGGCAGAAATCACGTAATGCCTCACACCCTGCGTACAGCACCTTAACCGAGTCAACATGACAGCATAAGTAATGTCGGCCACATACAAGCAAAGGCTCAGAGGATGGCTCAGCTATGCATTTGCTAGGTGTGTAGTACCTATATACACTCTCCTCCAAATAACTTATTCACGCCGTGGATAGTGAGGTCTTTGTGGTAGTTTCCTTGACACTTTTTCTTCCCATTTGTCTGGAACAGTTTGCCCGTGACAATGGATTCTTGCAACCAGAAAAGATTGAACCTTGCTCTTCAGTCTCGAGCACTGCGCCAGAAAACGCAGATGCCAGGTGTGCAGTGAAGATTGGTTGGTTGTGGATAGATACCGCCAGTTTCAGGTGTGTCTAAGGTATTCTGAGCACTGGTGCGGATGTCCTAATACATTCAGTCTCTATGTCTACTCGATATCTGTCGCTCTGCAAGCGCTCACGGTGATTTCAATGGGTAGCATAGCCGACCGTCGTACGTTCCACACTGTTCGTTCTAGAACGAATCTTCATCATTGGTGGCAGCGTTATACAGAAAACCCCTTCTCCTCTCTTTTGCTGCGATGGGCGCATTCGCCGCGATACTTTTCCTCCTTCTACCGTCATCATCCCCTTTGTGGATGGTGTCCGCGCTATTGGCTATCTTTGCCAACGTTGGTTTTGGAGCGTCCGTAGTAGCCATGAACGCGTACCTGCCCTCATTGGCGAAAGATTCTCCAGAAGTAGTCGAAGCTTACTCCGACCTGCACCGAGATGAGAATGTCGCTCTGTCTACAAGCGCTGATGGTGAATTAGAGTCCTCTCTCGATCAAGTGTCAGATCCTCTTCTCGGGCATTCAATCCACACTAGCGCTTCTCAACCGATTTACACTGCCGCATTATCGAGAGCGACCTCGCGAATATCATCCTTGGGAATCGCTTCAGGCTATGGCGCAGGAATCATCCTTCTCTTAGTCGCACTCGTACCTGTAACCCGCCTAAATGGATCTACTTTCTCGCTCCGTCTCGCCATTGGCCTCAGCGGCATATGGTGGGCATTATTCTCGATTCCTGCTGCTATCTGGCTCCCAAACGCAAGCAACATCGACGAACCAGAATGCGGTTCTATCAAGCCAGATGACGAATGGACCTTCGGTTCAGAGATTGCAGCTGCATGGAAACGATTGGGAGTTATGCTTCGCTGGCGGGAGATAAAGCGTCTTCAACATACCTTCAGATACCTAGCCGCTTGGTTCCTTCTCTCCGATGGTCCGTGTGATTCCACCCATAACCCGCTCCTCCTAATTTGAATGTTAACAGGTTTCACTACTATAACATCAACCGCTATCCTGTTTGGGAAAACAACTCTGCACATGGAGCCTTCATCCCTCGTCCTCATCGGCGCAATCACACCAACTTCAGGAATCATCGGCTCTCTGGTGTTCCCCACCCTCCAACGTAAATTTATGTGGTCGAACCTCCACGTCCTAGTCCTCCTCGTGACGATGGTCTCGCTCATTCCGGCGTACGGGTGCTTGGGATTCCTCCCCATCTTCCAGGGAACTGTGCGCTTTGGCGGATTGACGACGCAGGGAGAAATGTTTGGTCTTGCGGTGTATTTCGGTCTGTGCCCTTCGCGAAGTGCTCGGTCCCAAGCTTTGACTGATCGGTATCGCTGTCACAGGTTTTGCGTACGGCGCATTTCAGAGCTATGCTAGAGCTTTCTACGCGGAATTATTACCTCCGGGGGAAGAAGCCCGATGGTACATTTCTCTCTCTCACAGGCATAGCACGCAGAACATTGACAAATTGCTCCAGGTACGGTCTTTTCTCGATAACAGACAAGGTTGGCAGATTGGTTTCCAAGTTTACTTTACCCTGACATGTCTATATAGTCGAGTTCTTTCGTTGGTCCGCTCATCGTCGGCCTTATCGCGGATAGCACGGGGAACATCCGCTACGCGTTCTTTTTCCTTGTGTTTATGGTATGGGCGGCTGTGCCTGTGCTCCTCAGCGTGGACGTCGATGAGGGAAGGCAGGACGCAAGGGAATATGCCCAGCTAAAACCTAGGTGACTGAGCGTGGATGGTGGTTAGGCGTGAGGATAATGGGCCTGGCGTGACAGCTCGTGGTAGAACGCGAAATCTGCTCATTCACCAAATGTACTTTGTCGAGATTTCACGAGATTCAACCTCATGTGATTTCATTTGGACAGTCGTCCTTGTGTTCCTAACTGCGATGTTTGTATGTGCAGCCGGGGTAGCCGGTGGGGTGGCAACTGGAGCAATACTTTGGTATGAGAGCAGTAAGCCCTTGGGGGTGACAGCTGTTGTCATACCAGGATGTACACCGTTCATTGTGGTAGTATATACTGTCATCGGATTTAGGGGTCGTTTGGCTCAAGCTCCTACTGTCTAATACATAATTCATTGTGGCACCAATTACATAAAATAAGACGTACCAGCTTTCGTGGCAAAGCCCGCTACCTGTTTGCTTGTTCACAAATGCTTGTTGTTTTTGATCTTCAGTGAGCAAACAGAGACGTGACAAGGAAGACATTCCTTAGCGGGGGATAAGAGGGGTTGATGAGTAATAGTTGGGGAGTGCCAGGTGTTCGGAGTTGCAGCGTTCGAGTCACCAGGTTTTTGTTCCTCTTCAATTGATCAGGATCAGAGCAGTCTGGCGCCCATAGGTTAGATTGTGTCACTTCTGTCAACAGAATCGACTAAAGGATGAAATATATAATTTTATCAGATGCTTGTACTGTAGGTACTTAATCGGACGGAAGTGAGTTTCTAGAGTCTACAACTCCTTCTTCACTACTCCATCCTTCTTAGCCTGGAATGCCTGGAGGGCCTTCAATCGCTCTGTCAATGTGGGGTGCGAGTGGTGATAAGCCGAGTATCTATATCAAGAACCAATCAGTATGCCGATTCCAAAGCATCACAACTCGACTTACAGCCAATCAACCCATACGGTGCTCAGATTCTTGACATGGAGCGTGATCAACGCCCTTGAAAGCCTCTCACCCATATCCTTCATCTCCGGAGCCGACAACCGGTCTTGCATCTCACACGCGAAACGGTCAGCCTCCCATTCAAACTGGCGCGAAAGGAAATTAAGCGCGATGCCGATGATGGCTTCTAGGGGGCTGAGAATCATCTGCGTTCAGAGTCAGCGTCATATGCGTGGAAAGAACACAGAAGAACGCGCCTGGAATAGCAAAAATGCGACGATAGTTGGCGGGCGGACAGAAACGGCCTCGGAGAAGTCGAATGCGCGGAGGAACTGAGGTGCGTGTAGAAACGCGGGGAACATGGCAAGGATGGTGAAGATGTGGACTTGGGATACGCAGAGCAATTTTGTTGGGTGCATGTGGTACCAGTGGCCGAGCTCATGCGCTGATCCACGACATTTAATTAACAGACCATGAAAGAAAAGAAAATAGGTACACACCTAAAACTGCCTCGACTTCGTCGGCCTTGCTTTCTTTGATCAGGGTATCGAAGATGACGATATGTTTGCTCTGATTCATGATGAGCAGGATATTCTAGAAGGTGAGGGGTAGGTAATATTACGAACCCAGGGCAACCCGAAGAAGTAAGCGTTGCTATGAGAGCTACGCTTCGAACCGTCGATCTCGTACAAATGCTTCAAGGGGAACTTGAGCTTCGTAGCGAGTGATTCAGTCCTCGTGCGCAACTCGCCCTCTTTGAGGGGCGAAAGCTTGTTGAACAGTGGTTGTATCACGGTTGGATATATGATAACCATGCTGATCTGGAAGGCCAGGCTAAAGGAGAAGGAATATCAGCAGTCCCTTACCAGGAAAATGAAAGAAGCGAACAGGAATGCCATAAGCCATGGAACAAATCGGTCTCCAGCCCACTTGAAGACGTAAAGGAAAGCGGCGAGGAATGGCATGCCGATGACGAAGCCAATCGCCCAGCTTTTCAAGAGGTCTGTGATGAATAACATGGGTGTAGTCTTGTTAAAGCCGTGCTTCTCTTCCAAAACAAACGTTTGGTATACAGAGAGAGGTGTCGAAGGTATGGATGAAATGATGAAGAGCACGATAACAAACGCAAGGGATTGCAAAATCTGTGTTCAGTCAGTTTGGAGGTTCGGATTGAGTGGGGGGCGCCACGAACCTCGTACTCGCTGCCATATCCGAAGTAGGCGATCGTCCGTGCACCCATATCCCATGCGAATGCGTATAATCCGTAATGGAGCATAGCGGAATCAAGCGCTTGCTTAAACAATCCAGTAATAAGGGAGAATTTGGCTTTGTCCTTGCCATAATTCTGGGACTTCTTGAATGCTTCGGCATCAAAGTGGCCCGCTAGAACCTCTGGAGGGGAAGTTTTTGAATACAGAGGATACTGGCGGAGTCTGCAATCCAAAAAAAAACTAGTAAGCTAGGAAGGAGAATTGAACGGAGTAGTAAACTGACATAAGGTAAGACTCGAACAGCGTAACGCCCCATGAGAAAGCTTGAACGTAAAACTTCCAGTCAATTGGATCGGTTGCAACAAAAGATAACTTTTGCTGGAGTGCTGCGAGCTGAATGTGCAGCAGATCCATGGTGCAGTACAGTCCTGGGCGTTAGCGAAACGTCAGCGAAACATTGCTGTTTTATGACACGTGCTCATCGACCACGTGACGTCAGACGTGTCAGTCTGACATAGCAGTGACGTAAAATATTTAGGCAGAACCAACCAACCACTGATCATATAACTCACCACCGCACCATCGCCCAATCATTGTATACCCGCCTGGCAGTCGTGTCCCTATTTACCTCGCCGCCAAACTTCCCCACGCACAACTTCTGCAATTCTTGGGCTCCCTCCTCTAGAACGTGGAGTATGCGGAAAAGCTCTCGACGAGACAGCGATTTATCTGTGGAAAAGCCGGAGAGGATCGTGAGGAGTTGGTTTACTTTCAGGTGTTAGTGTAGTTCTGGCACCGTGGTTCATATGGCTCGTCCTATCCACATCCCTGCACAGTGAAACGTGTGAGTCGACAATGATATGTACACATAGTGCTGTGAATGCATTCTGACGACGTGCAAAAAGATTGTGACCGTGTTGAGCCCATCGAGGATATGGCGATGATCAGATGGATCAATATTTATCATTGAGAACATTGAGCTTATACAGTACAGTTACCAGTAAGTGTTTGGCCATGAAACCGTATACTACTGCGCGATCCTGCACGATCATGATATAGTAATTGCTTCTGACTCTCATTTCGTCTCGATTTAACTTAGGGCCATTTCGGTCACGTCAGAACCTATCTCAGTCTCCAGGCTGTGAAGGTTGATGCCATCATCACCATCGCACTAACTACAAATCGAGTGCAGTGCGTTTTGAATCTACTTTTTTTTTTTTTTTTTTTTTAATTCAAATTTATTGACCTTTGGGGTCGTAAACCCTATGTCGGACATAGCCCTATTCAGGTGCGGGGGGCTTAATGCTAAGGACAAGGACGGAGATTAGGTATTGAGAGGTGTGCTTAGTGGGGAAGTTAGCAGCAGGGTAGGACAGGCGAGTTATCTCTTTGCTTCATCTGGACCTCCTCTATGTTTGAACATGTCTGATTTTTCTGGCGTCATGCAGACAGAATGAAATTTGTTGCGATTGAGTGAGGATACGATGTTCATTAAGAAACATGGACAAGTTTTCCGACGGCCACATTAGCCATGACACCTACAGGGCCTGTGCCAAGTCAATGAACTTCTTTTTCACTGATGGAACACTTCTTAATTGACTGATGTCCGTGTAGCAGATACTGCGCATGTCACTGCTTTGCTGTTTGACGATTAGTATCTATGAGGACCCCTGGATTGACTTCCTCTTTCTACCTGACTTCATGCAAAAATACTGCTTCGGTCAATCAAGGCAGGAATGGGTATAATCTTTATCATGCTCCTTTCGGCGATAAAAGCGCTGGACGATTGGTATATCTAGCATGAACTCCATTATCGTACAACGTCCGCAGAGTTCGCCGCTCCCTCACCCATCTTCTAACAATGACGTTGATCTCAAATCGTCCCATTTGGTGGCCGTCCATCAATGCGAGTAATGTCAACGGCTATTTTGTAGGTTCGTGTAGAGCCACTTGGTTGATGGTGGTGATGTATTGATCTAACCTTGGCTGCGGCTTCGCAGTTGCCAGTTGTGCTGGGCTGGTGTACGATTTCGGTGAGAAAGATAGAATTAAGGAATTACTGATATCCTCATGGTTTCTCCAGTACTTTCATTCGGACAGGAGGTAGGTTGATGGCATTACCGGAGCAATCATCTCACCAGGAACGGTTTATAGGTTGAACTGATCTGGGTGAGCAGAGTCCCATGTCAGAAGAACAAAGTAACCCTAAAATTAATATGTGGCAGAAGCAACGCTGGTCCCTGATGACCATTCTGTATCTGACTGTGTGTATCTTGCGTTAAAAATGTCGTTGGTAAGTGGTGCTAACCTGAAAATATCTCAGGTGCGCTATGCTGGAATACCACTTGCTATGTATGTATGGAAGGCTAAGCAGTTGGCGTTGTACTAATTAGCCATATCTCGCAATCAGCGCGAGCATACTGTGTATGTCTCATTATACACAGCGTTTGTCTCTTCTGACTAGCGGTATACAGTTAGCGTTACGACAATACCGCTGACAGATAAAGTGAGTATTCTGCTCCGATCCCTGCATTCCTGTCCAATTAACCGCACTCCCATGTAGGGGTGAGTGAGATTATTGACCAGCTTATTAGTTCACCATAATGACCGCCACAGCTGTGAGTTTGGCTCGAGCGTGTTGTCTCTTTCAAGGCTGACCGCTAACTGGATTTGGCAGGCCTGATTTCATACCTCGTAGTGGATTGGACGCGTGTCCTCGTAAATCAAATACTAGGCAGTGAGTTATACTGGAATACCTTGACTTAACTGAAACATGCGAAAGTCATTCTGATCGCTCGGTTAAATGCGATGTATCAGCGATCGAGAAAGGTGCTGGTATTTCTTGTGTCCATCTTACTGTCTGTCTGCATCGCCAACATAACGATTGCTGCATTTTCAGTGAGACATGGTTCGGGGGGTAAGTTTAATTATGGATGAAAGACTTAAGTGCACCAGGCTCATTGATGAATACCAGAGGAGCTCATTCTATCCGGCACGTATAGGTGCACTGCTGAATTCGAGGAAAGTTCCCTAGGTCTGGATACCATCACTTGGTACATTTCCATTGGATGGGAGTCAATCGCAATGTGTTTTGCAATTTGGATTGCTGTAAAACGCTTCCGGGAACTGCGACAACTATCGACACGAGGGATCCTCGGGGACTGTTTTACGGTATTGATCCAAACTCACGTGGCTTATTTTGCGAGGTGAGCTCATAACGTCAATGCAGTTTTCCTTTTCGCTGAAGTTCCGCGCCCGCTAGCTTTCTTGCTGCTTCTTGCTTCGAGATCGGTTATCTGCTTTCACCGTTGTCAGCGGTATGTTGATCTGCTGCTGACCTCTGCATGCGATCACAGTTCATCATTTCTACAGAACACCATGTCCCTGGAAAGTCAGATTTATGCCGGTCTCCTTCAAATTTTCACCGTCGTGCAGTTGTTTGTGCTGGGACCACGTCTGATCCTTAGCGTTCGACAATTTAATGCTAAACTCGTGGCCGGTCCCGATATAGCAACCGCCATGACTTCAGTTGATTTCCAGGAGCGTGTGCATGTGTCAACTAGCAGCAGTGTGTAGCATGGGAGATGCTTGATGTAATTAACAGTCATTAGATACTCTGCAGGAGCGGGAGAATGTATGTTTGTGTTCCAAGTTTCGTCCTGGTATTCTGAAGTAGCCTTGAAAAGAGACAGGTCTGGAGGGTTCAACCAAAATGGAAAAAAGTGCCTGGTACTCGAACTGAATCCTGGAGAAAGTGACGTTGACGTCTCCATTCTGGTCCATCATTTATCAAGTCTAATTATGTGCTTTGCGACTTTGTGCTGGCATGATGAACCATGTTTTGGCTCCTTTCAGAGGTCTTGTCGACTCTTCATCGTCAAAAGATATTTTCACGTACCGCGTTACATGATCCTTCTCGTCTTTAAACCCTCAAACATCAGAATCACCGTTCGCTAGCATTTCAAGTGGAGTCCGGTCAACACTGCCCGTGTGATTAGGTTCGTAGCCTGCAAGGAAGTTATCAATATCACACCCTGCAGCGAAAGGGGCCATCATATCACCATTCTACTCCTCATTTTGTCTCCGTTCACGATCTAAGTGCCATTGTTTCACGAGCTGAGAAGCAGCAATTCGACTATGCTCGCGTTCCTGTTCTCGTTCTTGTTACTCTTCGGTAGGCAGGACTACGATTATATAACCGAGGAAGAAATGATAAACTGAGTTCTCCCAAGCCCCTATTGGGAGCCTGTGGTGGCAGCAAATGATAGAGGCGCGTGCGGCTGACGGTCTTGGTACGAGGATGTTGAGCACTGATAGGCGATAGATAGGATGGGCAGTGCTAAAAGGGCAGAGCTTGCTGCGGCTTGCATATCAAGGGGGTGCTAATGTAATACAGATTTAACAGCCGCGCTAGGAGTACAGCTAGTCAGAGCCGAGCGGCGAATTTCGAATGGACTGTTCTTGCGAGAGCCAGGATCATAAAGTACCTCGGCTCGAGGCTTTTGAAGGGATTGAAGCCTAGTGAGGGAGATAGAGACTGTTTAAATGACATGAATCCAATAGCTGCATGGTGACTAAAACTTTGTCCGCGTGCGGGGGAATACTTGAACGCGTCGTTACGCATCAAAGCTTATTTTGTCTCAGCGCTTCGAGAGGTCCTAGCCCGTCGTCCAATCTTGCGGTGGAGCTCCGTTGCAACAGAAAAAAAAGCAGAGGTCCACTGTGTGCAGAGGAATAGTGGGCAGGGGTAACACGATGGGTACTGAAGGTAGGACATCACGTCAGATCATATGCTTTTTGTTCGAGCGCTTCACTGAGAACGCCCCGCCTATCATGCCGAAACGGCATGTGCCACGACCCCGGGCCTTGCGCTATTTAAAAAAGAGGGTTCAAATGCTGTGTATTCCAGCGATCCGTGTTTCAGATTCAAGGGACATTGTATCCGAGAAACAAAAATATAGTCACCATACAGTTATCACGAATCTGAGGAGTTTGACTGATCTTCAACTCTACTCAAAGTTTGTCCTTGTCGTGTACGGCGTTGCGCAGCCCACTCCCTAGCTCTAGCACGCCGAGCCTCCTGCTCAGCCTCCTCCAACCGTGCATCACGGTTCTCAGGCGGATTCGAGGTCGCAGTAGAACTCTCACCGACCTTGAGGGAAGGTATATCTCCACTCTCAGACCCTTCCTCGCTACCTTCATCGTCACTATCTCCATACGCAGCGAGTCCTCCCAGACCTGCCTTCTGCGAGGCCCGCAGCGATTGAACTGATTGGTTGACTTTTTCTTGTCTGAGCTTCTCCTTGGTTGTGCGCCACGCTCGTGACCACCGTCCCCTTAAGAATGCAAATCTTTTATCTGCACCGTGGTTTGCAAGAATGCGCATCTTCCAGTTGTGCAGGATTAGGAGACGAGACAAGGTGTAGTGCTGTTCTTTTCATAAGCTCTGATTGGGCATCATCGGGCTGGAACAGAAAATAATATGTTATTCCGACTACAAGTGCTAGTGGATGACCACTTACCTCCTCATCGCTACATCCCCAAAGATCTGAGTGTTCGCTTTCGTCGGTCGCAGCAAGAGCTCTTAGGCGTTCCTCTCTGTTTCGGTCAATAAGACGCCTACGTTTCTCGCGCTGGTAGTCCTCAATTTCGAGTGG
Source organism: Suillus paluster (assembly GCF_016628075.1). NCBI lineage: Eukaryota > Fungi > Basidiomycota > Agaricomycetes > Boletales > Suillaceae > Suillus > Suillus paluster. Next base: position 231,785 of record NW_024537606.1, read on the forward strand.
CGCAAAGAAAAAAGTATCCTCAGTGTCAGACGGCAAGTCTGACCATCCGGTTGGAGACAGAGATCTTGGTTGAGAGGCATTCGAACTTGCATGTCCCGGGAGGGCATCAAGCAAAAGACGAGCGTCATATCTGAGCGGGTTTTGTGTCAGACCGGGTGGAACAGAGGATAACGATGAAAGCATATCTTCCAATCCAAAGTGGATAGATAGAACATAGATCCGACGGATCAACTCAGATAAACATTGCATATAATTGCCTCGTTGTGTTTTAGGACGACTCGCCATAACTTAGCAATGACCCTACTACTAGTGAGACCCACCTGTCCACCCAAGTAGCTTTATCGTCTGACGCTTCGGGGAAAGAAGGATCCGAGTTGAAGGGTAGGAAGTTTCTTGTGCTAGTACCCCATTGTAAGAGAGCACTACCAATTTGAGGGTCGTTTGCATCAGCCCCCAAAGTTGGAGGATCTGGCACCTCAAGGGAAAGTGCTGTTGAAAGAGACTGGGGGCCGCGGATGACAGTAGCCTCGTATGCTTGAATAGACAAAGAAAGATCTGGTGCGATTATCGCTGCCGAAGCTGCCAGGTTACTAGTCTTGGATGCAGCCTTGCGGTACTTGCGTTTATGGGACATTTCCAAACGCCTCTCGTACGTTCAATTGGCAGCTGGAAGGTTGAATGAAGCTCTTAAGGTTATGCGAGAGGCACGGACGAACCTACACAGCGTGAGAAGCATTTCAAGACTGTCAGAACCGACTTTACGTTACTTCAAGATGTTTCAGCGTGAACACTAGTAACATCGATATCGTCGGCGATGACGAGGTAAAAATTGGATGGAAACTTGCTGATCTAGTCTCCCGCCAGCGGATGAATCAAAAGGGAGGCATCATATCTTTACATCTTTTGGCACACGCGTGTAGATTCAGTGGAGTACTTATCGGCTTGCAAGTCGTTGGCTCGCTGTTCCCATGCACTCGGGATGCCATCTAATTGCAGCGCACTGATCTCTTTAGTACCTGATTGGAGACTAAAAGTCTCCTAAATGTGGTGAGTCGCATGCGACACGTCTTCATATTTAACTTCTCCCGCTCCTCTAGGCGACTTTCCAATCTAATGATATGATGCATTCACCGTTTGGATGTCTGGGCGCACTGATTAGGGCATTGGGGTAGAATCTGCCCAGTAGCACGAATCTATTCGCGCTAACTTGAGATATTCGGATGCTGAAAAGTTAGAACGAGTCTCACATGGGAGGATCAAGGTGCCTCAATCATGGGGACACTCACCTGCGTCACTTTCAGGAGATATCTAGCTAGTCGGTACCGCGTGCATTCCCCTCGGGTTACCTTGTGTTCCTTAGGGGCGGTTCCGACCAGTTCTCAAGGTTCTATTCTGACCATCAGGCTTTCTGCCTCACAAGGACCACATACGTTATCCTCCTCGTCAGAAGCTGATGACCCACTATTTCCGTCACACTCACAAGATACCTAATCACGCGCACTCGGGGTATCTCGAGACCTCAATTATGGTTGGTACTTTGGCATCCTTATCCGCAGGTATAAATCGCGGCGGATATGCTAACTAGGTAGCTGCTTCTCTGCACTGATTGAAACCCTCATTTACCTTCCATAACTCAGGACTAGACCTCATGGTGCATTTCTACCAGGCCCTTACGGCAGCGGCAGCAGCATTCGCGTGCTTCGGAGAGGTCGCCTCTGTCCCGCTTGAGGAGAGGCTGAGAAGCCTGACTCCGAAAGCAAAGAATGTTCTGAAGCGTGCTACTCCAGTAGCTCCTTATTTCGTTTTATACAGTGATGCATACGTCTCCACCGAACCAACAGCGTCAGATATTTCGGTGGGCCTAATTTCCCTCCCATTCGTGACCGATATCCTAATCGTCGACTGGTAAAAATACCAGGGCTTCAATGTGTTTGCATTGTCTTTCCTCGAGGCCTATGGTGCAGCAGATCAAGCTCAAGAATGGGCAGCGCTTACAGCATCTCAACGTTCTTCGATTCTTTCCGAGTACAACGCCGCAGGCATCTCGCTCATCGTGTCCCTTTTTGGGTCTACTGAGACCCCCACTTCATCGGGATACGACCCGATTGGTACTGCAAATACCATGGCAGCTTGGGTTATTCAATATGGCCTCCAGGGCGTAGATGTTGACTATGAGGCATGTTGTATTATGTCTGATCGTTTATGACGAGAGCTGATTTTTTTCTCAGGATTTCGCCGCATTCAACGGTGGTACTGGCTCCGCTGAGCAGTGGCTTGGCAATTTCACCACACAGCTCCGCACACAGCTTCCTCAGGGTCAATATATCTTGACTCACGCTCGTGAGTGAGATGTTCAGAAAATGTAATTATCACGCTGAACTTTTTTGCACAGCTGTTGCACCTTGGTAAATAGATTGTAGCCAAATTGATCTCTGCTGACTGAAATCAAAAAGGTTCACTCCTAATAGGTGGGGTGGAGGAGGATACCTCTGGGTAGACTCTATGGTCGGCAGTATGATTGATTGGTACAACGTACAGGTGCGTCAATGTCCTATCCTTTTTATCTCTTTTCTGATTTTCTAGCACTTTAGTACTACAACCGTGGGTCTCTCTTTGTTTCGTTGAATTTTTCTTTAGTAACAATAAACAGAGGGCACAACGGAGTATACAACTTGCGATGGCCTCCTGTATACTTCTTCGTCTACTTGGCCAGAATCTGCGCTTTTCCAAATTGCCAACAGTGGTGTGTCTCTCGACAAGCTTGTGATTGGAAAGCCTGCGACTTCAGCGCAAGCCAGCAATGGGTATATGGACCCGACTTTGTTGGCATCCTGCGTTTCTGAGGCCTATGGTGCTGGATGGGGTGAGTCTGCCCCATATCAGCTTAGTTTATTCTCTCTGATAATCACGGGGAATTGTAGACGCCGGTGTCATGGTTTGGGAGGTACGTGAGAGTCCGAGTGACCCGCCAGGTTTCTGAACATGCCATTATCAGTACCCTGACGCTGCTTCCTCATGGATCGCGACTGTGCGTGGGAACACCTGGCCGGTATCCTCGACACCAACGAGCACCAGCACCACAACGACTGCGACGTCGACTGCGACGTCGACTGCGACGACATCGACAAGCACTAGCACCTCAACACCCGTGACCGGAACCTGTGCAGGTATTGCTGCATGGACCACTGGTGTGGCCGTGAGTGTATTGCTATCTTTTCCCGCGCTCTACACTGAACTTTATACAGTACACAGGAGGTGCTGAGGTGACCTACGGGTGCGTATTTGTTGGCTTGCTCTTGTCCATCTACTAACCCATAACTTAGTGGGGACCTGTGGACCGCGAAGTGGTGGACGGAGAACGACACCCCTGGAGGTGATTTGAGCTCGATTTTTTCAGAACAAACCTAACAGTCGCAACAACAGGTTCCGCGGGTGTCTGGACTAATGACGGAGCTTGTACTTCCACAGCCACCGCCGCGGCTAAGATTAGGGCTCTCACGGCCCCCATCGTCACGCCTGCGCCTGCCTTATAGAGGCGTTGATGGGCAATACCCTGCCCACCTGCTGCTGCAGCGGCTCCGCGATGTGTAACATAATAGATGAGGAATGACGACAGCGATGTATTAATAGTGTACTCTTGTTTTGTTTTTACTGGCAAATTTTGGTGAAGAAATGTTTCTCGTTATAACACCCAGTATACTTATGATGATCAATTTTCACAATATTATTCGTACCACTTGATAAAGCCAACAGCACCAACCTGAAAGCCTCAAGCTTTATGTCTTTAGGAGACGGACGAGTATAGCAAGTAGGGGCGTCAGCGTCAAGAGAATGCGAGTATATATATCCAGATGACGGTGAGCATGCAGCTACCGATACATTACTTACTATCCAGTGTTTGTATCAGTCTTCTGTGGAAAAGGCTTGTGGGTAAATATCGAGCCTACCATTGGAGCATCTAAATATACTTGACATGAGCTCGTAGCGCATTGTTCCTTTCTCCCTATTGGCTAATAGTACCTTCAGTGGTATGCTGATCTCGACAAGCTTTACTGACAACCTTCACGTCTCACTTACAAACACAACCACCACAGCCAAAGGAAGACTGGATTTCGACCTGCTCAGTGATGGTGAATATTGACGTACGTGTGAGCTGCAGTATGCCGCCGCGTGCATGTGCACACTTCCCAGAAGGGTTGTGCTTGTTCACAGTTTACACAAGCGCCACCGTATCAAATCATCTGGTCAGGACTCAGCAGACGAGGCTCGCATCAGAAATTAAGAGTAACCGGCATCTCACTGAAGATTGCTTTGTTAGGCACAAGGTCCTTGACAACGTGACAGTACTAAAAGGCTTTTTAGCACTATCACGACGTCAAGGTTTTTAAATACACCCAGCTGTTGAGGTTTCGCTGTGTTTCGACAGAGTGCCATGATAGGAAATAACGATACAAAGGGGTCGGAAGCGTACCGTCTCGGAAGGATGATGGAGCGCAAAGGGTAAGGGGATGATAGCAAACATAGGCCATGTCGTAAGGCCTCATGGTCACGGATCAGAAATAGAAGCGCCGAAAGTCCGTCGTATCATCTAAACCCCTGCAACGATCCTGGACCTGGGCCAACGAGCGCTAATCAGCTCACGTGAGCACATTATGGGCGAATTGGCGACGAGTCTGAACGATGAACAACAGCCAGCAAACAAGTAAAAAAACAGTCGCATCTGTGTCACAGTGGTAACTAGATGTCACCAACAATTCAACGAAACGAAGTGTAATATACTTACCTCGAACTTGAAGGTATTCATGTCCAACTGGGAATCGGGCGAGAAAGGTATCTCAAGTTAAAACAATGTTCCTGCGTAAAAGAAATTTTCAAAAGAACCCAGGATCCCGGATGATGATATGAAACAAAATGATCTGATCCTGGCTCGAACAGGAGACCTTCTGTGTGTTAGACAGATGCGATAACCAACTACGCCATCAGACCGCGATGTGGGAGCTTCGCGTACTACCTTCTTTTGCAGTCCTAGAACGCTTTCAGCAGCTTGCAATAATGACCACGATCTTCACTACTTATGTGGGTCCCATTTGGAGCTTCTAATGGAGCCTACATAGTGTAAGTACATCGGTCGGGACAATGACGACTGCGCAACAAGTTGTGGTTAGTTTATAAGAGAGAACAACCTCGTCAACCCTGCGCTAATAAGTAACATGCAGTTTGTATATATAGGGTTGGGACCGGGTTACACAAAGACAATAAATGCCATAAATATGATGTTACATCCTCGATACCAGGTCACGAAGTATAAATGCGTCACTGCCTACAATGTGTATCTAAAGTCAGGCGCACGGTCTCCCAACTCCCGTAGTTCCTCGTCCGAGTATTGCAATCCTTCTCCACTTTCCATTGCGAGGCGCTCGGCCTCGCGTTGTGCGTTGACCCTCTTGTAAAGGAAGACCAAGATTGGTAAAGTTATGAATCCAATCCCGACAAACATGAGCTCCAATGCGTCTGCAAAACAGCGGGTCAGCCGGTGCCAACGAAGTCGGACTGTCGAAGTGACACTTACGCCCGAGAATAAACCGCGGTGAGTCTTGCGATCGATAGATGACGGATGCGATTGCACCACTGAAGTTTCCGAGGCCAAGGAGGCCCATGCCGGCACCTCTCTTGTACTGACCGGAGAGATTGTTCGAGAGCCTTCATCACCGTACATATGTTAGCCTTCGTCATAACGCGACTGACAACAACGTACCAAGAAACTACGCCAGGAAGCTCTGCATAGCTTCCCATGACAATGAGAAAAGTCCCAAAGTACTTTACACCATCAGGTGCAGTAGATATATTTATTGAAAAGCCGATAAGACACATTACGAGGCCGGCAAGAATGAAAGGATATCGCATCTTCAACTTATCCGAGTAATACCCAAAAATGACTAATGTGATAGCTAAGTGCAACAGGTTAACGCACGAGGTTGCGGGTGGTTAAATAAGAGGACTAACTTGCAGCGACATATGGTGGTACGGTGAGCAACTGGCTGATCGATGTACTGTATCCAAAGCTTAATGTAATTGAGTAAATGGATCACAAATAGTTTGTAACAACAGACCTCTGGATGATCGTTCTGGTACAGATATCTTCAACATCTTCTTCAAAGATCTAGCAATCGACTTACGGGAGAAACAGAGTGATGCCATTCACTGAGAAGGCTTCATGTCAGCGTCTGTCATCTGAACAACGAGACGTATCATTTACAAGGTCCAGCAATTGACATGAAAAGGGGGATATGAAGCCACACCTGATCATTTTGTTAAGGCACAATAAACGGTGACGGTCGTAAAAGTTGGTATCTTACCTTCCAGTCCCCGAACGCGGCCCAGACGTACCTCACCGCAAACCTCTCTTCCTCACCGACTGACGAATTGTCATATTCTAAGAGGTATATTAATCATATCCACCCGCTCAGAATCTGTTATTCGACTTACTTTTCTTCCAGACAATAAAAGCACGCTCTTCCGGGGTCAAGAACTTAGCTGTGTCGGGAAAGTCTACCATCACTAAGCGATCATGTACGTTAGCCTTCTGCGTGATCGAACATAAAGTGTATTTACTCACCAAAGGGAGCAATGATGGCTATAACTATTGTTGCAAGGCCTTCGAGCAACTGCATACAAGTGTTGAGCATAACTTCGGTCTTTGAACATGAAAAAAATCACGAAGATCCAAGACCATCCTTCGAGTCCCGCTGTGCCACTCATGTGATTGATCGCAAAGGCCAGTAAACCGGAAAAGGCACCTGAAACTTGTGTCACTATCCAAATCCCCAAGAACATAAAGAAACAACCAACCTGCGCTTGTCGCAGCGCCAAAAAACATGCCAACTACCGAAATACTTCAACATTCTAAAATGGATAGGTAGATGTGGGATAGCTTACTGCGGTATTGTAGCATGTGTCTCGGATACCAGAAAGTAAGGCTGTAGATCCGTGAGCATGACTTCGCACATAATTCTCGAGTTATAGTCACTAATAAATGACACCAGGGAACAAACCTGCCTCGGCAATGCCAAGACAGGCTCGCACTGCAACAAGCTGAGGGTATCTGACATGCCAGGTCAACATTAGGTGAAAAATACGGTGAGAATTTGGCCAATCTTACGTCTTCACTAAACTCATGAGTGTCCTGGCGATAGACTCGCTCAGAAATTTCAAGGTCATATTACTTATGACTGAATGACGCACATGACTATCCCCCATGTTAACTATCGTACATCAGATAAATTCAGCAGCCATCATACAAGACTTACAGTGATTGCCTGGAAGCCATCTACAAAATATGAGTTGTCCATGCAGCATTCAAAGGTTGACATGAGCACTCACCTGGATGGCCTAAATACTTTGAGGACAAGGCTGGAGGCCCGGGTTGTCACAGTCAGAGCGCAGAAAATCAATAATTTGGACCTCAAACGAACTTAGCGGGGCATTCACACAGGCAGTATGGCTTCATGGTCTTTCAGAACACACCGACAATCCGTCAACATAACGATGCTTACTATGAAGAACATCGTCTGCGTCTAGCAGTAAGGTGGCAGTTCTGTGAACAATACAGATGTTTACGTACCAATGCGATATTAAATTTGTTTCCCGTGAGGTCCAGCTGAGTGACGAGTCCGTCCAACTTCGCATTACCGATGTTACCTGTTTGAAAGTAAGTAATGCACGAGATATGCCTACTATGACAACCACGTACCTCTGTCAAGGAAAGACATTAGAAACATCAAACTGAGGATAGGCCCCAACCGCAAGTCAACCTTTCTCCACAGTCTTCTCTCCTGTTCTGGCGTCAGCGTCGGCACATTTTTGAGATTCGAATCCGAGTTCAGCCGCTTCTCATCATGCTGCTTGTGTTCAGAGCTGATAGAAGTCGGGCGACCAGCAGGAACAGTGTTCGCGACGTACGTCATGGAGAATCAGCAGGAGGAAGAAGGGAAGAGATTCTTCCCTGGTAGACGCGCGAGTGGGCTTTTAACGGTTCGCGCTGAGTTCGATTGCTCAAACATGGACGTTAATAGGAATGACTGGGGGCCATTACGATACGGATACTATAATGGTACTCCCTTACATAGATGGATTAGATGCAGATACACCGGGAATACCCTATGATGCCGCGTTCAGCTATTAACGCCCGCGAGCAAGCCCGCGATCGAGATCAAATACTTACTTATCAACTTGTGAAGGCCCAGGAGCTACAAAGTCGGCTCCACGAGCGCCTTTGAGATAATAGGTTAGAGCTTTCAGTGGACTATAGCAGCGAGCTTGTACGAACATTGTATGATCCAAAATTGCATACATTTCTGACTTAGAGAGCGCACCTTCATCCTTCGACAGATCAGATCAGGTCAGATCAGGTTAGTTGGTCCCCGCGGATTCCATTTCGAAGGGTCCATCACGCCGGTTACCTATCCGCTCCCATCGCATCAGCAGATGGATCAAACGTTGCTATATCGACGTGAAGCCCTTGTGCTCGTACCTCACTTATCAATCCGCCCTTTCGTCGAATCTGCTGGACTAGTAGCTTAGCATTCATTTCCAGAGGTTTCGAGTCAGCGGATAGGAACTGAGGATAATTGAGAAGGTCAGAGCTTGACGTGCCAATATTTGACGCTCATGGAGTTAGTCGTGCGACACTACTTACTCGCGGCGACAGAACACGGAGTAGTCGCATACAGGCTGACCTTTGTGATACACATAGAAGACGCCACCTAGAATTTCCTGCTGTGATACCCGTGACTAGCTCTGGAGAAAACACCTAATGTTGTTGCGCCACTGACTGAGGCCCCAAAGGGTCCCAGTGCTTACGAGCATAAGTAAGTGCTAGAAGTGCCGACACGACTCAGTACACAAGGTGACTCGAGGTCGTACTGAACAATTGAACTAGCCAAGTGTGTATCACTGACTCCCACGAGGGTTTTGCAGTGTGGCAAACGTGCTGTTCTCTATAAGGGACCGTATATATGGACAATTGTTTTTTTTCGCCTTTGGCTTTGCGAAACTTGACTTGAGCTTAGATGTTGGAATGTCTTCCGCGTTACTACGATGTTTGACTTCGATGTGTTGAGCTTGACTCTGATCAAGTTGAGCTCAGTGACCCTTGGCAAGTGCCGGCAGAAAGTCCAGCGCCCACATCGCCGGCACACTCAATAGCTACGCCACCACGCATGTTCCCCGCATCCACCCAACGCCAAGCCCCAACGACGCCGCGCGACCCCCAGAACGCACTGCCCCGAAGCTTAGTGGTGGAGTATCACCCTCCCTTTCTTCACCTCCATTTCCAGCAGCAAAACGTTCTACCGCCGTCCTCGATGCCCACTGTTTCTGCTTCCTCTATGTCAAACACCGTTGATGCCAATGCTGTTGATAACCCACATTCCTCAGGCCCACACATGAATGATAGGCATGGATGGTGTGCACAAGGAAAAACCGCCTCCGCTGCCATGAAACATGACAGATGCCAGATAAGTACTAGTAGCTGCTGTTCGTTGACTTGACTTGATCTTAGACTGCCTAATATGATAATTAAGATTCACCGAAAAGTCTATCGTGCTAGTGGGTGACTTTCCGTAGGCAAAATAATGCGGACTAGATTATAACGGACTTTGAAAGATATTTGCAACGGATAATCTGTACAGAAAACACAACCGTAACACATTTGGAATAAAATAATTCGGTCAAAACCACAATGGACGATCTACTACTACAGTATCATAATCTGGTGAACGACGGAGAAGAGACGGCCTTTCTTGACGACGAAGAAGACGCGAGAATGTTAGCAGCCACACTGGTTGGTGGAATAGAGCTTGCTCGACTTGATCGTGTCGAAACCCGGAACCCCAAGCGACTCTACCTTTGTCGTGCCCAGCTACTTCCTGACCCACATTGCAATACCCCATGGCAAGTGTTGTACAGGAGTCAGACGGATCGCGCATTCATTACGACTATGGGCATTGATGTCCAAACATTTCATTTCATCCTTACTTCCGGCTTTGCCAGTCTGTGGTACCATAAGCCCATCACACGTTCTGATACCAACTCACATGGCATTCCTCACTTGAATCAGCGTTCACTTGATGCTGGTGGAGCACTTGGCCTCATGCTCCACTATCTCAACTCCACCATGCACAAGACCAGCCTCCAACAGATTTTTGCATTGATTCCTGCCACTGTTTCTCACTATCTCACCTCTGGACTGCCCATGCTCTTACAAACTCTCCGTACTATGGATGACGCCTCAATTCGATGGCCATGGGGACCTGATTTCGAGTGTTGTAGTGCGCTCGTAGTTGCACGTCACTCATGCTTGGAAGGTGCTTTCGGGAGCATCTACGGGCTCAAACTCCCCGTGCAGACTTCAGACAATGATGATATCAAAAATGCTACCTACAACGGGTGGTTTTCCGAACATTTCGTCAGTTCAGTCATAGCATTTTCTGCTGAAGGTGCATTTTTTTTGTCTTTCTCAAACAAATTGTGCTCAATTGATACTTTCCAAAGGTGTTGTGAACGCGGCGAGGACAAACGTGCCTGGCAGCTGGCATGATTCTCATCTCGCGTCTCACATCTATACTCAACTTCGACTCAACACTCCTCCTGACTATTACATCGTCGCAGATACTGCATTCCCTCGTGGGACGACTTCCATTGATGGATGCATTCACGCACCTCTCAAACATGGCCAAGTTTTGCGTGGATCAGCTGCCAAGATAGAGGAGCACATGGCGTTCAACCGTGAACTACTCTCTTACTGCCAAACAGCAGAATGGGGCATGCGGGCTATCCAAGGGGCCTTTGGAAGGCTACACATGCCGCTCGACATCACCAACCAAGAAGCTTGCAGTGACCTTATCGAAATCTGTCTTCGGCTGCACAACCTGCATGCCATACGTGTCAGAATCAATCAGATACGGTCCATGTTGTTATGACCAACGTTCACCAATAATGATGAAGGCGAGCACACAACCACTAGGACTCGGTCAGAGAGGATAGCGAATAAGATGGTATTGAGCGTGAATGTCTAAGTCACTACAAGCGTAGGAAACAAAGAGGTTAAGTCTAAGGAGTACTTATGCTAACTAACCTACTTATATACATAACATTGAATAGGAGTCTGAAAGAAATCAGCCAATGAGAAAAGAGTCGTATGATACTGCAGATGACTAAGTATGACTCATGATATATAAGCGAAATGAGTAAGACGGCAACTAAACAGAAACCCAAGTTCTGACTGGTTCTTCTTTAGGAAGCGAGATTGTTCTAGCCCGTGGAGTAGGGGAGCCAATTGGAGAAACCACGGGCGATATGTGAAGAGGTGAAGGTGTGACAGGGTTGGGAGTCATGTGACTGGTTCGGGTACTGGAAGTAGCCGAAGGAAAACCGAGAAATGAAAAATGGTTCATATTTGGAATTCGTGACACGTGTACATGAAGCACTGGGAGGCTACTGAGGATGATCTGGATGTGTGGCGAGACTTTGAAAACATGCTATTTTCAGAGCAGAGGAAGAAGGATCGAGTTTCGCGGTTCCATGTTATATTAGAATTCCAGTAGATAAAACATGTAAAGATGAAGAATGCAATGAATGCAATGCCGATTTTGATGGAGAAGATGAGACGGACAAGAAGGCAGACAGGAAAGATGTTTAAGACGAGTAGAATGGTACATTGGTACCGATTTTGATGGAGAAGATGAGACGGACAAGAAGGCAAACAGGAAAGACGTTCAAGACGAGTAGAATGGTACATTGGTACCCTAAATACATTGTAGGAAAGACGTTCAGGACGAATAGAATGGTACATTGGTACCCTAAATACATTGTAATTATCATAACACAATCAATGGTACATTGGTACCCTAAATACATTGTAAGTATTCTAGCACAATCAAATCTCTACTGACCCTTCCTTTTGAATGGGCTTGATAGGCTCATCCGCGATGTCCTCAAAGTATGGGCAATCAGAATATTTGAGATGTCTGGATGGGCCGCATCTTCGAAGGCGGGGTGGCTTGGGCCCCTTAGATGTGGTACTTTCACCTTCATCAGTAAGCCACCTAATAGATCCCCCACCATCAGGGTACCACTCCTGATGCAGATTCTTGCGTTTGGGCATCTGAACATGCTGACGGCGTGTGGAACCTCTCATCTGCATCATTTCGATGCAAAGCTCGGCCCGATTGCGCTCGCGTTCAATGTCGTACATGCGAGCATGCAAATAGAAGAGTTGGCCATGCAGCGTTTCCATGGCGGCTTGAGAATCGCGGAGCTGCTGGCTTTGGGTAAATAGTTGTGTGGTGGCAAGGCTACGATTAGTGTGGTCTTCATTGCGGTTGCGCTGGGTGGCTGGGTCAAATGCGCTGGAAAGTCAAGTGAGTAAATCTGTAGCCACCGCTGCTTGAGTATTGCGACGCAGAGCTGGGGCTTCTGTACAAGGAGTGGAGCGGGCAATAGCTGTATGCTGAATTGGGGGGGAGGCACGCTCATCCTGGATCTGGTCAGAGTTGACGGAGTGACTGTCATCATCTTCAATGGTGTTGTAATCCGTGTTGTGCAGGTCACGGGTTCCTGCATGCTCGTTAATGAGCTGTTCGATGTGATGGGCACGTGTAACTTCCAGAGGGCACACACCGTCTCCAGTTGGCTTCATAGTCTTCACCAACTGTAGTTCTACTTGTGAGCAATGTTATAACCATAGGACAAATTGAATTTTACCTGCTTGAACTTCGTTTCGAGTGAAGTGAGTTTGCGTTCAGGCCAGCGGTTCACCTTGGCCCATTGGCCGAACTTAACATGAACAGTCTGCCACCCGTGTTGACTGAGAGGGAGCTGATCATGGACTATATCCAGGAGACTTCTAACATCCAAGGCGGTATAGTTATTGGAGCCTTGAGGGCGGCCTCGCCTCACTCATGCTTCCACATCATCATCCTCATCTCTGTCCTCTCGAGAACGCTTCTTTGGGTTAGGGTATCCTACATTCTCCTTCTCCTTGTCTTTGCCCCTCGCAGCTTTGGCCTTGCGATGTGCGCCTGCTGTTTTGGTGGCTGGAGTGTAGCCGCAGGCCTCCGCAATGCTGGCGGGGTCGATCAAGTCCATATCGTCAGAGTGAGGTAGGGGGACGAGCTCAGGATTAATCATGTTGGTGTTGGTGGTCAGCAGCTCACGCAAAGCAAGGCGAGAACTGGACGCCGACAATGGTGGAGGTGTGCTTTCGTGGGACTGGAAGGCTGGAATGAAAGCAGCCTGCATGTATATAGTAGTTAGTCGAGTGAAAAACATCATGATAGTCAACGACTCGACGTACCTGATAACTGTCGCCATGTTCGAACCAAAAGGACCGATCAGTTGTAAGAGTCTGTAATAAGATGAGTATCGGCCACCAGTAAACAATCGTTTGATAAGACTTACTTGGCAGATGCCTGGATGAGACACCCAAGCGCCAACATTATCGCGGGTGAGCGCATTTCCAGCTTGGTCATAGCGTAATTGGGGGTAAGATGGGGTACTTCCAGGAGGTATCATGGATTGTGGAGGAGGAATGTCAGACATTGCGCGCTGTAGTTTTGATGAAATTAATACTTACCTTGTTGTCCTCCAATGCGTGCTTTTATACGTCTCGAAAACCTCAACTGTCGGATGCATAAATGATTCTAGACATTCATAGTTAGTAGAACGGCCCTGTGGTGGTCGCAGGAATACATTAGTATACACATGGAATCAGGTGTTTAATGAAAAAATAAAATTGCAGTAGCTTGGGGAACGAATGGTTTTTGCAACTCTAGACTTATAGGGAGAGAATGGTGTCGGCACTGCTCACCTCGTACCCTGGCCGGTCACAGTGGTACGTGTCGGCGTCGTTTGCTGATAGAAATCTTAAAACTTCAGCTGAAAACTTCACCAGTGAGCTCAGTGATTGGACTGCGTATAATTGAAAATGTTTGGTCCAGGTAGCGACTATCACCATGCTGAACAAACGTCAGGCGGGAACCTCAAGTCATGGTTTAGTCAGCAGATAGCTTGGGTGTAGTGGCCCAAAACGGATTTAATCCGTCGTTTATAATCCGGAATAATCTGTAAGGGCCCCCCCCCCCTTCTAGATTTAGAGTTTGTAAGGGGGTCAAAAAATATTGTTTTGCAAATTCGACGCAAATGAACAGCGGCATCGCGGCACGACTGCCTTAAATGGTCTTCTTTATTCTATCTTATTTTATTCTGCAATATTTCAGCCTACGGAAAGTCACCCAGTGTCGTGGTGCATTCCTGTTGTGGCGTCTCCTTCACGACCAGGCCTAGATTATCAGCAGCTTGTACCTGCTCCATTACAGACAATACGAGCTGCATATGCTGAGCTTGGTCGCCGTGTTACGGTAGCCCTCCGCACACAGATTGGGGATCACACGGTTAGGTGAAGAACAGAGGCATTGCTTATGGTTATCGGCACTGGTGACACAGGCAAGTAGTGTTGTTCCGAGTCACATTTTGTCATTTTGTCAATTAGGGTGATGTGGCATGCGGACATTTTCGTGCCGGCTGAACATATCACCATTGAAAACAGTCTGCAAAGTATGATAGATCATCTGGATGATGCAGCTCGTCAGTCAGTGGACCCACCAGATGCTCCACCAATACAGGCATCTTATGTGGTGCCGACTGGGCGACCAGGATGCCCCCGTATCGAAATCGAGCCATTCATTATAGCACCTGCTATTGAACTTTGTGGCCCAACACACCTTGCAGCAGTGTTTCAAGTATCAACACAAACTGTGCTTCGCCGTGCCTTGGAGTGTGGCCTAGTAGAGCCGGGAGCTCCAGTGTATGTTGATTATGAAGCCGAAGATGGGACTGTGACGCCATTTTACACATCATCAACTGCTCCAACTTCTGACCTCTTAGATGATGAGCGGGATGGGTACTTCGGTCGTGTTGTTACACGGGGGGTCTTAGGCGTGGGCGACGTGTGCGCCCCCCCCAACTTTGAGCGGCCCTATTAGATCTGTTTCCCGTGAGATCCAGCTGAGTGACGAGTCCGTCCAACTTCGCATTACCGATGTTAACTATCTGAAAGTAAGAAACACATGAGAACCTACTCTGACAATCACGGACTTCTGTCAAGGAAAGACAGTAGGTACATCAAACTGAGGATAGGCCCCAACCGCAAATCAACCTTTCTCCGCAGTCTTCTCTCCTGTTCTGGCGTCAGCCTTGGCACATTCTTGAGACTCGGATCTGAGTCTAGCCGCTTCTCATCATGCTGCTTGTGTTCAAAGCCGACAGAAGTCGGGGGATTAGTGGGAACAGCGTTCGCAACGCAGGTCATGGAACAACAGCAGGAACACGAAGGGAAGCGACTCTTCTCTGGTGGACGTGCTACTGGGGCTTTAACTGAATTCGGTTGCTCAATCACGACCACTGTGTTCTGTTGGTCAATCATGGACGTTGATAGGAATGACTTGAGGCCATTACAGTACGGGCACCTTATTCTATGATGATACTCCCTTGTATGGATTAGATGAAGGTACACTGGGGATATCTGCTGATACCACGTTCAGCTATCAACGCTCGCAATTGCGACCAAAAACTTATCAACTTGTGAGGCCCATGAACTATAAAGTCGGCTCCCCGAGCGCCGGATTATAGGTTAGACCTTTAGGTAGACCATGGCAGTGTCACCCTCCATTAAATAATGACACAAGAGACCCAAGTCGTACTGACCTTCAATAATCCAAATTTGCATACATTTCTGAACTAGAACACACACTTCATTCCTCGACCGATCAGTTGGTCCTCGCAAATTCCATTTCCGAAGGTTCCATCAGGCCGTTAGCAACTACCCATCCGCCCCCATCGCATCAGCAAATAGATTGAACGTTGCTGTATTAACGTACGAGGCACCTCACTTATTAATCCGCCCTTCTGTCGAATCTGTTGGACCAGTAACTTCGAATCCATTTCCACAATTTACAGGTTGCTTCCTATCAGCCAACAGGAACTGAGGATGGTCGAGGAAGGTCGGATCTTGAGGTGCCAATGGAGCTCATGGGATCAGGTGGTCATTAAACCCTGTCACAGATGTCAATAAACCATTACACTACTGGCACGCGCGGCGACAGAAAACGTAGTGGTCACATATTCGCCTTGGGATAATATGGAGGAAAAAACATTAGAATTTTGATCTGATCCTGGCTCGAACAGGAGACCTTCTGTGTGTTAGACAGATGCGATAACCAACTACGCCATCAGACCGCGATGTGGGTGACTTCGCGCACTACCTTGTTCTGCAGACTATGAATGTGCACGTCTGGTCTCCTCCTGATCGCTGGGCTCAATGTCAACTTGGCATTGCTCCATCGTCACGACCGACACTATGTGCGTCTTCTTCTTGCAATTATCGCAACACGGCGATGCACATGGTGTCGGTCACTGTCAGTCGTGGCAATCACTGCATCAAATGCACTCACAAGCAAGGGATAACCTTGTCGACCCTGCGCTAATAATAGCTATACGACCATAGAGGTACTATATATGCCCAGGGAAGATTAGAAAGCACGATCGGCCTCTAGATTGTAACTGGATTGTGACACGAAGACAGCGAAAGACAAGAGGGGGAAAGATTCGATGCCAGTTTATAGTAGTACCCTAACGGGTTGCTAATCGAGCTTGAACTGTCTGCGCTTTGCGTGGGTGTCGTCATCGCGGATCATTCCAGTATGAAGATCGCGAAAGATGGTCTACCAGTGGGACTCTGAATGGACGGAGTCAATGATATGATAATCCATTTATGCTATTACATCTCTATCTGATAATGCGTCAGCGTGCGTACGGGCACCCTCTGGGTGTATCCTTTCGCAACACACCTGGCTCTTCACGGTGGAATATAGTCTCCCGTAGTCATGACTTGAGACTCTCAAGGAAGAAGGTTTCAAGTTTCGAACCAGGAGAGTAATGGTCGTAGCTTAGTCAGCAGCGATCGGCTCAAAATCTGTCTTCCTTCTTTCAAAGTCTGGCTTAGGAAGATTGTAGGAAGACTACTATCATTCCCATCAATATGCAAAGGGTACCTAATATGCAAAATGTTCATAGCACTTCAACGCCATGGTCGGCCGGCGCTGAAAAAATTCAAGCATATACAGAGTGCCTATAGATGATGTATTGTACAAGTAGAATAAATATTTCTTGGATGTTGTAGCTACGAGAGATGAAATGGTGGTATTTTGCAACCTTGGTCGAATACAAATTACCCAGATCCCAAAGATCCTGCAAAGGTATTCGTAAAGTTTTACCTGGAGCACAACAAATACCTTCTATAGATGTCAGAACACCAGTTCGATAGAGTTTATGCTCTTGCATTGAGGTGCTACAGTGGTAGTATTAACGACATGTACAGAAGCGTGACACACGCGGCATCGGGTCTACACTCCGCACAACTTCGACTGGTGCGGAGAGCAAAAGCTGAGTGCGCCGATACTCTGCCGAGGTGTGACAAGGTGTGACCAAATTTTGCAGATTAGAGGAAGACCCTGAATTTTCTCGGGTTTGCTCCGACACTACAACACAAAATCTTAAAAATCAGTAAAAATCAGAGCTATGTAGAGGGGATATGAATCTACAATGTTACAAAGTTTCAAAAGAAAACGTTGAGTGGTTGAGGAGCTACAAAAGTTTTGCAGAACTGTGGGATTGATAGTACAACGTCGCTCGGAGGTCGGAATCGTCTACAACTGGCGGTGCTGGCCTCTTGTGCTACTTGTGCTGAGAAGGACACCCTGGAACACAAGCTAGGCGGCCATAATCACCAAGAGAATACCTTTCACCGTAATGTCCTTTACTACTCAAGTAACTCAACTCCCTGTGTCACTATAATGTTTTAGGATATGATTGCCCTCCTTGCCCCTCCGCTGGTCCGTTTAGCACACCTCAGGCTTAATCTGCCTCAGCAGCGTCTAATGTCTGTGCATGGGCGTTTCGGATAATCGGGACATGCATCGACACCGAACATTTGAGATAAGATGACACTACCACATCGTAACGCTTACGCATCAATCGTCCCCGACTCCAGATACCCTTAGTTTGGTGACAAGAGTTGTTGAAGGAAATGTAGTAATACATGCATACTAGTCTACTTATGCATCCCCGAATGGATACCCCTGATATTGTAGTACATACTCGTTGTACCGGGGCGATCTGGCGCAGGTCCTCCGTGGAGTGCCGTGGGTCCCGGCTCAGTGGCCGGAGTTCTGTCTCGTAGGTAGTCGCTGCTGCGTGTTGTAGTCGGTCCTCGATAGATAGAGCCGCCGCGTCCCGCCTCAGAGGTTTGGCCTTGGGTTTCCCCTTGCAGTCCGTACCCGTTCTATCGTCTTGACGAACTAAATTACAGTCCGTGCGTGAACTATTTTCTCAAGATCTTATGTACTACTATGTAGTAGGAACATGTGAGCGAGGGTGAATTCTATTTTCTGTTGGATAGGTTCTTCCTATACATCGCCATGAAGTTCTGCCAGAACAATATTCAGCACATAAAAGCAAGCTGTCTTCCTACTATTCCCTTCAGATTTATTTGATACTATAACACATCCTTAGAACAAACAATGCGTTTATCCATCGTCCTGGCCATTGTTGCTACTTTAACAGAATCAATATCTGCCAGTCCCATTGTTGACAGCCGTCATCATTATTGTCCCCAATATTGCCACATTTTAAGCTGCTGCGCTAGCGAGATATGCACGCCGTTACCCGTCTATGTGGATAACGGCCAGTATATCGAGGTGAGTATGAGTAGTTTGGGTCCTGGGTTTAACCACATGACTCACCGGCGTGGTAGGTCACCTCGGTATGTTATCCGGACATTAGCCGGTCGTGACGGTGAACTGCATTGACAGTGAGTCGTATTTCTGCTTCCGCATCGGCACAGTATGGTTGATGACACGACATGAGTTACTAGTGGTTTTTTGCTGAGTTGGTCAACGTGTTTGCTTCTCACCAGATTTCACTGTCGCTCGAGCAATGGAAATTTTAGAAAAGAGGAAATCCTTGAATACATAGCAAATAACTGAAGTACTTACAACGCAGTTTTGTAGTCTCGTTGTATAAGCTTGAACATAGACGCCCTTGATGACACCACGACTCCCTCCCGTCATCGCTGACTCCGACTCGAAGACGATTGGTGTCTGCCGAATTCGACTGGAGTAGCGCAACAGTCTCTCCGAGTCGGAATTGTCTCCAAAGGCCACCATCTTCCGGTCTCAATTGGTAATGAGTCACAGGTTAGAAAATAAATCAAGCACGAGATGGCGCCGCCTCCATACCAAATCTGCACCCAGTTATAGCGTCTGCTACAGTGTGCTAGGCGCCAACTCACCAGGGGAGATGCTCGGTATATATCGTATCATGAGCCAGGCAAAGAGTCGGCTGACGGCTCCCCAACGAGTGATAGTGATGCATGACTATATGATGTCCTCGCCATCGAAGTCGTTCAGACCGTACTTGGGCGGCTCGACTAACAAACCTCAAGACCGCATGTTCGCCTCAGGCTGACTGAAGTTCCTGAATGAGACAGCTTGCACTCCATGGCATCGGGAAAAACCTCCCACACAAACTGGCAGAAAATTAGAGAAAAGTTGGTTGAGTCGGATAAAACACCACAAGTCAAACATTTGCACATGTTTGTACACTCACATAATTTTTAGTTTGAACTTCGAACTGACATGTCCTGTAACCACTACCTCATTGAGTACTGAGTACTGAGTACCTGCCCTGCTGCAGGCCATGTATACTCCTCCCATCGCTTCCGCGTCTGCAGGTCCCTCTCTAGCGCTAGCCTAGTCTATCAGTCCTTGAGTCTGGACTATGCGTGGATTTACCTCCTCGTAATCGTGTGGCGTTCTCGTCTCTATTCTACTCCCCTGGCGCTTTCTCGCTCCCCAAAACGGATCGTGCCTTTCTCCCAATGCCTCCTACCGTTGACTTCGAAGAAGGTGCTGGGACTTACTTGAGGGCAAGGAGGTGATGTTAGACCATTCAGAAGGTGAGTGTGTGCATTCAATTGAACTCACCTTTGACATGGATACAAACAGCACTCTGCCGCCACTGGTACTTTGTCCAGCACACCCTCAACATCTGAGTCTTGATCTTCATTGCCACGCTGAACGCAGACCTCTTCATACTGTCCGATTCCTTCACTTTCCAACAGGCTCTTACCGCCCTCGTGCGTGCGTCTGGACTTTGCAGGACATTCTCACGTCCTGGCTCCCCACTACTCAGGCTCTCGCAACACACCGTCAGCACCCAGCATCATCAGCGTGTCGTGTCCTCGTCTGACGTATCGATTGTTACCTGTCCGTGGGGAGTTTCAGAGAAATAAACACATTCATGCAGGTATATTGTGCAGTCAATCTAGGCATGCTTACCCTTCCCTCCGTTTTATAGTCAAGTTCCGTGTGTCATCGCATGTCCTGATAATGCCACTAAACGTCCAATGTCCTAGCCAGAGGAAGTGGCTATGTACATTGGAGCTGGACGCTACCACTCGCACACCTTTGTTGCGCGTGGCGGCCTGTATTTGTATCCTTTGCTGCACATGTGTCATCGGTATACACTTGAATAAATTTCCATTTTTTCTCGTATATCAGTTGGAAGTAAGGGATCAAACAAGAGGGCGAAAATCTTGACCACGCTAGTTCTAACCTTCGAATAATTAGCAGAAAGCTAGTCAAAATTATGGCAAAGTTAAAGGCAAGTAAAGAGTCCTAATCTGCTAAACCGTCTAATTATACAGGATTATCGCTAATTAGCCAACTTAGATCTAAACTTCCCTATTTCACGGGAGGTTTTTCTTGATGTGGCTCGCCAAGAGGATATCTTTCACCCACCGTAATATCATTTACTACTCAACACCCTGTGTGTGATGTTCTAGGATATGGTTGCCCTCCTTACCCCCCGCTAATTTGTTTAGCACACCTCTGGCTTGATCTGCCTCAGCGGTGTCTAAATGTCTGTGCATGGGCGTTTCGGATGATCGGTCGACAGGTGGTTTGGAAGTTGCAAGGTCTCGTGAGTCGAGACCGCAGGCTCCGACTCCAAACCTTCCATTGTGCGTGCGGGAGCCAACCAGTATTTGACTTAACTGATGGAAATATTCACGTAGCACAAAAGTGAGAGAAGGATTCCTCTGTCATGACTGCGTCAAAAATACAATTGGTGATAAAAGTACAGTGTCCTGATCGTGTATGAAGTACGGCTGCGAATGATTATGAAACTGATGGACTCGAGACCCAAACTGAAGTGTGCTGCGCAAGTATTCACTTTTTGGCTTTACCTCCGGACGAGCCGTTTTGCATAGACTTCCCTTCCGTCTCTTGGTCTTCAGCTTGCGTGAACTTCTTTGAGCCCGGTTTCGTTTTGCCTCTCTGGGTATCGCTCCCCATGCCGAAGAGCTTCTCCGACAGGAGCAAGCTGAAGAACCACACCTTCGAACCCGCAACCGCCATAAACGCGAAGAAGATAAGCACGAGCTGGACGAGTGGAGCCAGAGGCGGCAGAAGTGAATTCATCAAGTCCTACCGTCAACGATCAGTCCAAAATCCTAAATAATATTTTCAACAAATGGACAGACCGTGGAGTGGACGAGATCTTCTTCTGAATAGATATAGTATAGCCCATCATGCTCCTGGAGTTCAAGACGGATCATGTGGCTGACGGATGCGTAGTTGGCATTCGCGTCAATATCACGACTGTAGGCCACTAACGCGTATCCACTCACCGAGAAGGGGCTACCTTGAACGGGCTGAATCTAACACCGGAGTGCCGTGTGACATCAGCGATAAGAACTTTACTTTTAATGTCGTATGCTATTATTGTTAAGGCGCATATAGTCAGCTTTGGACGGAGGAACGATATTGTTTGGTAAACCAACACGCTGAATTCACGTTACTGGTAGCGTCGGGGCTGACGATGCGATACCACTCATACACACCGATAATCTTCTCCTTTGAGTTTGTTCCATGCTCAACGACTGCTGAGAGGGTGGCGCAAAGAGGCGTCGTGCGTGTAGAATCTGGTTACAGTGTCCTGCAAATCGGCGGGATTGCGGGTGGTCAGAGCTGACAAAACTTTAGGGATATCACGCTGTGGTTTCTGCATTTTCTAGAACAAGTCTGGGGGATAATTGCAGCGATTCGTTTGTGCGGAGGAGAAGAAAGGTAGAGGTGAGACCCTATCTCGCGTCGCGACTGGTCGATGACATCATATAAAGTACTTGTCAAAATTAGTAATAAACTTGCAGCTTCAACTTGACCTTTAGCCTTAGGCTAACCCGCGCTTAGTAAGTACTACTACAGCTCAATAATTGACTTACCTAGAAGAGTAGTACCATCTAGATGGGTCAGCTCTTTGGAACTTTGCAAGAGTCCAAGCCTTATGCGCAGTCTCTTCCCTTGGAGCTTTGGCAGCATTGCTGGAGTTTCCTGGCGGTCGAAGATCTTCTTGCTGTGTCATCCACTTGTCTGTTATTTCGCTGTATTTGCAAAGACATATTATTTAGGCACATCACAACTACTATCCCATACAAGCGCACTGTCCGGCACATATTCCAACCTCGACATGACGACGTTGCAAGAATCGGACGAGCACGTCGTCTTATTCTTCGTCTTCACGCACTTCAAAATGACAGTGACGCTCGAGAAGTACTCAGGCTAGTGGACACATGGAGCATCAAGTCTTTTGGCTCGCCTGCCCCGTTAGAAGAAGATGAGATCATGCAATACCGTGACGAGAAAGACCACTTCCCCTTCGTACAGCCATACAGATCAATTTTCCTGATTCTGCCGTCATGCACAAACCTTCGCCTGCTCAGTGTTTCCGATATTCACATGGGGCACGAGCGTTGGTTTGCGTTGGAAAAAATGCCGCGGCTGGAATGTCTTACGATGGAACGATGCGTCATGTCATCCGACGGTAGCAAGGCTATGAAGCTCAAAGTCGTATCAATTACACACGAGGCGCGTCGTGACCCACCAGACGTACCACCTCCAACTACACAGCTTATTTCCTCTCTCTTCAACCCTCGACACTTAGAAAGGCTCACCTTACTCGACCTCACCTTCTCAGATTCTTTTCTCCAAGGACTCGTTGGGGTTGGGCGGTTTGAAAATCTGAAGCACCTTTCTGTGGTGGTTCCGAATGCCCACATGGACACGCTGTTTGCCTTCTTAAGCGGAACGCCTTCACTCTCATCGCTCACAATTTCGAACTTCTCAGCCATAGCCACGCCTAACCAGCCCTTTCTACAATCTAATGTCCCCAACCTGATCGCCTATGACGGCTTTCCAACTCTCGTCCCGATCTTCCTTCCTGGGCGGCCCGTCAGCACTGTTCGTTTGAGGATGAATCATAGGACAGATCCTGAAGCCACTCTCGGCGATCCGTTTGGTGTCTACGACAATAACGTTATCTGCAAAGCCTTGAATGATTGTTCTGCGTCCAAGCGCGCGATACATGATCTCATGATCTCTCCCTTTCATCCTACCCCAGACAGTATGCAGGATATCGTGCGTATCCACCCCGATCTTCGTCACCTGCGGCTTGAAATCCTCCGCACTCCAAATCTCAATATGGGTGTTGATGTAGTGAGTTTACATATTCTGCGCGAGATCTTTTCTGGCTGCTTACGACAAACAAAGGAAGAACCCATGTCGATCATCATGGATATGCTTTCTGACGGCATGGATATGCGGGATGGTAATGGCCTGCATCCACTGTTTTTAATTTCCGTGAGTGAGGTTACCAATTTAATTGCTAAGTACAATTCTGACGTTTCGGATCAGGGTGTCTTGTCTTCGATAGCTGACGGTCATCTCACACTTCCGGTGAAGCTCGAGACACTGCAGCTTCATTACTACCAGAAAGCGGAGACAGTTTGCGATAACGAGGCGAAGCAACGGCTTATCATTCTAAAGATCTCCGCAGCTTATCCTGCACTGTATGAAATTCACTTGGGCACAACGCGGTGGTGGAGACAGGGCGAACGCTGGTCCCGTGAGGTGCTGACACGCAGCCACCTGTGAGATGTAGGGTTGCGATATTTCTTTTTGAATCTTGATCCACATCGCTTTGTTACTTATCGATCGGGTTTTGTATGCGTGGGCTTGGGGTATCGACACAATTCGTTCTTTGTCTTTCTTGTTATGTATCCGAATCAGAAGAGTTCGCAGAATGTTCCCCGGTCAGTACGCACTGCTGCGTGACTGCGCAGGAAGAATCATTGATACATTGTTTACAGCGCCTTCACAGCGTGGGAACTTTCTAATTGTCTGGGTCCGCAGCCGCGGCGCAGCGTCACCCTGCGTCACTGGCACTGCAGCCGCAACTCCCACAGCAACTCCGGAAGCGCGAAGTACCCACGACCAGTGCGCACCTATAAATACCCTGCCCTTTGGCGTCTCTTTTCCACATACAACCACGAACACCTCATATTTCGTTACCACTAAAGTTCATTTATGAGCAACTTCCCTCCACGAGGCAGAGGCGGTAACCGAGGCGGCCAGCCCGGTGGCCCTAGAGGGGGCGGTGGTGGTGGGTTTGCTGGAGGAAGAGGGTCTGGTAGGGGCGGGTACGGCGGTGGTTCCAGAGGGGGAGTACCAGGAGATTTGATCTTCCGGGGCCCCGCATCTGTAGACCAACGTCTAGCGACCTTGGATCAACTGGTCTCTTCCTTTAAAAAACTCACCTTCAAACCGGAGCGCCCTCACCGGCCTGGCTACGGCACCCTTGGCCGTGCAATCACAGTGCGAGCCAACTTATTTCCTGTCGAACTTCCCAAAGGACCTATCCACGACTATCATGTCGAGATTTCCCCGTCCACAGACATCAAGCGCATTCGCGCACGCCTTTTCGAGCTCCTAGAGCTGAGCAATCAGAAAGGCTGGAAAGAGTTTGTGCCGTTCATCGCTCACGACCGCAGTGAGAGGCTTGTGTCGGCCAAGAAGTTGCCTCAGCCTCTTGACGTGCCAATCCAGTATTACGAAGAAGGAGAAGCTGGTCCCAATGCGAAATCCAAGACCTATACCTTCGCAATCACCCATACGACTGACTTGGACATTGCACAACTCACGAAGTAAGTTATGGAAAGTTACTTCTTTTGTTCTCGCGTTAATTCAGTACGTGGCAGGCATCTGAGCGGTAACATTGAGTCACAGGACTACGATGCCCAACCGCTGATAGCTGCTGTGAATCTCGTGCTTCAAACGCATGCATCGCGTACCGGCGTTCGTGTGGGCAAGAATCGCTACTTTTTCCCCTCGCAAGAGCGCGAGCGCTTTGACCTAGCGCCTGGCGTGGAAGCCTGGAAAGGCTTCTTCGCGTCCGCCAGACCTGTGTATAAGGCACTCATGGTGAACGTCGGTGTCTGTATGACAGCTTTTTACAAGCCAGGCAACCTTGCCGACGCCATCATGGAGTTCAACCGGACATCCAATGGCGCTATGCTTCAGCGGTTTGTTCAGAAACTGAAGGTGACTACAAGTCATCTAGGGTACAAGCAGAAGAAACCCATCAAGAAGATCATGTCTACGACTGCGAGGCAGCAGACTTTCAACTGCGAAGAATACCATGGCCAAATATCTGTCGAAGACTATTTTAAGAGAAGTTCGTTTCCTTTATATCATTCTTCGTTCACACGCTCATTCTTCTTTAGAGTACCCCCATATCAAGCTAAGGCATGCGCACGACGTTCCAGTCGTTGATATTTCGGGTCCAAACTCGAAATTCTCCATTTACGTACCAGCCGAGCTATGCGAGATCGAGCCTGGACAACCGTTCAGAGGGCGTCTCAATGAGAAAGAAACCGCGAATATGATTCGGTTCGCCTGCAACCCGCCTAAAGTCAACGCAGATACCGTCAGTTGATCGCGGTCTTCCTACTCTCGGGTTTACGTCTGGGACTCCAGGCAGTAAAGCTCTGAGCAGCTTCGGTATGGCGGTAGACAACAATATGGCGGTCATCCCTGCACGTGAACTTCCCGCGCCTCGCCTCAACTACAAAGCAGGGAAGCCTCCCAACGTTAACAATGGCAGTTGGAACATTCTCGATGTCAAGTTCCACGTTGGCGGAGCTATCAAGACTTGGTGGGTCCTCGTCATCAGAGACGGACGAAACGTGTTCAACGGGCCCAACGACCCGAGTTTGGTGGGTATTTGGAGGGGCTTTGGTGAGAAATGCCGCAACAGTGGCATGACACTGGGGTCGACGCCCGTCATGTTGGCTCAAGAGCTCGTCCCTCCCAACCGTGACCCATCCAGGCAGCAGGCGCTGGCCTCGATTCGTCAGAATATCAAGCAACATATTTCCGAGAAAGGCAAACCCACATTCATCCTCGTCATCCTCTCTCATCCGGGACAATTACATTTACCCTGGTATCAAGCGGATTTGTGACGTCGAGTTAGGCGTCCACACCCTCATATGCTTACAGATAAGGTGCTGCGCGACCCGAATAAACAAGATCAGTACTTCTCGAACGTCGCTCTCAAGTTGAACACCAAACTTGGAGGCACCAATCATATGCTGGATCCGGACAGCTTGAAATGGTTGACGAAGGCCAAGACGATGGTCGTTGGGATGGATGTTACGCATCCCGGCCCTGGCAGTGCCGAAGGCACACCATCAATTGCCGCTGTCGTCGCGAGCGTAGATAGTTCTTTCGTCCAATTCCCAGCGAGTCTCAAGTGTCAGGAGACCAAGAAAGAGGTGCGCAACATCCCAACTTTATCACCCTAACCCTCACCCGTTCTTTGTAGATGATTAACAGAATTGACTGCTATGATGGTTGAACGTCCTCATGTTTTACAAAGAGAAGAATCGATCTCTGCCAGACCGAGTTTTTGTTTACAGAGACGGTGTTTCTGAGGTGAGATAGGCTTTCCTCTCGATCTTGAAGTCGCTTGCTAATATTAAACGTGAAGGGTCAATTCAATACCGTGCTGGAGCAAGAACTTCCTCAGATCCTGGAGGCATTTAAGAAAGTTCCTCAGCCGAAGCCATATCGCCCATCGTTAACGATCATCATTTGTGGAAAGCGCCACCACGTCAAGTTCTTCCCGACCGACTCCCAGTTCGCTGACAGGAATGGCAACACTCGTCCAGGAACCGTCGTGGATAGAGGCGTCACTGCAGTGTAAGGGCTTCCTATTCACCACACGTTGAACATTCTGACATTTTGATCCCTCTAGATTCGACTTCGACTTTTACCTTCAAGCTCATGCAGGCTTGCAAGGTCATGTGAAGGCGACACACTATACTGTGGTGTATGACGAGAACCGCCTCGGCGCAGATGAAGTCCAACAGGGTACGCACACTGCGAGTTACCTGTACGCCCGTGCCACCAAGGCGGTGAGTCTCGTCCCGGCCGCATACTACGCCGATTTAGCTTGTGAGAGAGGGAGATGCTACTTGAACGACTTCTTGGCTGCCGATGACAAGGTGTCAACTTCTATCGCGTCAGGGAAAGGGAAGGGAAGGGGGAAGGTGGACAAGGAGGCAGAGAAATTGCGTGTGTTTGAGGAGGCGAAGAAAGCATGGGGAGAGGGCGTGCATCCCGACTTGCGGGCAAGCATGTTTTATATCTGATGGGGATTGTTGCAAATTGTCCCAGCGTACTCGTCATGTAGTACTTATTTGTGGACGTCATTATGTAACCATCTTTGTATAACTATTATCGTCATAATAGTACTTCGCGCATAGCGGCTCAAAGTGCCGGGCTACAACTTGGAAGATAGTGATTGTTTTCACATTGTCCGTTCCTCAAACCTGCACTTTCCTGTAGTTTTCTTTCTGCCTCTAACCATTCAGCAACAGCACAAGCCCTGACCTTCCAGCCTCCACTGGCCTAAGATCTTCTCTTTTTGAATTTCCAAGCCCTTCTTGTTCATTTCCTCGATCTGCATTCAGGGTGTTAAAGTCCATTATACGCCCTACACGTTCCGATTCACGAGCTACAAATTGAGCGGATGGGAGGCGAACGTCCTGGTATGCTTTCAGCGCAGCGGGCACGTTGTCCAACGTTGTGAGCGGGTGAGCAAGAAGGCGGCCAAGGACAAAAGCATCCTTCGTACAAAATGAGATCACATAGTCTAGCGAATGATCGCGCACGCCTACCTCAATTGCCTGACCAGCTCCTGCGGCAAAGTGGGGTGTCATGGCATGGCACTACACGATTTCGTCAGAAGATCTTCCGGTCAGCAAGGAGAAGCGTACCGCATCACCTATCAGGGCAACTCTGTCGTCAGTGGATAGCGGCAATTCATTTACTACATGAAGCGCCCATCTTGAGGGGTTTTCGGAACACTGTGAAGAAATGTCGTCGGTCGAGGGCAACATAAGCGATCCAGCCCAAGGCTTACTTTCAACAGGTTCTTGACAGCGGGTTCGAAGTCCTGATATTGTTCTTGAAGCTCTTCATTGGATACATCTGAGACCCAACGGCCCTCGAAAGGTGTGCCAGGTTTCTGTTCCTTAGTGACAAATGCCACGACATTGAGCAGTCTTCCCTCTGACACCGGATAAGAGATGATATGCTATGAAGTTATGATGACAAAAGCATCAGCAAGAAGAGACCACTGATCGTAACAATCTACCTTTCTTTTCCCGCAGAACTGCGAAATGAAAGTCATTCCCAATGATCATGAACGCTTCTCTGAGGACTTACTACGGTGAAATCCTTCAAAGCTATGTTGTTTGGATCCATCTGCGAGAGCTTCTTCACTGGAATGACGGTGCGATAGACAAGCTTTCCAGTCCAAGATGGGTTTGTGTAGTGTCCTATCTTATTTGGGTCCACGATGCCTCGGTCTAATGTTTCGAAGAGTGTCTTCCGCACCGAGGAGTGGAGGCCATCTGCCCCTATTAACACATCCGTAGTTGCGGTGCTGTCATCAGCGAAGTGAAGGATAAGTGATCCTGGTGACTGCTTA
Organism: Suillus paluster; assembly: GCF_016628075.1. Taxonomy (NCBI): domain Eukaryota; kingdom Fungi; phylum Basidiomycota; class Agaricomycetes; order Boletales; family Suillaceae; genus Suillus; species Suillus paluster. Next base: position 260,792 of record NW_024537606.1, read on the forward strand.
TCATATCGAGTGAGGCGTTTATTAAAGTGGAGCCTGCATGACAAGGGGAGGTACTGCTTGAGAATGTCAACGAGACTCTGGCGGTGCATAATGGATGCCGCGCGTTTGACTGTATCCTGAAACCACTCGAAGCCACCCTGTGGGACATTAGATATCCTGTGTCTTGGCCCTGTCGATACGAATCAATTACACACGATTGAAAAATAAATTATTTAACACACCACGACTGGAGGGAGGGGGCTTGGTCGAAGCACGGGAGATCTCTTCGTACATGCCGAGTTCTTGCATGACTTCCGATGTGCGCCGCGAGACTGTAATCCCAGCCCCAGCGGTCGTGATGGCGTCATGCGCTTCGTATAAGTCTATGTGGATATCGTGACATGCAAACTTCCCAATTGTGATAGCGAGGGCAAGCCCTCCTATGCCTGCACCACTGCACAGGAATTCAGTCTGCGTCACATTCATGAGGGGTTATCTGACTGACCAGATTGCTACTCGAAATTTGGGAGTGCCTGATGAAAGCGACATTGATTATAGGTTGAACTGCACAAGTGCTGTAGGATGGGCGCAGTAACCAACACTTTATAGCCAGCACAAGGGAAACCCGTCGGGAACTGCGTTTCGGCATACTGTGGCACGATCATCGGGTCGCAAAATGACCGCAGTAGTAGGCCTTGGTAACTTCGAATTGTCGTGGCCAATGAAGGAGATTAACAGGCAGCTGTATTGGGAAAGAGCAAGGACAGTTGTCTCCGCGGATCAACGGGCTGGATAGTGGTATGAAATCGACAAACCGTATAAGACCTTATCCTACCCTATTAGTATTTGATTGTTTTGAGTGACCATGTCATGCCGTCGCCGATCAGCGGATAGTGACGGTCTGTAATCATCATTAATGCAGAGATGTGTTGATCTTGGTCGCCAGAAAGGCCATTTGAGGGGATGGTGAAATCGGCAATAAAACTGGTCATTATCATCTGGTTCCGTGCACCCGTTTACATGGTCAAGTCAACCGAATGATATACGGTGATTCGCACCGTGTAAGCTCGTCATCATATCACCCATAGTACGGTGGGTGATCCAGCTGGCGTCGCGGTGAACTTCTAACAATTGGTCTTGATTAAATGGGCACTTACAAAGCCAACAAAATTGACAAGCCTTCTGATCATTGCACAATGAAGAAGTATTTTCCACGTTGAAGATATGCTCAAAGATACTAGTGAGTCTGAGTAAGGGGAAATATCCAATACTAGTTGAGTAGTTGCGATGACACTGTACAGTGTACCGGGGCGATCTGGCGCAGGTGCTCCGCGGAGTGCCATGGGTCCCGGCTCAGTGGCCGGAGTCCTGACTCGTAGGTAGTCGCTGCTGCATGTTGTAGTCGGTCCTCGATAGATAGAGCCGCCGCCTCCCGCCTTAGAGGTTTGGCCTTGGGTTTCCCCTTGCAGTCCGTGCCCGTTCCAACAGGTAATAGCAACCTCTGACCTTTCATGATATGCTACTCCCAGTGGATTTTCCATATAATTACTGGAGCCGACATCAGCGGATCGTTCAGCCTGGTGCTGCCTTGGGCTAAAAATATTTCCTTGGCCTGTGCGTCACGGTAGTTCGTTGCTGAGCGCTGAGTAAGCAACCTGATATAACGGCAAAGTTCGAACCACCTCACAGCAACTCTCATTAGTCCTGTACCATGAACACCAACATTAATCCCAATCGTAAACAAGCTCAGAACAGCACTCGTGGTCGCGGAGGAGCCCAGCTAGGCCCAGTTGGGCAACAACGGGGTCCTGCTGGGGTTCCTGCACGAAACACCTCTGGACAGCCTGCTAGGCCGCAGCAGGCCTCTCTAGGAGGTAGCGCTGACGAACCACTCCGCTCCCATGAACAGGCGCTAGAGAAAATGCGTCGCGAGGTTGGCATTCGGTATGAACGGCCTATTCGTCCAGGGTTCGGTACCCTCGGGAATCCGGTCACACTGCTTGCCAACTTCTTCGCGTTGAAGATCACAAATTCACTTGTCTATACATATAACATCAAAGTCGAACCAACGAGAAAGGCCAGGGATGTTCAACGCCGTCTTTTATCACTCCTCGAGCAGACCAATAACCAGACTTGGCAAAGTGTCAAGTTCTTCGTGGCATATGATGGGAAAGAGAGGTTGGTATCTGCCAAGGAGCTGCCTCAGCCCATGAAGATCCGCGTGAGGTTCTTCGAGGAAGAACAGATGCCTGGTCCAAACTCGCCAGAATATACTGTCTCCTTCGAATTGCTCCGCATGTGGGAGATTGACGAACTGATGAAGTAAGCTCTAAGCTAGGAGATATATATGAGTCATGGCCTTAATCTTATTGTTCAGATTCCTGTGCTGCAACATCGATAATTACGACATTTCCCCGCTTATATCCGCAATCAACATCGTTCTTCAGCAACATGCTTCATCTACTGCTATCCGTGTCGGGAACAGTCGCTACTTCGGGTTCCCGGGTTATAAGGCGATGGAGCTTTCCCCCGGCCCCACGGGTCTGGAGGCATTCAGAGGCTTTTTCTTGTCTGCGAGGCCCGTTTTCGGAGAGTTGATGGTTAATGTCGGTGTATCCATGACACCGTTCTACAAGCCCATTAGACGACTCGACGTGGCCTATAATGAAGACTGCTCCAATGGGCTGCAACGGTTTGCTCAGAATGTCAAAGTGACTACCATGTATCTCGGTTACAAGAAGCGCTACACCTTGTTCCGGATCACGTCGTCATCCGCAGCGGAAACCACGTTCATCAAGAATGGGCGCCGAATTTCAGTCGCCCAGCATTTCCGGGAAGGTACTGTCGTCATGAGCTGTTGGCTCTTCATTAAGCTGATCATGAGCCACCAGTGTACAAGATATCATTGGAACATCCAGAACTTCCCCTCGCTGACCTCGGGACAGAGAGGAGGTCGGTCTTTGTTCCCCTGGAGCTGTGTATGATCGAGTCGCAGCCATTCAGAGGTCTTCTTGACGATCGTGAAACCACGAAGATGCTGAACCACTCATGCCCCTTTCCGAAAGACAACTTTGACGAAATAGTCAACCAAGGATTACCCTCGCTTGCCTTGACTGAACCCAAAGCAAGCCTTCTAGACAAGTTTGGCATATCGGTCAGCAAGACCATGACGAATACTTCTGCACGAGAGCTTCCTCCTCCCAAACGTTTACTGTATGGTACCGGTCCTCTTACTGTACAGCCAGCAAAGGGTAGTTGGAACCTCGCGAATGTGAAGTTTCACACTGGAGCTTCTGTTGCTAAATGGGCGGTTTTAGTCGTCTTTGACGGGCGCAATCCCACCAGTGACGAAGATGTGTCTAGAGTGTGGAGAGGCTTCAAAGAAGGTTGTCAGAAGTCGGGAATGACGTTCGCAAACCAGCCCCCAACTATTGGCAGAACGTCCCAACTGCCACAATTTCGGGACAAGGATCGGTTGGAGGGTACAAAGGAAATAAAGCGGGTGATCCAGGACCTCAGAATGGGCAACCCGACATTCGTGTTGGTCCTCCTACCCTTCCGTGACACGAAGCTATACCCCGGCATCAAACGTATCTGCGATGTCGAGCTCGGCATCCATTCTATCACCATGGTCCTGAGCAAGGTTTTGAAACCAAAGGGTTCGCAGCAGTATCATGCCAATGTCGCCCTGAAGTTGAATCAGAAACTCGGGGGCATCAATCATGTTCTCGACGCTGAAAGTACACACTGGCTGACGAAGAAGAGCACGATGCTCGTGGGCATGGATGTTACCCACCCTGGACCTGCGAGCAAGGCCGGCACTCCATCTATCGCTGCTGTCGTCGCCACCATTGACAACACCTTTGCGCAATGCCCTGCGAGTTTGAGGTGTCAGGAGTCAAAGAAAGAGGTATACTGCTCTAACAAAATCTTGCCTATCTGATGACTGACAGACGCTCACAGATGATAGATGATTTGAAAGAGATGATGCTAGAGCGGCTGAGGGCGTACATGAAGAAAAGTGGTTCCATCCCCCAGAGAGTCATCGTCTACAGAGACGGCGTCTCGGAGGTAAGACATTAATCATTCCACCTTCTCTTCTTGAATAGAACACTGATCCACAACCTAGGGCCAATTTGACACGGTGCTCGAGCACGGCTCTGAGAAGGACAAGATTCTGGATGCATTCAAGGCAATCCACAAGGAGACAAAGGGTCTTGCTGAATACCGACCCCAATTAAGCATCATCATTTGTGGGAAACGCCACCACGCGCGCTTCGGGCCGAACTCTAGGTTCCAGAGTCCAAACGGAAATACGCGCCCGGGAACTGTCATTGATAGACGCGTCACCGCTGTGTAAGTTTCATCAAACCCGTGTAATGGAACCAGCTCATCGTCTCGTTTCTGCCAGTTTTGATTTCGACTTTTATTTGCAGGCTCATGATGGGATCAAGGGCCATGTGAGACCCACGCACTATACGGTCATCTACGATGAGAGCGGTCTCAGCGCCGACGATGTGCAGCAGGGCACGCACACCGCAAGTTACTTGTATGCCCGCGCCACGAAGGCTGTAAGCCTTGTCCCCCTGGCGTATTATGCCGACCTGGCATGCGAGCGGGCTCGGTGTTACCTTGATGGATTCCTCAGCTCGGAGCAACCTCCTGCACCTGGTTCCTCAGGTGGGAAGGATAAAGGGAAGGCCGTGGCGAGAGATGCTGCAGAGGAAAGAGAGGCGGCCAAGCAACGTGTCTATGATGCTGCTATTCAGGCATGGGGTAATGGCGTCCATGCCAATTTGAAGGAGACCATGTTCTATATCTGAAGAGATCGTATGGATAACTGGATTCGTATCTGTATGAGTATTCGCGTTGGAGGGTCAGTTTTATTATCCTTTTTGTATCTGTTCTGTATGTACTAGTGTACCACACCTTGTGGCAATATTGTTATCACTCGCTTTGAGACTGCGTGGTCAATCAGGAGATTCATCATAGCACGTGATTGGTCTAATTAGTACAAGTCGGCGACGTCGACGCATGAAGGATACAACTTCACAAGAGCGTACAAATGGGAGCGATCAAGTATAGCTCTAGCAGCCCCAAGTCTCTGCATACGCGCTGCGGTAGCATTGTACAAGGCTGTGAAGACAATTGCGGCGCAATAAGATTCCACTGGAATAGCAGATCGTGTCCACACATAGGTATCTAATTTGAAACCCAATTTCGCCATATATTGTCGCATTTGCTGTAAGTAATCCAACCCCTGTCAGGATATATATGTACTCGGAGCGGATCACCCAGGAGATTGATCATAGCATATTGATCTGATGTACAAGTCGGCGACGTCGACGCATGCAACACGGTAAAACTGCACAAGTGTACAAATGGAAGCAATCTATAGCTCTAGCAGCCCCAAGTCTCTCTCCTCCATGCACCAACCCATGCCATGACAAAATACAAACACCCTGCAGGTAACATACACACTCTTGCAACAATACCCCAATCCCACCGGCGTCCAACTACCTTCCGTGTCTCCTCGCTCTTAAGCTTCACATGTGGCCGTAGACGATCAGGGACAGCTGACGCGCGAGTGCCTGTATCTGAAGAGAGAAGGTTGCTTGTCACCCATATTTGGATGCTGCGAGAGATGCACGTCGTTGTCCCTATGACGGCCCAGCACACATCCGGACGTACAGTAGTCCAACGCAGCAGTGTGTTGTCTAGGATGCTTAGCGTAGAGGATGCGGCATCGACATTAAAGCCCAGTCCACCAAGGATTCCGAGAGTAAAGTGGGTTGCAGGCCAACAAATGGCCTGCAAAGCAAGAAGGCGTATAAGTGTAGATAAAGGGGGGTAGTAGGCGCGCCACCGGTGAAGGAGTCCGGTTGTCAACTGGAGGCATTGGTGCGCCGTTAGTAACGCCTGTGGATGAGAAGAATAAAAACGAGATTAATCATCCCAAAAACCTAGAACCTTACCCACAGCACGGCGAGGAGATACTCCGCTCTGTCCGGTAGGGTGATACGACCCCAACTACCGGGCTCCCAATTTATTCGAGAGTGTTCTGAGTACAAACCTGGAGGATTCCACACGCACCAGGCGTTTATTAGTGCGCCCAGTGAAGCAGGGACGACAGACAAGAGGCGCGATGCCTCGAACAATAGAGTAGTGAGAGTGCTTGGTGGAACCAATGGCTCTGAAACAGGTAGGATACGCGTCGTCGGAAGATGTCGTGGCTGCGATACGTGTCAGGTAAGTAAGGCAGGTATGAATGTATAATTATCGAAAAAGCTCACAGGTTCGTCAGCCTCAGTCTCTGTTTCACCCGCACCCAATTGTCCAGGAGCAGTGGTTATTTGCTCTGACTTGGGCTTCCGCCAGCCAAGACCCACACTCAGGAATGTACTGAACCCACTGGCACGTGAGTCCTTCGCTACTCGTGTACTAGTGTGACGGTGGATGTCCTGACTACTTCGGGTACGTCTAGCAGCATATATAACATTAGTTGTGTCTTCTTCTTCATCGTCTGGACTCAGTTCCTGATCGCGACTCTCGGAGAGCAAGCCGCGTTCCCGTGGATGGTGGTGATTGCGCATTCCAACAGGCACGAGGAAAGATGTCGGCGGAGGCGAAACGAGAAAACTATGTGAAAATTTCCGTGGTGGTGATGCCGGCGTAGACTTTGCGGAGCAACGTGTCTGTGAGGCTGAGTGTGCGCGAGTGTCGGCGGGGGTAAACAAGTCGCACAAAGGTACGTAGGGTGGTCTGCAGCACGAGGTGGTTCGCGATGAGGATAAGGACGAGCAGGAAGAAGAAGAGGACGGCGAACTTGACGGCGAAGACGAGGGCGACGACGAGCTCAAGGCTGGTGTGGAAGCTGGTGTTAGCTTCAAGGTATGCGACCGTCGTCTTGAACGAGACTTGCTTGTTGCGAGACTCGACGAGGTCGGTGCTGCGGTCATCATTTTGGATCCTGGTGAGTTGGTGATAAGAACTGAAACTCACTGCTTATATATCGTCTCAATTCTAGATCTATACTGTTTTCTGACGTCGACGTTGAGACAAATCACCTTTGTTCCTGAAATTTAAATTGGGTAATGCTTCGGCAGATGCCGCCGACTTGGTTAGGGCCTAGGCGCCGCTGTCAGACGCTGGGGAAGACTTTCGCTCGTTCGTTCTTTCCCTTCTCAACTGCATCGGTGTAGATCACCAGCAGATCACCGACACCGCCTATATATATACATACGTATTTTTATCAACTTCACGAGATTCAATCGCGTTGCGGTCACCGCCTCGTCAGCAGCTCTCGGTTTTATGAAAGATGCTGTTGCGGTATGGGCCAGGGATGCAGAAAACTCGAAGACTAATACACTGAAACTTGAAACTAATAATGAACAACAGCAACGAGCAGCTAGGTGTTATCATCATAATTATGATATATATAGGTCCGCACCCACCGCGCTGAGGCGCACTCCCGAGGTTAGGCTCTGTATCCATTGTCGAACTGAAACCAATTCTGCGACCTCATTTCAAAGTTTAAACGTTTACAGGGAACTTTACGGATAATGCGTCTACACGTCAGGACCAATTTGGTACTTGCACGGTGATGATGCTTTAGTCAGTCGAGCACTTCATCGGCCTGGTGGTCTAGTAGTATGATTCCTTGTTAGGGTTCACCCAAATTCGAGGAGGTCCCGGGTTCAATTCCCGGCCAGGCCCTTTCTGACAGCTTGATTCCGCCCGCAACTTGTGAGGGCAAGCATCTGCCTTGATAACTATTCACGTATAGTATCAGGGTGGAGTCGATGGACACTCCCGCCGGTCGCCTTAATTCCTCGGCCTGATCACTCGACCTACCGCGCTCCTTTAGGTCATGTTTTTGCCGTCCCAAACGAGTTCTGGCGTTTAACGAATTCGTCGCCGTACATTTTTTTTCTGTCACTCGTCCCGATACTGAAGCACACAAGGCTGTAGTTTTCTTTGAGTGGCGTCACGACACCTTAAGCACGTTGCCACGCAGCGACATGCACATCTGGCGCATGTTTTTGCCGTTCCAAACAAGCTATAGCACTTCACGAACTTGAATTATTGTCCACTGGGGATAGTCCATCCTCTGTTGGATAGTACTGGTAATCTAGGGAGCCCCTGCACCCCACACCTTATCTCTAGGTGGATAGGGACGTGCACCTCGGGTCCGCCGTTCCCGCCAGCCGTTTTAGAAGCACACTTATTGAAGATGGGCCACTCTAATAAAACTACTTTTTTTGAGACTCATGCAACCTTGCGCCAGATCCTCTTGAACGCGTACTCGATCGCCTGAGCGATCAAGGACAGGAAGCAATAGTATCATTGCATCTAGAAGCCGACGTACGTCTCCCATTGGGATTTCTATGCTGTCAGTCTCCGCTACTAACCTGATACTCGTATGTGATGCTTGTAGACCGTGGTAAAGCCGATAAGCCATTTGCCAGGATTTCGTCACGGTTCCGTGGAAAATCGTAAATCCGAACATACCTACGAGCGTACAATCACAATGCGGTCGACCCACACCTCTTGTTAAATCAGCGGATAACTGATTGTGTTCGGCTGAACATTTCGTGCTGGGGAATTCTTGCTTGCGCATTGGGGAAACCGATTTAACCAAGAAAAATTGTGTCTCAAGACACTGATTACCGTACGTCATAGTCATGGCCCTGGGAAGTCTTTGTGCTGGTCAGATGCTGGATCTCGGATGTTCTGGATTAGGGTAGATCTGTGCCACACCGTGCGGTCGTTCGGGACTGATGATGTCATTTTCGACACGCGACATACTCGGTCCACGTTCCTACCTGTGGCGCTGTTACGGCGTTCGGCCGGGATAACAAAAAGCACAACTCCCCACACTTTCACTACAAGCTTCTCCGCAGAGTTCGGTACGGTTTTGGCGACCGAACGTGTTGATGGCGGCGGCACGCCGTCGCTTTTCGTTAGCTTGATGCATAAATATACCTCATCCGTCAAAGATTGACGCGTTATATGAAACGATTCTTATCAGCGTGTGTATGAAACCCCGAGTCCAGACCAGGAACTATCCCATCCCATGTAGGTGATGTGTGTTGTGACCGCATTCTAGCTCCTGTCGAACAGACCGGGCGTTTCATCTGAACGATCAAAACCAGTCCCTTGCTGCGAGGAGAATGAGTACTGGATTATTGTACGGCAATCTGTCCTGTGCATTGTTATCCAATTGACGAGGACCGCACAATCTTCAGTACAACTGATAAACTAGACTTCGCTCTAAACCTTGATGACCTCAAACTCGATCTGATCTTCATCATTCTGGATAAATGTCACTATGCCAGACTTGGTTAAAAACAAAAGAAAAACGTACGCTGCACAGATCTGCTTCACACAGATAGATTCTGTCCATATGTCAACCATATCTACGACCAGGGTGGGGAATTTGAATTTTGTTGATCATTAGTAACCCCCAATCGCTGGGATAAAAGTTCTGTTCTCTGACCTCCAAAGGCAGCAGAAGATGGTACAGTCATTGGCCAGCAGGTACACCTGTGACGCCCTTGATTATCCTGCTGAGTGCCCGTCTACATTCCACTTGATATGACACGTTGAGCCGAGGTATCTAAGATGTCCTCTGAGGACTGAGTTCTGGCTCGCAGTCCCCTGACCGCTGAAGGTGTTGGTGAACTTGAATTGCACAAGACTTAACAGCATCCTATGCAAGCTGTGGGATGCTATCGTATAGGCTATAGCCGGCTAGCTTGAGATAACGGGGTAATCTATACCTTGTAGACGCTCACAATTCACTATTTAGATCGCCAGGCCGCTCTTTTGAACAGTACAGCTGAGTGGGCTCTACGGCATTGCAATGGAGTCTTAGATGGCGGGCACGCTGGAGTTATTGGAAGGCTAGTGATATTGAGTATTTGTACAGTCCGTGACGGTCACAATGCTTGTTGCTGGTGTTACAAATATGATGCACGCTCGTCAATCTGTGCTTTAGAAAGCGAGTGAGTATTTGGACATTACTGCCAATGGTTTTCCATTTGGGTGTGTACTTGGCCACCTTATTCCTCCTCAGGTTCACTGGTATCGCTATCCGTGTTCTCCTGTGCAAGGAGTCGTCAAATACAGAAATTGGGCAGTAAGATGTGACACTCACGTTGATGTATACCGGAACCTCATTTCCCTCCTCATCGAGAGGCGCCCACGGGAGGGGAGGGGCAATCCATCTAGCATGCTCTTTTTTTAGCCAACACGTCACCCTCGCTGAAGCAATGAGTGCACTCACAATTGTTCGCCTGTGCGTACTGGCGATAGTGATGTCCGCCTGTTGCGGGGGTGCCTAACATGTAAGAGTTCATACAGAGGGGTGAAGCAATGCTCCGTCTTGCATCCGTTGCGTGCTAATCCAGCTTGCGTGTCACTCCACCATTTCATCGTAGCCTTCGCTTCCAGGGTGCCCACGGGCGCCACAGCGGGGGCGGAAGCTAGAAGAGCAATGCTGATATTCTCTCCGCCTGCACCTAAATGAGTACATTAGTTTCTGACGGTATGACGCACTGACTTTTATCTGAGAGATACAATGAGAAGGCAGGACAATAAAAGACCTTGGTAACAAGGTGCATGGATTGAAGGAGCTCAATGCCCGCAAGTTTCCCGAGGACCTCTGAAGTAATATGTTTTATGCGAGGTTTATTCATGAGTAAGACAGCGCCAGTGGACCCCTTCTTGACCTGCCATGTTCCTTTGATACTAGCTGTGGCAATTCCAGGTACACCTCTGGTAGAGCCGATCGGAATGCGGTATCAAGACTGACGACTTGGCAACTCACGCATGAGAATTGACGTTCAATTCGAGTCTCCTGACGTTTTTAGACCAAGTCGTAAATTCAGACTCTTCAGGACAGTCTTTGGGACGATGTATGTTAGATCCGGGGTCGATACCTGCACTGATAAGAAGCGGTTTGAAATCGTCTGAGTAGATGGAGCCTTGGATATCCAAGTTGCCGGTGGCTCTGTTGATCCTTCCGTATGACCCAACCTGCTCAGCGTCAACATGTAACGAACGTAGATGTGAGCCACTGGTAACACGTACTGGAATTTCCGAGGGTGGATCCCAGTTGGGATACTTTCCAGTTCGGTCGAATATAAGCTCGATGAACTTGCGTTGTGCATGCGAATTCGGCTCGGTGAGCCAGGTCCACAATTGCATGGTGGGTGTGGTTTGCTAGTGAATGACCAACGGGAGATTTTAAGAGGATGTTACTTACAAATTTGATAGTGTATGGCAGCTGTATGCGGCGGGCGTCAAAATCCGGATGCATCTTACCGCGACGTGAGAGCCTTTTGATATTTTATTCTAAAGACGGGGTAAGTACTATACGTTGTAGGTCCGTTCAAATAAACATGATTGATCATGGCCAGTTCGCCTGGGTTTTCCAGGTGTTATCGCAGTGCGGAGCGATTACATGCCTTGGTGGGGTTGTATCCGAGTCTTTCATCCCAGCGCCTGCTGTTGTGTAGCCCAGGACCGTACCCGCAGGTAATCGGGTAGGCACTACACGCAGCGTTGTCGATGGAAGCCGCAGCAACCTCAGCTACGTCACGTACTATGGAGCTTCTTCTTGGCAAGGGGACACTTGGCAAAACTGCCCGAGTTTAACTTTCTGATCTTTATGTTGTTGCTTCAGCACTGCCGTTCTGTTGACAATATTGGCAATCATATCTCCAGACTGGGAGAGCACGCTTCTGATTTGGGTGGCTGATCCATCACGCTGTCGCAACTGCTAACCTGAGCACCCCTCAAGCACATGTGAGTATTGCACAATTGCATAACTTCAGAATCGTAACCAGTGGGTCACCCATGGACCCATGGAACGCTCGTTTGAATCTTCCTTTGCAATGCGCGGCCGACCTGTAATGATCAGGGACATACATCGAGCCCTGATGAGGCAATCCATCCCATCGCTGCGGCTTTGGCTGCGGCAATGCAATTCTCCGGATTTTGCGGTGTGATAGGTTCCATGCAGTAAGTAGATCTGTCGACAGCGACGATTATAAGGCAAATTGTTTCTGCTCTTATGACAACCTGGCCAGTTGATAAGTAGTTCAGGAAGATTGGGCTGCGTACGCGCTGGACATTGCACAAGGCTGTGTTGCGCAAGAATCAGATTTCACTGGAACAACGGATCATAGTATTTGTTCACGCACCAGTGGTTGAGACTCACTCGGACTATGCTGTAAGAAGTGTTTGGTAAAGTTATGTGAGGGCTCCAAAACATGCAGATGAGACATAGAATGATATTCCGGCGCATCGAGAGCATATTGTACAGGCCATAGGCCATAAGGAAGTTATAAATACTTGTCGCCGGTATTACAGTATGATACAGACTCGTCACGCATCTTAGCATAAACTCCGCCACTGGTTCCCCCTGCGGGTGTGGTCTTGGCCACCTTATTCCTCATCAGATTCACTGCTATCCGTGTTCTCCTGTGTAAGGAGTCGTCAAATACAGAAATTGTCCGATAAAATGTGATACTCACGTTGATGTATATCGGCACCTCTGTGCCATCCTCGCGGAGAGGCGCCCACGGGAGGGGAGGGGCGATCCACCTAGCATGCTCCTCAGTTAGCCAATGCGTCCGTCTCGTGGAAGAAATGAGCCCACTCACAGCATTTCACCTGTGCGTACTGGGGATGGTGATGTTCGCCTGTTACGAGGGTGCCTAACATGCAGAAGTTCATACAAAGGGGTGAAGCAATGCTCCGTCTTGCATCCGTTGCGTGCTAATCCAGTTTGTGCGTCACTCCACCATCTCATCGAAGCCGCCGCCTCAACAGTGACCACAGGCGCCAGAACAGGCGCGGAACCTAGAAGAGCTATGGAGAAACTGTCGCCGCCTGCCCCAGAATGAGTATATTTTATTTCTAATAGGATAGCGCTACTCACTTGTATCTGAGAGGTACAAGGAGAAGGCGGGACAATAGAAGGCTTTGGTGACGAGATGCATGGATTGAAGAAGCTGAATGCGCGCGAGCTTCGTAAGGGCGTCTGAAGTAATGCGTTTGATGCGAGGGTTATTCATGAGCAAGACAGCGCCAGTGGTGCCTTTCTTGACTTGCCATGTCCCTTTTATTGCAGCAGTGGCAATCCCAGGGATACCTCTGGTGGAGCCAATCAGAATGCGATGTCAAAGATGATCGAATACTAAGGACTTGGCAACTCACGCTTGAGAATCAACGTTCAATTCGATTCGTCTCACATTTTTGGACCAAGTCGTGAATTCAGACTCCTCCGGACATTCCTCGGGAAGATGCTCGCCAGACTCAGGGTTGATACCTGCATCGACGAGACGTTGTTTGAAATCGTCTGAGTAGATGGAGCCTTGGGGGATCAAGTTGCCCGTGGCTTTGTCGATCCTTCCATATGACCCAACCTGTTCAACGTCAACATGTAACGAGAGAACATATGAGCCACTGATAACACGCACTGGAATTTCTGATGGAGGGTCCCAGTTAGGAAACTTTCCGGTTCGATCGAATATAAGTTCGATGAACTTGCGTTGCGCATGCGAATTCGGCTGAGTGTCCCAGGACCACATAGTGTGTAAGTTGGGTAATAGTTATGCTTTCCAGTGAAGGACAAACTCTTGAGGTTTATAAGATGGGGCAGGCAGTGTGCTGCTGTGTTTGTGCTGTGTGATAGATGGGCGTCAAAACTCGCATCTTACCGCGAGACTCCAAGAGGGCCTTCTAAAGTTCTGTCATGATAATAAATATATCAAATGCGATAAGTCCGCCTGGGTTTCTTTGTTATATGACAGTGCTGAGCAACTCGACATGCCTTGGTCAATGGTTACCTACTGAAGATTTCAATGATCAGGAGTCCTTTGCAATCCTAGCGTCAGTGCTGTAATTGGGAGTACGTGTACAGGCGTTTGGGCAGGGTACGCATATTCTACTCCAGTTCCACTGCGCGTCGGGCTCTGCGTCAGACTCAGAGCTTCCGAGTCCGAGCTGGAATTCAATATTCAAGGAGCGTGTGTGCTTATGTAATCAGTATGACAGTTTTCCTCCGGGCTCCAGTCTATGCACGGCGCACGCATCGAAGGAAGATTCGTTACGCATGAGTACCCGTTCGATGATGACCGTCTAATGTCAAAAATCTACGCAACCGAATCATCCACAGCCTGTTTATGCAAGTTTGCCCCAAGAGAGAGAGGCAGCCATAGTGTGCCCCGGCCCGCGGTGCGTGGTTTTGATATGGATTTCTGATGTGCACCACGTACCACAAGGTAAACGGACGCGGAGGGGAAGAATAGGACTGTTATGAGGATATTATAACCGATCTTGACCCATTCTGTCATGACGTGGCCGCCTATCTCCTGCGTATGTTGGTGCTCCATCCAATCCAGACCTCTTGGCTCAGGCCGCGCCATCGACAGGATATGCGGATGTCCCTTCTGGAGTTTGTTACCAGCCCTAACAGTGCAAAAAAGCGTCCCAACTGTTTAACGATGAAGGGCTTCTTCTACGCTCCCTGGTGTCGATAATGTTGATAAGGGAATTTTAGCTGTAAGTTTCCCTTACCGTTCAGCATATCTCCTGTCCTTCTGGGTCAGAAAATTTAACCCTTGCAACTGCTATTATCTTGCTATCCTTCAACCAGATATAGGCAACATAATGGGAGGTCACTTGTAAGCTCCCAGTAGGGTGGCACCGGCAAATATTTGCTTGAATCTACCAATGTTGGATGGAGGTTGGCGATTTCCTTCAACTTGTGTGGTTGGAAACAGGAAGTAATGTTTTGTGGTTGAATTTAAGACAGGATGTTACAGTGTATCAAGCTTTAAACCAACACAAGGTGAGTACTCACAAAAAGTGCAGTGAGGATGTTCTTACCTGTGGCGCTTGGCGCTTGAGTCGGGCTACTGGTGAGCTTTCCATCAAATCATGGGTTTAGAAGGTGATACCAAAGGTTGTACTGTGGAGTTTTCCATCGGAGTGTTGTTCGCTCCCGCTAGGGCAATGCATCCACAGCGTGCATCTCGTCTTTGTATCGTGGAATTGTAACAACAATGAACACGTCAGGGGTGGGCACATAGCCTAACCGGTCGAGCAAAAGACCACTGCCAGTTTTTAGTGAATAATAGTGGTCCACAGGAAATCTTCCACAAAACGAAAGTATCCACAGTACAAGCAGCGCGAGGGTACTTTCAAAGTAGCCCTCGACGCACATATAAATACTGTTCCGGTAGCCTTGATTCTCATATCCACTAACCTCCACCTGCCACTGAACGCGTGCGCACTCTCACTCTCAAGTTATTATCTGCTGGCCAGGTGTGTTTATTCCTATCTTCATCACCTACATTTTCTAACTGTATCTTGCCTCCAGATGAGCGCACGCAACTTTCCTCCCCTACCCGTTCGAAACAACAACGGATTTATGCCGAATACAATGTATATGGGTCAAATGCCCTATCCCCAGCCCGCATACGTTCCTCAACCCGGCAATGCCACAGCGCAAGCGCACGAACCCCTGCGTCCTCCCGCCTAACATGGTGCATGTCGCCGCTCCCCCACATGCCCAAGTCGCATCCTCGGGCGTGGGTGCTGGATATCCGCATTATCCGTTCCAAGCCGCATACAATTTTCCTTATCCTCCCACATGCGTTCAGTCTTTTATTAATCCGTACACATCGAAATCTATAGCTGGTCTACCCCCCCAACATCTATCCGCGCCTCTCCAGTACAATCAACCTTCCTTCCCCTCAGAATCTTTTGCCGCATTTCCGCCCCCTTACCAGCATCACGGTTCTGAGCTCGCAATGGGCTTTACTTCCTCCTCTCTGCCTCAAGTAACTGTTTCGTTGGCGCCGGCCAGTCAAAAGCGCGTCGGGGAAGACTGTGAAGGCTACAGACCAAGAAAGAGAGCCAAGCTCTATGACATATCGCGGGACATGGAATTTGTAAGCTTCCTTTTCATCTTGTGAGGCTGAATACTCATTTTGGGGACAGCAACCCCTAAGAGAGACGGACAAACACGGCAATCAGTTATTCAAGTGTCTTAGGGACCAGTGTGGCAAAGTAATCATTGCGACCAGTTATCGGAAGCACTTCAAGTCGACCAAGCATCAAGGTGTCAAACCAGGGCACTTGGCTTGCCCTTATTGTTCCATGACGTGCGTGTCCCCTCTCTCAAATAAATGCGTCTCATAATAGTTGTGATTAGGTTCAGCAGGACGGATGCCTTGACGAGGCACTGGAGAGATTCGCTCTGTGCAAGGCAACGCCTAGAGCTAGAGACGGGTGCGCAGTCACTATGCTCAGCCATTAGTCAAGGTTCAACGAATTCCGCTTCCGCTTCACCTGCGGCACCCACTACGCCTTTCACCTTCTGCGCGCCCGCAACCGCCGCATCAATATCTATTGGATCGACGACATCAAATGTCATAGATAACGTGCAAATCCCGCCCCAGGCGGACAAAGTTACGGAGTCGCAAAGAATGGCCGTTATTACGAATTCGTTACTTGCCGTCCCTGCGTCGTCTGAACCAACAGAGACTGCAGCAGAAACTGCCGCCGCAGAAGAGCTCGCCGCTATCTTGGTAGGCCTCGAGCCAGATGTAGCGGTCCTGGTAACGCAGTGGATTATTGACCAATTTTCGTCTGAAGAACCTCCCCAGAACTAGCATGTTTCTCCTTCTGTTCCTAGTCAACGATGAGATATGGCGTTCGTTTCATATCTCATTTACATTATCCACTGTCCGCATGCTGTCAACTCATCGTGTATAGTGTCACTACACTCCACAAACTACACACATTCATTTCGTACTCCATGGCATAGCGCATTGCACACATTCACTTTATATTCTACGGCATGACGTACCACTTGCGCAGTGCGCACTCGTTATTATGGTAATTTATAGGTTATAATATACACATTCATTATGCACGGTAAGAAGGAATTAAAGTCGAGCAATTTGCGACATTACTGCCCATTCCGTTGGTGTCAAAGACAGACTGGAAATTAAGTCGAAGCTTTTCAACAACTGATCAGAAATATGTTTGTTACAAAGCCGCTACTCAATCTTAGAATTGATTATTCAAGGTTTAAATGCAGACACAAGCACAAATTATATCGACATGAGGGCTCGACCAAAATAATACTACGGCACCAGAGTACAACAACGCGATATATATAAAATGTTTCGACGCAGAGCGAACCCGCATACTGCACTCAACGCGACGAAGTCCCTTCAGCGGAGGCCAGCTGTGCAGTACTATGGAAGGCACTAATGCCTGTGGTAGGCGTTCCTGCGGGCCCTTGTGCCTTTGAGTGAACCAGAGGCCGCGGGGATGCCAAATAAGACGGAGTGGCGGGGGTGGGCGAGGATACTGGGAGAAAATCAATCTCACTGGTAAATGCGACTGACACTGCATATTCATGTTTAGATAACGCGGAAAAAACAGCTTCGAGTATCAACTGTGAATCATTTATTAATGCTCTGGAAAGCCAAGTGGTATCGATGCAGTCATTGAAAAAGATGAACCTCGACGATTTGATGCGTGAGAATAACCTGCCAGTTCTATCGCCTTCCGATAGCCCAATGCCTCCGACAGCACTTGCTCGTGAAGATCAACGATGGATAACAGTTATATATCGTTGATATCAACTAATCCACAGGATGTCAAGTCAGTAATTGTCTCGCGGGAGAAAATAGTCCTCACAATTTGACTACCAGAGTCAGTTCCACGTTGGAAAAATCCACGGGGAAGAAACACCTCACGGACAATAATCCAGAAACGTGCTGGACATCACAACAGGTATAACGACGTTCCCTCGTTCCGAGACCTCATTGACCTCAGATATTAGGGTCCTGGGCAGTATATCCATCTAACGTTCGAAAAGCCAGCGATACCCAGGCGTGTCACCATCATCTTCCAGGGGGGTTTTGTCGGAACGAAATGTAGACTCGGCGGTGTGCGAAGCGTCAGATAGGCCCGAATGGCAGACATGGACATATATCCACCCAGAGGATGCAAACAGACGGCAAGTTTTCGACTTGATAACCCATAGAGACGGATTGCCAGGGAAGGGAATTCAGAGCATGAAACTCGTTTTCGAGGAGAGTTCAGATTTCTACGGTAGAATCATAATCTATGAGCTGAAAATTGAAGGTCTCTTGCTCTGAAATAACATCGTTTGAAAGTTCACTGGAGGCAACGCCCGTCATGTCGCGCTCTTGAACAGTCCTTTTGACGTCGAAAAATTGTGAGGTGAACACTGAACGCAAGAGCATGGGATATAACAAGACATCTCGCCTTACCTGCTGGCCATGGCCCCCATCTTTCTAGTATGGTTGACTGGAGTTGGCGATAATATCAGCGAGAATCGCGCATGAAGCAAGTACATACACATTTCTCACCAAAGCATGGCACTGTAGCAATCTTGGCATCACGTCGCACGGCAGCATGCATCGACAGTACATGAACATAGCCTACTATTTATCTGTACCCCAAGAAGAACGAGGGTCAGCGAGGGAATATCTGCATATGTATATACAACCCACTCCAGTGCCTCTCCGCGCTCTTCGCCAATGCTCCTAAAGACCTGCCCACCAGGCAAAGAGAGGTGGCAGCTATGCCCAGGACAAGACTTCTATTGTAGCCAAGCATTGAACCCACCACATTCCTGGAGTATAACATGCAATCAGAAGAGCTATGGGGTACAACATCAAGATACATCTCCGCGCAAGGATCAACTACTCACCTAACATTCAAGAAGATGATAGAGACGGTGAGGAATATACTCGGCCAGCTGATGAATAGAAGTGTACAGCATGATCGAAAGTGCGAAGCCGTCAAGACCTGCAATTATGTGAATGTAAATATAAATACGCGCAAGGCCAGGTTTATTACCAACATCTTTAGCCCATGTCCGATCGCAGGCTTCGTATATATTAACCACCGCTAAACCACACATCAAGCCACCGAGCGCATGCACGAAAGAAGACAAAAATATAGGAACCGCGCGGTGTGTATGGAAGAAATGATGCCAGGGGAGGTTGTGTTGAAACGAAGATAGCAGAAGTAGTGAGCATTTGCAAATCCGATGTTGGATTTCTTCATATTTCGACTACTAAGAGAACACCACAAAGCCTGCCTGCAACGTCATGGCATCAGTACACGGATGATGATTAGACAGTCTAACGATGATCTTCTTCTGCTGTTTCTCCCATTCGTTATCGTCCGTGAAAGATTGCCAGTACTGGTCAACAGTCAGTCTTGCTACCGAAATCAGGCAGAGTGCACGAGATAGCAAGGCCTGTTTAGAGAACTTTTTAGGGTCTGGGTCCTTCCACCAGTCTGGTAACGGTGGCCTACAACAGTGAAAATGAAGTTTGAACCAAGTCTGAACTGGAATTTGCATGATCACCGGGCCCGGGCCGGCGACCCCCCGAGAGATCCTTGAGCAACGCTCAAGTTCTCCGCGATCAATCCGCGAATCCGCAATAGTCCGCGATGATCATGTTCGATCAATCACTGAGTATGTCAGTCATTCGGGCTCATATACTTACACACCGCCCGCTCCAGACTTTCCCCACCGATCTATTGCTTAGACTTCAACCTGCAGGCTTACATAAAAAACAAGCTAGGATCCGGGACGATCCCAGCCTTGTTCATAGAACAAAGCTTCGTTGACGTACGTGGATGAACGATCCGGGGATCACCTAACCATTTTATGTCAACCAGGGTCCATGCCTTTGTATGTATTGAATGGCGCAAACGTTCGTAAGTAGATGTAATACGTTTCTATGATCCGGGTACCGCTGCGCATCCTTATTGCACGGTGGAGTCGCACCACAGTCTAGTGGCATCACTGTGATCCTCGTCCGACTGTCCCAGAAGCGTAGTATATTTTGCAACAGATGACGACCGTACCTTCCGCCCCCAATCTTGCTATCTTTCGCAGCTACGCTTCCAAACTCGATCCAACGACTCTGCCACCATCGATCCTACTCTCGCACTCAGACACATGTTTGACGGTCTTTGACTCGTTCCCAAAATCCATCTTTCACCTTCTGGTCTTACCCCGAATCAAGCCGCCCTTGAGCGCGCACCATCTCGCGGACCTACGTTCTTTACTTCGATGCGAGAAAAGCGTCGCAAAGGAGGTGCTTATGAACTTGAATGAAGAAGCGAATACTGTGAAGAAGATGATTGAGGAAGAGATGATGAAGAAGTACAAATTCAAGTGGGAAATATGGACGGGATTTCGTCCAATTTCGAGTATGGAGTGAGCGTTCACCTATCCTATCCTGTGGTTTCTTAATTTATCTCATGGTCATGGCGTCGTTTCAGACACCTGCACTTGCATGTGCTTTCTGCAGACATGTATTCCCCGAGGATGAAGCTGAAGAAGCACTACAATTCGTTTCATCCTGGCCTGGGATTCTTTCTGCATTTGAAAGATGTTATTTCGTGGTTCGATGCCGAGCCGTCATATTATGGAAGGGTGCGTCTGCACTGCAGGGGGATTCTGTAGTACTGATAGAATTCGGGATTTCTGTCAGATGGCTAAACTCGATCGTAGCCAGTATGAGCCACTCTTAAAGGACGACGATCTTTGTTGCTGGAGATGCGACCGTGCGTTTGGGAGCATGCGCAAGTTAAAGGCGCATTTGCAAGATGAGTTCGATCAGCTGACGAAGAGGGAAAAGGCGAAGTTAGAGAGGAAGAGGAAGCGTGCCGAGGTGCCTGCTTCATCCGTGCAGACACCTGTGGGTGATGATGAGCGATCTGAGAAGGTCGCCCGTGTCACTCCGAGTCGAGATGATGATTCCGCGCAAAGGTAAGTGGCGACCTACGCTATCTTTGAGTCACTGGTGTTTTGTGGTTGCATCCTTATGGCACGATACCCATTCTTAGTTCTCTTGTGCACTAGCTGAAGTTGTTTGAGGGCAACCCATTTAAAGCTGTGAAGTCGTGGTTGCGCTCAGTCCTCAAGACAACGATGCCAGCACAGATCTAAGAATTTGAATCCATTCGAGAACCCATGAATACCGCTTGTCCACATGGGTGAACCACGCAAGCAATTGCAACAACCTGACGTTGACTTTGAGCTCTAGTGTCTGATGGTGGCACAGGCACGTCGGTAGAAAATGACTACGGTGACGAACGTTTCCGGAACTTAAATAGCATTGGGGGAGATCGTTTCTGTCAGCATGTCTTCGGTACATAATTACTGAGGATTCACTGATCGATGCCGCTCCGAATTAGACGGTAAAGCGTTCACAAATTCATGTTTAGATCACGTTTGAGAGTAAATGTAGCTTGGGGATGACGCGACAAATGACTTCCACCGCTACAGGTGTCAGGTAGATTGAGTGATAATCGAAGACTAGAACATCATGGTGCTCACCCAGTTCCGTCCCCTGAATGCACCTGAACCAACATTTACGTACATGAATACGAACGACTAAAGCTGTACTGAAGCAATGAAGTCAGAGAAATGATTCTTGCATAGAGAGAGGCATAAGTAATGTTCATGGAATCATTTGCTCGCGATTCAGAAAAAGTGGAATGGATGAGTCATGTTCGATGCATCGAACAAGAGTCTACAATGGAGGACAGTCAAAGTCAGTAGCCGGTACACATAAGAAGCGTACACGTACATCATGTCTCAGACTTGTCTGTTCGGTGGTAGAGTTCGTGAAGCCATCTTGCTCCAATATCACTCGTTATCAGCAATATACTTGTCCATGTCATTCCAAAGCTCTTGTCGTATCATCGTCCAAGCAGCTCGTCTTAACTGGATACAATCCGAGCACCATTCTTCCTCCTCCCACGGAATGTCGATCAACGCCTGAACACCACAAACTGGATCGAATAGAAATCTTGTGTACAGCCCAGAGTCATGAACACGTATGTCCCAGGTAGCCTGTTGGGCCCTCTTTTGTGGACATATCTTTGCAGTATCTGGCGGAGATCAGAAAAGAACTTTAACGCTAGATAAAGCAGTACCTCGTAGTGATGCCTTCCATTTTTCGTCCAGGCAGGGAAATGTGTCAATTCGCACAGCGACCCTTGACCAGGTGGTGACCAAGAACTCTCTCACGAGCGCCACACGCCTTTCGTCTGCACGACCGATCCGCTTGAGCCTTGGCTGCCCAGAAACGTCGTCGTCGGGCAGACCAATCCGTCGGGTCCTGGCAAGTTCGTACAAGGCACGCTTCATACCACTATTCACGCCACATGAACGAGCAAGAACAATAACTTCTGCAGCATTTTCCTTCCGCTCGGAGGTCAAATCCACCAGGTTTGATGACCATGTCTGTTCGAGAATTCGAGCTGCCCAGGCACGATACCATTCGAAGCGCAGGGCAGTCGCTGCGCGGAGGATGGGGGCAAGAACTAAGAACGGGGGAGGTTCGAAGTAATATTCGCTAGAGACAGTCAGAATAGTCCATGCGAAGACAATGATAAGTAAGTACATTGGGTTATCATCGAACTTCAACAGAGCCGCAAGGTCATCCGCGGTAGTGTTACAGAGGTGGTACACCGTCGCTTCGCCATCGGTTTCCACCCACACATCGTCGTTCGGAGGGATATCTTTATCGTGATTTTCAAGAAGCCGCGCGAATAATAACGACTTGGTGACCAGCCTCGATCGATGAAGCTTGAACAGCACCTCATCAACCTCGATGACAATATTGGCGTCCAAGATATAAAAATCTTCGTGTTTTACAATAACGCGATCAGACCTAGCCCGCTTGTGAGGGCGTCCTTTGTCAGGATCCTTGCTGGTCCTTTCGGAGGCTTTCCTCGTTCCCTTGGC
Organism: Suillus paluster; assembly: GCF_016628075.1. Classification (NCBI taxonomy): domain Eukaryota; kingdom Fungi; phylum Basidiomycota; class Agaricomycetes; order Boletales; family Suillaceae; genus Suillus; species Suillus paluster. Next base: position 283,611 of record NW_024537606.1, read on the forward strand.
CTTGTGACGCCTCTTCGCATCATCCTTGTTCACGCTTGCAGGCGTTGTGGAGTCATTTAAGACCTTCTGAACAGCTGGTGACTCCTGCTCCATGTCATCCACGTTAATCTGCGAGCTTGACGGTGGTAGCTGAGAGCTCGAAGGGCCATGCACCGATGTGACCGTCTCCTGTTCCGACTGAATGGGAGATTCAGCTGCTTCGAATTTAACCTCACTCGCATCCGGGACTACGGGGTCGACATCCATTGGAAAGGGATGTGAGCCTCTGAGAGTGTTGATCTCAAAGGCAGGCTAAACGGAGAGTCGAGACTAAAAACAATCTTTATAAATTACATCAAAATTACATGCAACTTAATGCAATCGTGTCACCCACGTGACCGCGTTCCACGCCGAATTGTCTGTCAGAATATGCTAGGACCCTAGTCAATATTATGTCGGAAATATATAATTTGGGTTGCCATTCCTTAAAATAGATTGAAAGGCTTCAATTTGCCGGCAGCATTACGATTGACTTGCAAGAACACCCGAAATTGCCATAAGCCGGTTGGCAGTGACCCATTTGGTCTTGTGTCTGCCTTCCAAGGCAGTGCTAAAATTCCAAGATGACATGCCTTGCAAGGCATCGAAAGACAGTTCCAAGCGCTCAGGTGTCTTCCAATAATTTATTTTTATTTCAAGAGAATTTCGACATGCAGCGCTAGTTTCAATTCGACCAGTAAAATTCAAACTATTGAAATCATATTGAAACTCTCAGAATTGAATTGCGGGTGGTTCAACTAACAAAATACAAAATGATTTTTACAAGACTACGTAGATTGTGCTTATGATATGGTAGACATAGCAGGAGAGCGAATAGGAAAATATAACGATGATGGAGTGTGCCAGTGCCAGAAACGATCGAGGGCAGCTGGGAGTAACGGCAATGGCAACGAGAGGGTGTAGATCTGAATCGGGAGTGTCAGAGGCAGAGTATTAATTCAAACGAAAAAATACCTGTTTTGTTATTGCTGTTGTTGCTGGAGTTGTTGCTGAATCAGATTCCTAATACCGCTCACAGACTGGTGGTGATGGCAATGAGAGCGGGTGGATAATGGTGAGGTCAGAGGTGGGATAAATTTGTAAAAAAAATAACAGTACCTTTAAGACAATAGACTGCACTGCTGCTTAGACTGTTGTTTGTTGGTGGATGGTCTAGTCTAGAGACAGGGACAGCAAAAGATGATAATCTCATGATAAAGAACGACTTGGAAAAAGAAAGTGGAGTAGGATGCGGGGGTGAGAAAAGTGAGGAGAGATCGGAAGGACTGAAGGATGAAAGGACGACAAAATGCCCATTATATATGGCACATTGATGAGCTGCGGCGACATTGAGTGAAATCGTAGTGATGATTGTCGATGGACTTAGAGATTCAGAAATTGTGGTAGTTGGATTTCAAGAGATGAGGTAAACTTGGCATGAATTGAAATGTAGCTGCTTATTCAGTTATTTGGTTGTATGTACTTCTAACCTAATTTAGTAATGATTCTGACTGACGTCGTATCATAGTAAAAAAGATATTTGAGCATGCAGAAGAAAGATTGAGAGAAACAGCGTGTGATCAGAATGATATCATTTCTTGCGGCCAGACCTACGGACCTCAGCACCTGATTCGTCCTGGACCGCCTTGGCTTTAGTATGCCTTGGCTTTGGTTTGGGCTTTGGAGGGATAGCACCAACCGCATTAGCCTCGCCTGCCAATGCAAGATCTTGCATTGCCAAAGAAATGGAGTGAGAGTGTGCCCCAATGATAGGATCAGGCGAGTGCAAGACGACGGGAGCTGTTGCAGAGACAGGTGGCAGTGTGTCAGGGGTGGTGACAGGAGTAGGTGCTGGTAGTGCGACCGAGGCAGATGGCGGGTGCGCAGCAGAGGAAGATTGCGCAATAGCCTGAGGTGCAACAATGACAGGATCAAATGGAAAAGCAGGCCCTTCACCTCCCTCTTCCATAGCGCGCTCAAGTTCCTCTTCCCAGCTGTTGTAGGAGGTGCCGGTATCTGCCACATCCAGAGTGGCGTGTGAGGATGAGGTTTCGGGAAAGAGGGCGTTGTTGAAAAAGTTTATGATGTCTCGCGCCCAAGCACCTCCAGTCATTAGACGTTGGTGATAATAGTTGTGATACTGATGGTACAGTATGTTGCTTTTTTCGCCTTTCACATACAAATCCTTGTCGCCTGAAAGAACAAATATTGCCTATCAGTGGGATATTAATCTGCGCACACTCAGAGATACAACATTAAATGAATACTTACAACAACTGCAGCAGCAGCAACCATACCTGGAGTCATATTTCATAATTGCCAAAGTTTGCCCTTGGTCTTCGGGGCTGGAGCGTAGGTGGCGGAGAGGGAGGATTTCCTGAAAAGTGCTACCTTTAAGACCTAAGTGTAATTGTAGAAGCGATCAGGACTTCATTAATGTACGTAGAATAACACACGCACCTGAACAAGCTTAGCCGTTTTGAGAAACTCGTCTTTGTTGGGATGCTCTGGATGAAGAAAGAGTACCGGCGCAAACTTTGTGTATTCGCCGTGGGGATTTACAAGCAAAGTTTGGCACTCTGGCTGGGTATTGCGAGGGTAGCCTCAGACAAAAAATTCAGATTTCAATCCAAAAATAGCACCTGCGCAAGACTTGACGTCTGAAACCATCTCTGAGCGAATGCCGCTGACACCCTTTGCAAACTGTCAGAATTGGAATCAGTTGCAAGTTAATTTAAGTAAGCTGAGACAAAATTCCCTACATGCGGTGCAAAGTTCTTATAGCCCATCAACTCATGATCAATTTCTGGGATGAACTTGAATAACTTGGCCTTTACGCCGTCCTCTATTGACTGTGGCGACAGCCAACGCTCGCTACCAAAGAGTTCAATGTTAGGAAGCACATGCAAAGGAAAAATCCCGGCGTTAATCCATAGACAGTGTGTCATAGAATATTTACGCCCGTGAGCCCGTATAGTGTCTTCTTTGGCAGAGAGTGCAAGATCCTTGGCGGTCATGTTTTTCCCCCATCGTCCTTTGGCTGTAGTAGCTTCGAGAAGGGCGTTTCGTTTCAATAGTTCTCGACATTTGCCACGCATATTCAGCAGCAGATTCTGTGCCATTTCAAGCGCCTGTATGTATGTGAGTAGCGGGAAACGACACCAGTCACAACCACAAGACACACCTGTCGGACTTCCTGAATAGTTGCACCATCTCTAGCAGGCGCAATAGCAGCGCGTACCTCCATGAGATCTTCATCTGAGTCAGAATTGGTTGAGTCCTCATTGGCGTGTGAATTGCTTTCGAAGTCTGAATCATCTTCAGCAAATTGGTTTCGCTGTGGTTGAGACATGGTTCAAAGAGGCGAAGAGGTGCAACTTGGCCTGAGACTGTCAAATTTTCCATAAGATGTTTATATACAGTTTGACACTTACCATACATTGCAAAATTGCGCTCTCACAACACGTACTGAGGCTCATGGTCCATTGAATCTAATGTAAATGCACACCCTACTTACCTCCATGAGTCTAGACCAGACACGTCTTATCACTGGCAGGAGGAAGCACGACATAATTGATACTTAGGTGAGGGTGTTGAAGATTTAATGGGTGCCTGGCGGAGATTATTACTACATCACGACTGCAGTTGTAGATAAGGGATCACACACCTTGACACTGCATCAAATGAGCAACAAATAGGAAGAGTTGTACATCAGGCCATCTTGTTCGGTCACCGGTCATTATTCGTGTTTTGGGATACCGGGTGATGATGGCGCCAGTACAACACGGCAGTACAATCCTCCATACCTGGAGGCAATGTCATAAAAAATGGTGAGTGAGGGGGGTCAATACCCTGCAACGCCAAAAAGCGAAGTCCGCATCACAGCTAGGGTTGGGGCACCGAGTTCGACTGGAGTAGGTGTTGGAGAGGATAGCGAGACTGAAAATTTGGCATTTGCATCTGCAATATCCTGCCTCAGCTTCTGAAACTGCTGAGCCGCAAAGTTTGTGTGTTGGAGGAATATTATGGGGGAATTATCACTGGCTTCAAGCATGCGGGTGTATTGGTTGAATAAGAATGTTTTGGGTAGGGGTACTCACCATGACGTTCCAGGATTTGTTTGAGTAAGTATTGTTGCAGATGACCTTGAAGTTGTTTGAGTAACTATTGTCGCAGATGACCTTGGAGGCGAGGATGGTGATGCTGGGGAAGGACAAGTGCAGTGAAGGTGACCAATGAGTGCAGATTTGTGCGGTGAAGGGCGTATGTGATGGCATGAGGGAGTTTGACCTTGTGAGTTAGATGAGGATTGGGGGTGGGGGCACAGGGGTAGAAAGTGTGGGCCTCCATTACCCTAGAAGGACCTCAAAAGTTTCGCACGGAGGAACATGTCCATGTCAACGAGATCGACAAGGAAGAAATCACGATCATGATCATGATCTGGCACAAGTAAGGCGCCACGAACAATAGATTGCAGAGAAATGAATTCTGAGGAGGCTAGAGGGCGTGCGTGAAGGCGAGTCAGCCCCAGATCATGATCCACACCGCCTCTTGAACCAGTGGGAGCATCCATGGGTAGGACTAATGCGAGTTCGAAAGTGTGATTGCTGACCGTGAACTTGAACATGAACAATATCTGAACAAAGATATGCTTGTCAATCCCATCCTTGTCTAGAGTGTGGATCAAGGCACAATCACAACGTTCACACCCATGGAAGTTCGGATTACATCGGAGGTAGTCAGTAGTCAGTTTCCAGTCGACAATAGACTCATAGTTTACTTTGAGGTAGCGATGCTCTTGAAGCTATGATAAACCATAATTAGCAGATACTCAGAACGATGTGGGTGAATGAACGAACCTTGTCGTTAGCTGTAGGCTGCAACCACGTAACACCATCGGCCAAAGGAATGTTGTTTGACGCAACAAAAGTGTTGAGAAACTTTGTGAACTTCTTTCGGAAATCCTGAAATGCACGGTTAGATGTGTTGCCTTCCTCCACTGCAGCAAGAGTGACAGGAACTTGAGGAGCACCAATATGAAGATGGCCTGCGAACGGTTGATCGTCTAGTGTATCCTTGTCTTCAAGTTGTCCCTGTGACATTGTGCGTTTGTGCCAATCTTCATTGAGGTAGGAAATACGACTGCATATTAGTTTGGAGACCAGACTGATGTGATCAAGCTTGAGGACCTGTGTGTTGGTGTTGGCGTTGCGGGCAGTTTTAATTAAGGGACAACTGTGCACCTGATTGGCAACATCCTTGCGATTTGTTTGGCGTAAGTATGCTCGCTTCAATGGTCCATGTTGTTTCTTGTTTGGTTGAGTACTGAAGTTACGGGCTGCTCCTTTCGCACGAATGTCGGGGAAAGCATGTGTCAGAGCATGCACCTTGGGAAAATTCCAGTTCTTTGTCAAATCTTCGCCCTGGATGTCGATATATGCCTGAAAATATGTTAGATGCAACTAAAAGTCAAAGGAAAATGGTATATAGATACATGTAAGCGTGTCCCGAATACTCGAAGCTCTGCTTCGCCAGCAGCGAGTGTCGCTTTGGTATGCACATCGAGCGCTATGTACATAGTCAGTTGCAGGTAGCTACCTATACACTGCAATAGGGCATAGCCAATAGGATCTTCACTGCGCTTCAACACATTTTGTGCTGAGTACAGCATTTGCTAGAGTCCAGAGGATGTTAGTAGGTTTATTGATATACAACGTCGAATAGCATACCTTCACAATATCCCTGAGTTTGTTGCCATCGCTAAATGATATCGTCATGACGGACTTGAAATGATTCAAGTCACGCCATCTTGGAAACATGTCGAACCTGCAGAGTCCTGTAAGGATATTAATAATGTAGAAGGTAATACGAAATATATTACTGTTTATCAATTTTCGCCTCGGCCTCGCGACCAAGTGCCTTCGCATGGACTTTGAGCTCCCCGAAAAGGTGGTTGCCCCAGTTACCAATGTCATTGACATGTAAGGGATCGAATGAGAGCGTCTTGTGAGGATCGGAGTTGTTAACTTCCCAGAGCGCATTCTGATGGTAGTCAATTAAGTTAGCTTATGAACCAAATCAAAACACAAACCGCAATGGGGCGTAAACCATGCGCCTTCAGGACTTCTTCCCCAGCAATGCGGTCCCTCAAATACAGCTCTAAAAAAGTTTTTGCATCTTCGACAGTTCGAGTAGGATATGTTGCGTTGAGGTCAGAAAGTTTCGTTGAGGGAATGCAACAGACAGGGCAGGGACAATTTGAATGTAGCCTGCGAATTAATGCCATCATGCATCTGTTAAAATGTGAGTTATCATGATGTAATACAAGCCTCGAGAATACACACTGTTCTTCATAATCTGCGGACAGAAGTAGGATTAGTGGGTATAGCCATTGCATGATGGCGTCAAAGCATCTGTGCGCAAAACCTGTTTTGGAGTACAGGGTGATGGATTCCAACAACTTGATGAACACCTTATGCCAGACAACACATTTCATATTCGTGTAAGAGAGTTTTCCATCTTCGTTGGAATCTGTAGGAACCTGTTGGATTAGAACTTGTTATGCGTACCTACTATTATGATTGATACTTGAACACTCACAATCGGCAGCCAGCCCACCACACAACCTCCTCCAATTCCGTCGCTGTTTCTTATGTGAACGGGAAGATTTGCGCAACGAGCTATCACTGGGTATGCCTTCACGTGCCCAGACGAAGTGAGATGCATTTTGTCGGCATAGAGGATGAAGGCAAATGGAACACCGTTGTTCGGCAATGATGACTACAATAGATCGAGTACAGATATAACACATATATTAGCAGCATAATACAAAACACGAATACATAATAGTGCATACTTGAATTCGCCACCACCGATCTGCGGTCCAAGGCTCGTGAATAAACCATTTAAAGTCAGTACCATCATGCTTGTACAAACGCTGCACATCCCAAACGAAGTGCGGTGCCAACAGCGGATCTTGCAACAAGTCCATAGCCCAATCCCACAGCGGCCGTGTATGTACATCAAATTCAATTTCCTCCTTCTTGTAAGGGATGGAGATGATGTGCTTCTCGAACTGTACAAATTATACCTGAATACTCAGTAACAGAGTGAATGAAATTGAAAACATCTCACAGTCGTCATTTGAGTGGCTGCTCAATCCCAGGCCTTCGACACTTCAGTGTGAGATCTGAACGTAAACTTTGCTTGTCCCTCGGTGATCTGCCATATCAACTGCAGCATCTTGTCAGTTTGATCCTTATTGAGTGCCGATTGGTGGGCAAGTTCTGCAAATTCAAAATCTGCGCAGCACATAAAGGGTTGCCAAGGTGTGTTGTCGATGATGGGCATGGAACTGGCCTCTGCCTCAACAGGGTGTCCAAAGGTGGAAAAGGTCTCAATGGCAGGGGTGCGTCCACTGTTCGGGTGATATTCGGTTTTGAATGTATCACAAGCAATAGGGACTGCAGTTGCTACCGCAGACCTACTTGTCAACATGCTTGTGTCCGAGCCCGATCCTAATAATAAAACATTATATGGTTAGAAACAAAACGTGCAAGAGTGATACACATACGTAGACGTGAATCCCCCCCAATGCTCATAACACCATCCTCCACATCACCAAATGTGTTGTCGTCGGCACCTTCGACATTTGCTATGTCATAGTTGGCACGCTGATCATCCGCCGGCTGTGAAGGTCCAGTAGTGTCAGTTACGGCTACTTTGTGTCCATTTTGGAGGCGTCATTTATCCTTTCGATGTTCTGATCAATATATGTCAATATAAAATCTGATGCATCATAACGTTTGAAGTCCAATGAACTAAGTAAATGTATTGGAATGATGGTGTACCTTTCCTTTGGGCCTCAACTACCTGAGCTGCAATATCAGCAAACTCCTTGTCGCACCGTTTCTTCTCCCGCTTGTGTGAACAGCTCCCCTTGTGTGACTTGATGCCACGAGCAGAAAATGATCTCTGACAGAACTTACATCGGACCTGTGCAGATGATTGAGTTGTTGACTGTACATAGGCCCGTCCTTGTGTAGATGACATCTAAAATACACAAGAGATTGATTGATGATCAAAGGCGAATCAGTGATTGCAAGTGTGATGCGGCAGTCTAAGGGCAATATGATATGATATGTCACCAAGAACGTTGATGTCGCTGATTATTGATATAAACTGTATAGTCCTTCCAAGCCCCTTGGACCTTTGTCAGCCTGTTGAAACACAGCACGGCATCTTGCGAGACACCAAAAGAAGTCGGTGCCTTTGCCAGACACTTGAAATAGACTCGGTCCGACTTGAATCTCGGATGCAATGAAGTTGGAAGGCATCACAATTCAGTCCAAATATAGCAGCCTTCCAAGCCCCCTTTAGAAATTTCCGACATAGGGTTCCGCACGGGTAACACCACGGGTCGGAAACTCAACACCGTACCCGTACCCGCCAACACCATACCCATGACGGGTATGGGTACACACCGACCCGTAAGTATTGCAGGTTTTGGAGAACACCGCGGGTACATTAACAAGAAGAGTGTATTAACGACAATAAAATGAATATTACTATTTTTCCTTGTCATCCTCCTCAGCCTCAACTTCGTTTCGCTTCCATTTCTGACTCCTTACAGCAGCTAGAAGGTCCTCCATCGCCAGAAGATCACTTCTGCCCCAGGCTCCAAGGCAGAGAAAGGCACAAATTGTTGATGGTGCAAGTCGATTGCGAGTGAAGTGAAGGAGCTGCCGAGCCTGTGAGAAGACACATTCAACTGCAGTTGATGTCGCTGAGCAAGATAATAAGTACTGATTGATTGAAAGACTCAAGATTCAAGGGCGGAATACCTGGGACAGAGAGATAGTCTAGTGCCATCCGATGTAATGTTGGGTAAGTACGGCAGTTGTCTTGCCACCATGCAAGTGGGTCCTTGGTCTTCACAGTTGGTAATCGAAGGAACTCATCCAGTTTGCTGCTGGTAGTGCAAGACACAGAACCAAGTGAGTAGTTGCCGAAGTCGTCATCATTCTGTATAGTTGTCAGTGTCAGTGTATAATTAAATGTTGCATACGGACCACGTCTGCTGCAGTGTCATCAGTAGTCTCAACAGACTTCTCGTATTTATCAGTGAACTCTTTGCGAACAAGCTTCTCGGCAGTATCAATCCACTCCTTTTGCCAGGAATGCTCACAGAAGCACTCAAGCTTCAGGCCAGGATGTAGGACTTTATTAAGATGATTAGCCAATGATATCAGTGAAATTTTGAAAGACTGACCCATGGCAATGCGGTATACATTGGAGAGATCTGTGATCTTCCAGTAGCGATCCATCTTGTTCTTCGCAAGCTGCATAGCCGATATAACTGCAGAGTGATATGGCTCCTTCATCTGTTGATTGAGCTTGTTATTGAGCTTGTCCATTGCTAGTATCACAGCTGTGATGGTTGCCGAGTCCTGAGAGAAGAACAAGGTAGCCTTCTTGTATTGCTAATGGATCAAAGTAAGTGAGACAGAGAAATATGAAGTATGACAAGCAAGACCTACGGAGAGAACCGCAACAAGGTCAGCAACAATTTTCCACTCGTCATCATCCAATTCATATTTTTTAGCCCGCTTAAGGCTTTTATCACTCGTTATGCGATCAATGGGTTCCTGATATTGTAATGCAAAGACCAACATGTCGTACGTGGAGTTCCAACGTGTTGCGACATCACGCGGCATGAGCTTCTCCTTCAAGCATGATGCTCCACATCCCTGTCGCCAAGCTGGGAGCAAGAGAGTCGTCGAGCGAATCACAGCAAAAGACAGTCCACGAATCTGCAATATCAATATTAGCTAGTATTAGACAGGGATCTGATCTGAAATGCTGACCTTTGCAATAGTGCCTTTAACAGTGGCAGTGGCATCTAATATCTTCTCACGATTGGCCTGCGAGAGCATTTCCAACTCATCAATGTTGTCATCAGTGTCATTGAGCTCAGATGTCAAGTCAACTTCCTCTACTTCTGAATCATCATCTAAGATAAGCGGTGGCTCATCGTTATTCGCCACATTATTATCGGCATCAGATACTGATGCTTCTGATGACTCAGAGTTGAATGGCTTCAGCAAAGCTTTCGCAGAAAGCTGGAGAGTATGGTTAAAACATCGAACACGGTTGACAGACTCGAATGAGTTGTTGAGGCTTGCAAGCTTTGTTGTTTGAGTATCATTCGCAGTCGCATTATCAGCATTGACTGCAAGAATCTACGATCGTCAATTTAACATGGTTTATGCAGTATTTAAGATCGGCTTACTCTCTTTGTTAGCCCAAAGTGTTCAAGCATTGCTTGAAAGGCTTTCGCCATCACAGCACCAGTATGTGACTATAAGATATGTTGTGTGAAGATGGGCGGAACATTTGATATGGCCTGCGATGTACCTTGGCAACTTCAATGATGTCGAGCAAAAATGGAAACATTTTACCCTCACACTCAAGGTGAACTGTCCATGCTACAAAGGCACGATGGTTGGGTGAAGTCCAAGCATCCATAGCAAAGTGTAAGCGTCCAGGGTGATCCTAACTGTTGTGTTAGCCAAGTTTCAGATATCAGCAAAAAGCTTACACAGAGAAGCTTTCCGATGTGTTCACTACACTTCTCGAATGCCACTTTGATATTGCGGGACAATACATCAGATGATGAAAGTTCAATGTTCGGACGACCTGCACAAAGAAGCTCGCGGAGTTCACGGTCATTGATTATATTAACCGGGCGATTGCTTTCAGTGATCCATTTCACAAGTCGAGCACTGAAACTGATGTTAGCATGAAAAATCACACAGATTCAGATCATTTACCGAACTTCCGGGTTTGTGTGTGTCCGATGAGAGTAATGGACAGGCTGTTGGCCTTGGCGTGCAAATGCTGCATAGATGGAGCCACTATTAGCACTAGCATCCTTACCCTTCATGGCATTGTTGATGGCATCCTCGCCAAAGCATCCAATGGCATGGTGCTTCAGATTAGTTGTCGAAGACTTATCCTTTGTATCCTGATAGCGGCGCACACCACCTAAAGCCGTCTTACACTTCCGTGCACCACATGGGAAAAAATGACACAAGCGTGTAGTGAGTTACAGGTACGAGCGGACGGGAGGGACACTAGTTAAAGCAATAATCTCAGTCTGTAGTCAGAACTCTTTATTACAAGTCTTGTACCTAGTTAAAGCAATACTAGAAACTTGTTAACTGATTGTATCGCGTCTGTAAAATAATGGGTACTCACATCTCAGTCTGTAGTCAGAACTGAGATGCTCTTATGGTCTAGCTCGTATCTTTATAGTACGTAGGATGGAAACAAAAAATAAATTGATCGAGAAATGAAATATATGACTGGTATGAACCGATGTCAACGTGTCGTTCGTCCATCACTCCTTTTATTGCGCTCGCACTGACATCTCGGATCCTTTGGACAGCTCTACTCATCATTCAGATCATTCGGAGTCCAACACTCCCCCTCGAGCGCAATCCAGGCTCATTTGAGCTCTGAGCTTCTGTAGACGGGGGCGAGGTAAGCCTTTGGTGAATGTGTCCGCCACATTGTCTTCGCTGGGGCAGTAGAACAACTGGAAGGTGCCGTCCTTGATGTGGGTGTGGATGAAATGGTATCAAATGGCTATGTGCTTGGTGCATGACTGGAATTTTCCGTTCGACGCGAGGGTGATGGCAGCCTGATTGTCGCAGTAGATGGGACTCGGGAGAATAGGGGGCTCATACAGTTCTTCGGAGAGATACTGCAGGTATAGTAGCTCTCGGGCGACAGTTGTTAGCGCTATGTATTCTGCCTCTGCAGTCGATAAAGCGATCAAGGGCTGCTTACGTGCGCTCCAAGCAACGGGACCTCCATTCAGCAATACGATGTAACCCAACATTGAATGGTGATGGGGCTGGGACGCCCAGTCCGTGTCGACGAATGCCTCAAGGCCTCCATCTGTGGATCCAAGGGTGAGTTCGTAGTCTGCTGTGCCTTTTAGGTAGCGCATGACGCGCTTGGCTGCTTCCCAGTGCGCCTTTCCAGGGTTTTGCATAAATTGGGAGAGGGTGGCGACTGCAAAGGAAATATCTGGGCAAGTGCTGGTAGCAGCATACATGAGAGAACCGATGGCGTGCTGGTATGGGACGTCAGCCATGGCTTGCAGTTCAGCATGGGTAGAGGGAGACTGGTCGGCGGATAGGATAGTCCCAGCGTCCATAGGCGTCTGAGCGCTCTTCGCGTCAGTCAAGTTGAAGTGCTCTAGGACTGTGTTGATGTACGCCTTCTGGGACAGGGTAATGGTCCGTGTGACGCGGTCGCGGGTGACTTTCAAACCCAGAAGCCAACTCAGCTCGCCTAAGTCAGAGATTTTGAAGAACTTGCATAGTTGCGACTTGAACCGCTGAATGTGGGAAGTATGGCTAGAGGTGACGGCCATGTCGTCGATGGACACGGTCACGACTGTGTGTTCCTGTGAGGTGTGTTTAAAATAAACGGCTTGATCTACCTTCGAGCGACTGAACCCAATCTTCAGGAAAACACTGGCTAGCTCTTCTGCCCATTCAAACCCTGCTTGCTTCAATCCTGGCAAGCTTCTCTTCAACCGCAGCACCTTTCCCTTCTCTCCCTCCTTCAAGTACCCAGGTGGCGCCCTCATATAAATCTCCTCCTGGACATCTGCATATAGGTATACACTTTTGATGTCTACCTGGTGTATCTCCCAGTCGCGCTGAGCCACCATCGTTAGCACGGTCTGAATGGTTGTTATATTGGAGGTAGGTGCGAATGTGTCGAAATATTCGACGCCATACTGCTGACGCTGTCCGTTCACCACAAGACGGGCGCGCAGTTTCAACTTCTCTCCATCTGGTCCTCGCTTGGTAGCCAGGACAAAATGGCATGGGATAATGTTAGCACCACGCGGTGAGTCAACCACTTCCCATGTTCCAAGCTTTTCCAGCTGACTGATCTCATAGTCAACTGCCTCTTGCCACTCCTTGCCGTCCGGGCCGTTCAGGGCCTGCTGAAGGGTAGGCTCAGGTTGGACAGCCGCTAGGGCGTACTGGTGAGTTACCTCCTCCTGCTCCTCCGCGGAGTCCTCTAGTTCGAAGATTTCGGCAGCTAACATTGCTCTCTCTCCCTTGTTGAGGGCAGCAAAGTATCCTGGGGGCAGGTGTACTCGGGTTATCTACGGTGTGGGTGGGGTCTCGGGGCGTTGGTGTTGCTGTCTGGGCGGGGTAGAAGGTGGCTGGGATGGGGAAGGAGAGGTAGTCTGGACGCTATTCACAGGTGCGTTCTCGTTCGTTCTTGCGTTAGAATCGGCATTGACGGACTCCCCCTCGTCCAGCATATCCTCTCCAACAACCTCAGCTACCGGCGCGAACGTAACATTTCGTTCGACCGAAACGCGTTGCTTCGCTGGCCAGTACACTCTGAAACCTTTGGACTCAGTATCTATACCCACAAACAGAGCCTCCTCCACTCTAGCCTCCAGCTTGCCTGTGTGCTCCTGATGGACGTAGACAGCGGAACCGAACTCATGGGCGTTGGATAGGTTGGGCTTACTGTTATGGATCAGTTCATAGGGCGTATGACCGGGGATGGCCTTCAATGGTAGGCGATTCTTCAACCAGGTCGCATAGCTTATGGCTTCGGCCCATAGGAACTTGGGCAGGTCCTTCGCGAGTAGCATCGCACAGGCAAGTTCAACCAAGGTACGGTTTAAGCGTTCAGCAACGCCGTTCTGCTGAGGCGAATCATGCACAGTTAACTGACGCACGATTCCTTGCTCCCGCAGGTACTTGTCGAACTCCTCACTAAGGTACTCTCCGCCGCGATCCGAACGAATCTTCCGCAACCGGACGCCTGGGTTTTGACGAGCCAGGTGTGTCTCATAGTCCTTGAAGGTTTCTAGTGCCTCACTCTTCGCTTTAAGGAAACGAACCCTCATTTCACAGGAAAAGTCATCCATAAAACTGATATAGTAGCTCGTCCCACCTAGACTGGTGGTCTGGGCTGGGCCCCAGAGATCCGTATGCACAAGCTCCGCGTAGCTGAGCGCTCTATTCTTTGCTTTGCTCGGGAACAGGTGTTTGCTTGACTTCGCCTTCACGCATACATTGCAGAACTCGGGTGACGAGGTAGGGTCGAGCTCCAGTCCTTCGATGAGTCCCTTCTTGACTAACTGTTGCACAGCCGTCTGGGAAATATGGCCAAGAACGCGGTGAAGTTGAGAGACTGTGAGTTTCGTCCTTGCCGCGTGCGCATGGTGCTTACAAGCAGCAACACTATAAAGGCCTTCTACCTGGGGAATTTCGGCGATTACCTTGCGCTTGGGGCCTTGTGATAGAATTTTGCACATGTGGCCCTCAAAGAGTACGGCCAGGCCTGCAGCAGCTATGTGGTTGGTGGATATGAGTGTAAACGCCATGGTAGGAGCATATAGGGTGTTCTTCAAGGTAACGTTCATCCATTTATCGCCCAGAGGTAAGTCTATGCTCATGTCTCCGCAACCAATCGCACTGAGCGTGGAACCGTCTGCAATGTGAACATCCTGGGGGACTATATCAACGAAGTTGGTGAATTTCGATCGATCAGGACAGAAATGTGAGGTAGCGCCGGAGTCCATGATGGCTCCACGGCAATCAACAGGTACCTTCAACCCTTTCGCTATGCCAGCCAAGTCTGACGTTATAAAGGCATACTGGTCCTGGGTGTCTGGTTCTGCAGCCGCATTAGCGTTCTGCTTCTGGGTACATCCGCCTTTGCCTCATTTCTGTTGCGGACCTTGACCTTCCTTTCCACCACCCGGTCTCCAGCAGTCTGCCTTATAGTGGCCTTTTCGATCACAGTTGAAGCAGGTAACGTCTGCGTTCGCTCCATTTGCTGCGCCTGAGGTGCGGGACTTCGTAGATTGACCGCCCTTGGCTGCCAGCGCGGCATTGCCTCCCTTCTTTGCCGGGCGACGGTCTGTGAGCTGGCGATGCTCATATTCCTCCGTAATGATGCTGATGAGCTCGTTGGGGGTGAGGGGCTTCTTCATTATTTTTGCGGCAGTGTTTACTGATGATAGGAGGGGGCGATACGACTCGGGAAGGGAGCCTTGTACGATGGCGTGGAAGTCTCGATCATCGAGCGCTGCGCCCATGCCAGCAAGTGACTCTCTCAACCTCAAGAGTTCGGTGAAGTGGGCTTTAACATCCCCAGCTTCATCGCACCTCGTCTCCTGCAGATGACGATGTAGGTCAATCTGTACTAGCTCCGTTTTACCTTCATGAATCTGACAGATCTCTGCCCAGATCAGTGAGGCTGTATCGAGCTTCTGAACGGAAAGCAGCAGACGATCTGTTATTGTGCTAAAAATTTGCTGCTTGACCAGCGAATCCTTTTGATAGAACTCATCGATTCTTTTATCTAGGTCATCCAAGTCCGTCTGAGTGGGGCTCGTACCGTCGGGCTTCCACATAATGCAGTAACATATACCTGTCTCAGACGGGCAGCCGGGTGTGACAATGTGCCGATAGAGACGGGCCACCCGGTGCCGGCCCATGGCAATAATTGTACCGTGTTAGACGAGTGGGCTGAGGGGGTGGAGTGTCCAAGGCAAATGGATGGGCCGGATGTATATAGTATAGATGGTAGTATAGCAATGTACTATATAGGAAATTATGAATAGTAGTAGTGAATCCAGTGTGTGATAGATGAGTGGGCCGGAGGAATGGAGTGCAATATAGACGAATGGGCCGGGGAACTGGGGTGCAATGGAGACGGGTGGGCCGGTATAGCAGGTGCAATGGAGACGGGTGGGCCGGTAAAGGAGGTGCAATGAGGACGAGTCGGCCAGTGTTATTGGGTGCAATGAAGACGAGTCGGCCGGTGATATGGGGTGCAATGAAGACGAGCTGGCCGGTGATATGGGGTGCAATGAAGATGAGTGGGCCGGTGATATGGGGTGCAATGAAGACGGGTGGGCCGGCATTATAGGGCGCAATGGAGATGGGTGGGCCGGTGATATAGGGTGCAATGAAGACGAGTGGGCCGGTGATATGGGGTGCAATGAAGATGGGTGGGCCGGCATGATATGGTGCAATGGAGACAGGTGGGCCGGTATTATGGGGTGCAACAACGACCGGTATTTATGTAACCGGTTGCTTGTGGTAACATAGCACTCAATCCGGCGATTCCACCGGTGGTCTGATCATGTAAAATGGTTAAGATTTGACAAAGTTATGAGCCCTACAAGGGAAAGCCATAAATTTAGAGGATATTATGATATATTGTATCTAGACCATTGCAACCGGTATTTTTTGACCGGTATTTACATGACCGGTTGCTTGTGGTAACATAGCACTCAATCCGGCGATTCCACCAGTGGTCTGACCATGTAACATAGTTAAGATTTGACAAAGTTAGGAGCCTTACAAGAGAAAGTCACAAAGTCAGAGGATATATCATATCTAGACCATTGTGACCGGGATTTTTCAACCGGTAGTTATGTGACCAGTTGCTTGTGGTGACATAGCACTCAGTCCGGTGATTCCACCGGTGGCCTGACCATGTAAAATGGTTAAGATTTGACAAAGTTATGAGTCTTACAACAAGAGAAAGTGACAATTTCAGAGGATATATCATGTCTAGACCATTGTGTCCGGTATTTATGTGACCGGTTGTTTATAGTAAAACATAGCACTCAATCTGGTGATTCCACTGGTGGTCTGACCATGTAAAATGGTTAAGATTTGACAAAGTTATGAGCCCTACAAGAGAAAGCCATAAATTTAGAGGATATTATGATGTATTGTATCTAGACCATTGCAACCGGTATTTTTTGACCGGTATTTACGTGACCAGTTGCTTGTGGTAATGTAGCACTCAATCCGGTGATTCCACCGGTGGTCTGACCATGTAAAATGGTTAAGATTTGACAAAGTTATGAGCCTTACAACAAGAGAAAGTGACAATTTCAGAGGATATATATCATGTCTAGACCATTGTGACCGGTATTTATGTGACCGGTTGTTTCTAGTAACAGTACTCAATCCGGTGATTTCACCGGTGGTCTGATCATGTAAAATGGTTAATATTTGACAAAGTTATGAGTGCTACAAGAAAAAGTCACAAGTTCACTGGCAGAGGATATATGATATCTAGACCATTGTGACCGGGATTTTTCAACCGGAAGTTATGTGACCGGTTGCTTGTGGTAACATAGCACTCAATCCGGCGATTTTACCGGTGGTCTGATCATGTAAAATGGTCAAGATTTGACAAAGTCATGAGCCCTACAAGAGAAAGTCATGAATTTAGAGGATATATGATATCTACAGTATTGTGACCGGGATTTTTCAACCGGTAGTTATGTGACCAGTTGCTTGTGGTAGCATAGCACTCAATCCGGTGATTCCACCAGTGGTCTGACCATGTAAAATGGTTGATATTTGACAAAGTTATGAGCCCTACAAGAGAAAGCCATAAATTTAGAGGATATTATGATGTATTGTATCTAGACCATTGCAACCGGTATTTTTTGACCAGTAGTTATGTGACCGGTTGCTTGTGGTAACAACTATATTACTGCAAGCAACTGTTCACAAAAATACCGGTCACAATGGTCTAGATATAACATCCTCTAAATCTGTGGCTTTATCTTGTAAGGCTCATAAGTTTGTCAGATCTTGATGATTTTGCATGGTCAGACCACCGGTGGAATCACCGGATTGAGTGCTATGTTACCACAAGCAACCGGTCACATAACTACTGGTCAAAAAATACCGGTCACAATGGTCTAGATATCACATATGCTCTGACTTTGTGACTTTCTCTTGTAAGGCTCCTAACATTGTCAAATATCAACCATTTTACATGGTCAGACCACTGGTGGAATCACCGGATTGAGTGCTATGCTACCACAAGCAACTGGTCACATAACTACCGGTTGAAAAATCCCGGTCACAATACTGTAGATATCATATATCCTCTAAATTCATGACTTTCTCTTGTAGGGCTCATGACTTTGTCAAATCTTGACCATTTTACATGATCAGACCACCGGTAAAATCGCCGGATTGAGTGCTATGTTACCACAAGCAACCGGTCACATAACTTCCGGTTGAAAAATCCCGGTCACAATGGTCTAGATATCATATATCCTCTGACTTTGTGACTTTTTCTTGTAGCACTCATAACTTTGTCAAATCTTGACCATTTTACATGATCAGACCACCGGTGGAATCACCGGATTGAGTGCTATGTTACCACAAGCAACCGGTCACATAACTTCCGGTTGAAAAATCCCGGTCACAATGGTCTAGATATCATATATCCTCTGCCAGTGAACTTGTGACTTTTTCTTGTAGCACTCATAACTTTGTCAAATATTAACCATTTTACATGATCAGACCACCGGTGAAATCATCGGATTGAGTACTGTTACTAGAAACAACCGGTCACATAAATACCGGTCACAATGGTCTAGACATGATATATATCCTCTGAAATTGTCACTTTCTCTTGTTGTAAGGCTCATAACTTTGTCAAATCTTAACCATTTTACATGGTCAGACCACCGGTGGAATCACCGGATTGAGTGCTACATTACCACAAGCAACTGGTCACGTAAATACCGGTCAAAAAATACCGGTTGCAATGGTCTAGATACAATACATCATAATATCCTCTAAATTTATGGCTTTCTCTTGTAGGGCTCATAACTTTGTCAAATCTTAACCATTTTACATGGTCAGACCACCAGTGGAATCACCAGATTGAGTGCTATGTTTTACTATAAACAACCGGTCACATAAATACCGGACACAATGGTCTAGACATGATATATCCTCTGAAATTGTCACTTTCTCTTGTTGTAAGACTCATAACTTTGTCAAATCTTAACCATTTTACATGGTCAGGCCACCGGTGGAATCACCGGATTGAGTGCTATGTTACCACAAGCAACCGGTCATGTAAATACCGGTCAAAAAATACCGGTTGCAATGGTCTAGATACAATATATCATAATATCCTCTAAATTTATGGCTTTCCCTTGTAGGGCTCATAACTTTGTCAAATCTTAACCATTTTACATGATCAGACCACCGGTGGAATCGCCGGATTGAGTGCTATGTTACCACAAGCAACCGGTTACATAAATACCGGTCGTTGTTGCACCCCATAATACCGGCCCACCTGTCTCCATTGCACCCTATCATGCCGGCCCACCCATCTTCATTGCACCCCATATCACCGGCCCACTCGTCTTCATTGCACCCTATATCACCGGCCCACCCATCTCCATTGCGCCCTATAATGCCGGCCCACCCGTCTTCATTGCACCCCATATCACCGGCCCACTCATCTTCATTGCACCTCATATCACCGGCCAGCTCGTCTTCATTGCACCCCATATCACCAGCCGACTCGTCTTCATTGCACCCAATAACACTGGCCGACTCGTCCTCATTGCACCTCCTTTACCGGCCCACCCGTCTCCATTGCACCTGCTATACCGGCCCACCCGTCTCCATTGCACCTGCTATACCGGCCCACTCGTCTTAATTGCACCTTATTTACTGGCCCACCCATCTCCATTGCACCTGCTATACCGGCCCACCCGTCTCCATTGCACCTGCTATACCAGCCCATTCGTCTCAATTGCACCCTATTCTCCGGCCCCCTCATCTTCATTGCACCTTATGTACTGGCCCACTCATCTCCATTGCACCTCATTTACCGGCCCACTCATCTCCATCACACCCCAGTTCCCCGGCCCACTCGTCTATATTGCACTCCATTCCTCCGGCCCACTCATCTATCACACACTGGATTCACTACTACTATTCATAATTTCCTATATAGTACATTGCTATACTACCATCTATACTATATACACCTGGCCCATCCATTTGCCTTGGACACTCCACCCCCTCGGCCCACTCGTCTAACACGGTACAATTATTGCCATGGGCCGGCACCGGGTGGCCCGTCTCTATTGGTACATTGTCACGCCCGGCTGCCCGTCTGAGACGGGTGAATTCACTGAAGGGGCTCGGGCTTCTTTACTAGACCCGTCGTAGGGTCAGCGACGAAGACCTTAGGTTTATCTGCACGACCATCGACATAACACATCAAACCTCGAGCACCGATTGCCGTCAACGTTCGCTCCTTATAGGTGATCCAATTCGAGCCATCTTCGGCAAGCTTGGGGACGTTGAATAGGGATGAGGTGGTACCAGGGAGCGAGATATCTGTGGCCATGGCAGGGCTCATAACCTGTAGTGAGTTACAGGTACGAGCGGACGGGAGGGACACTAGTTAAAGCAATAATCTCAGTCTGTAGTCAGAACTCTTTATTACAAGTCTTGTACCTAGTTAAAGCAATACTAGAAACTCGTTAACTGATTGTATCGCGTCTGTAAAATAACGGGTACTCACATCTCAGTCTGTAGTCAGAACTGAGATGCTCGTATGGGCTAGCTCGTATCTTTATAGTACATAGGATGGAAACGAAAAATAAATCGATCGAGAAACGGAATATATGACTGGTACGAACCGACGTCAACGTGTCGTTCGTCCATCACTCCTTTTATTGCGCTCGCACTGACATCTCGGATCCTTCGGACAGCTCTACTCATCATTTGGATCCTTCGGAGTCCAACAAAGCGGCCATTGTGGTATTGGACCGTAACATCGGCTGAAAAGAAGTTATAGATAGGTGACCGCCAGGTCTTCCTGAGAGCCTTTGTATAATCGTCTAATTAGATATTTGCAAAATCGATGGAAAAAAAACACACCGAGATCTGCAGCAGGATCAGGATCAGGATCGGATGTACTTGCTGTTGTGTCATTGTCGTCACTGGTTGGGGAATTGGTATTCGATCGTGTGAGATCGATGGTGTCTGTGGATTTCGATTGAGCAGGCTGGGATGCAAATGACTGCTTGACCTTCTTCAAGGGGCGGGCCAGAGCCTTAGTACCCTTCGTGACAGCGTTTTTAAGTGACTTGGCCTTCTCGGAGATGAACGATGAGATAGACTTAGATGATGAGTGTGACTTGGTAGACGAGGCATCAGATGCCTTCTTTGGGAGCTTCAATCTGATTTTCATGAAGAGACGACTCGAAGTGGGTGGACTTAGTACTGTTCTCGAGTTTTTGCCTTGGCTTTATGGTAGTAAATTGAGCTTCTCTGTAGCAAAGTGTCAGCTCGATAAATTGTGTAACAGAATGATTCATGGGGCGCAAAAGACATGATAGAAAACAGTATAGCATTTAGTTGTGATCCTCGAGCTCTCAGAGAAAGGCGCTATGGAGAATCATAGCACGGCGTTCAGAGGCTGTCAAAGTTCCCAATTTGGTAGGTCATACCCGTCCAAACACCGCCAACCCGTGGTAAAGGGTCGCGGTGTGCTCAAGGGTATGACTATCCTACACCGTACCCGTACCCTCCAAACCCGTCAGCATAGAACCGCGGTGTTACCCGTACCCGTGCGTTTCCCTAGTCAATATTGCAGTCTTCATTGGGTTCAATGAGTTGCAGTTCCTACACTTTGCGCATATCATCCAACATCTCCATATTGTGCTCAGTCGTGATCAACTATCCATCATCAGCACCTTCAGGTCTCCAAAGGCATCCTCCTCGATATATATTCATCGAATATCGAATAGTCTCGTTTCCCCGACCAGTTGAAATCTATTAGCTTGAATCCTAAGCCCCCATCCTGCTTGATCATAATACCCGCGTTGCGAATATCTCCATAGACGTAGCCTTCGCTGTGAGGCCAAGAGATGTCTGTCTTGATGTGGTCATAATATGTATAGGGAGCAGGGAAGTTGCTAAGGCGGCAATGTGTGTAGAGGAGGGAAGTCACAGCAGTAATCGTCCCCAATCAGTTCCATAACGACCATGTACCATCCGCCTGCTAGAACTTGGAAGCCCTTCCGACGCAAAGGCTTTGGAAGCACACGGTTCATGTGCGTCCTTCGAGTAGTTACGAACGAACATGATGCAAATCCTCTCGCCATTGGCGAGGAAGAGCGGGGTGATATCTATGGTAGACTCACGTAAAATAATGTATCGACGACATGCCGATGCGTGTATACTAGTAAGGATACGGGAAATCGATGTTTGGAACAGGAGAAGTCGGAGACATGGTAGGGGATTCCTGATAGCATAACTCCAGAGAGTGAACAGCTCTCCTTAAGGCACCAAAGTAACTGTCGCACGCATTGTAGCGTCGTTTGGATGCCAAAAGAGAGGAAGAGCGGTCAAAAGCAGCACCTGTTCAACGCTGTAATCAGTATAGGAAGCTCGCTGTGCGACACAATTAATGGACTTGCCGAAGACAGTAATCAGTAGACATAATTTGAGCCGCTGAAGATAGTCTTACAGCCCGTCGTTTAGTCTGTGCTTCCATGATTGACCACGTTCGACGCCACTGGCGACGCGCAAATGCCGTTCCGTCGGAGCTCAGGGGTGGTTGAACTTTGGGGACTGGGATGGTGGTAAAAGCTGGCGCATGGTTTCTGCTTCAGTCGAGCGACTCGAGTCGGGTAGCACACCGTGCTGAACTGGACGCTTCAAGCGAAAAATATCGATGTTGCTATAAATGGCAAGGCCACAGGAGTCAAACTTAGGACAACTTGACCACCACAACTCGACGATTTCCATCGTGCCCACACTACATAAATCAATTTATAGTCTCGCTAGAATTGAGCCCAGCTCCGAGCGAATGCACATCACTGAGTACAATGCCCGTCACACGGAATGCAACCAAGAAACGTAAATCGGAACCCTCCTCAAGTCAAAACTCCAAGAAGTTCCAGAAGCGCAGCAAGGTGAAACCTGCTGAAGACGTACATGATGAACAAGTAGCTGTATTAGCGGATGGTGCCCACGAGATTTCAAAACTAGCTGATGCACAGACCCCTATACCGCCGGTACCGGTGGCGGCCACGGCAGCGCTTCCTTTGATTCCCTTGACATCTTCATCACCTCCTTCCATGGTACCCAAAACAAAGCCTTTGAAAGGTCGTAAGAGATTCAATGCTGATCTTTGCGAGCTGCACACAACCTGCCCCTCTGACCTTGATAGGGGAATGTGGTCTGCACAAAGTAAGTTCGCCGTGGCGCCTCCGACCATCGCCCCCACTAATCATTCTTAGGTTTTAGAGGAGGTGACGATGAAGGGTCAGTAGAGTTTGATCTAGTAGATTCTAGAGATCAGACAAGGATAGTGGTGCATCTACTGTGTTCCGGTCGGTCATCGACAAGAAGGGCAGTTTCATCAATGCTAATCATTATGTAGACACTTCCGAGTACCCCAACACTCACTCATTCTTCTGTCACTCTCCGGAACCTGGGAGTTATGGAGAGCAGGTCAAGGAAATTTGTGACGGGGTACTGAACCACAATTCCAGTACGATACACGAAGTAGCGAAGCATTTCTTGCTTAATATTTCTGGTGACGATGACGGCGACGATATACATGACGATATCAGCATAGATGAGAGCTTTAGTGCGTTTGTTAGACCAGAAATATCTCGCTCAGCCCTGCGCAGGTGTGCCAATTTCTACTAGATAACTATCACACTTACATCGTCATAGGGACTTCGAAGGCGCACATGCCGCCGGTTATACCCCAGGAGCCATTTGGAGCGGTGGCAGCGAGTTCTACTTGACGATATCTGTGCCTGTGGTGGAGTTGACTGATAAAATTCCCGCTCACGTTCTAATGTCTTGGGATAGCCAATTCCTACTTCCTCGCCAAAATCTCGTACTAGGTTATCTCTGGATTCTGGGGTGTCTATCCACCTCTTCGGAGCGATGGGACACTCACCTCTGCTGCGGTCCATTCTTGCACCTCGTTGAAGTTTTACGTTGGCCTTTCTCGACAGTACAAACCGTCAAGGGAACATGTCACTACTTCTCTCCGCCAATACGGCCTCCAGTTGGACCAGCAGGATAGGTGTCGAAGATGGCATGGTCGAAGACGTCATCGACGTTGACAAGGAACCCGAAACGGGATCCGCCCAGGATGACGGCACCTTTGACAAGCTCAGCTTGAGTAGCTCGCTTGAATCATTACTTGACGAGCACTTCCTTCAAGTCCTCCGGGTTCGAATACAGTTCAAACTTGGATGGGCCTGCGGCTGAAGAACTCCACTGGAGATCGCAGGAAACTTCAGAGATCGCCTGCAGATCTTGTGAAGGAAATGCAGGAGGTGCGTCTTATATCAATATAACTATCATTTATTTACCCTTGTTTGATTGCTAGGAACTTCGTCAAGCTGAGGAGGAGGAGCAACGTCTAGCTGGCTCTCGCTACTTGCCGCATGATCCCTTGGAAAAACAAGATGATCACATCAACTTGCTCGAGACTTCATTTGCGTACCTTCTACGTCGACTCGCGGTCAGTATTGAGATGGTCATCATGACTTGCGCTAATTTATTTTTTATCAACAGCTATGCAGTCGTTATTGTGTCGTCTGTCACAAGAAACTCGATACCGGCTTCGAGGCACTAAAACCTTATGTTTGCAATTCTGATTTGTGTGCGTACCAGTATTATAGCCTCAACTTTGGGCCCTCTCTAGAGGTTAGTGACATTCGCTCCATATCTCATTAGCATCTACTTATCGACCCTTCCAGTATGATATCTGCAAGAATACTGAGATGGTAGACCTACTGGTCTCTCTCGCTTATGTTGCTGCTGCAGAAAAAAATCTTGATGATCCTCTTCCGCGTGGCTTAGCATTGAAGGTTCCCGACCCCGTCCCTGGAAAGCCTATGCGTGACTTCGACACCTTGAATATCGGCGAAATGCGCAAGACAATCACACAACTCATCGACACACTGCCGCCGGTTCGAATATCTCTTATTGTAGTTGGCGCTAGTACTCACATCGATGCAGATTCCGGACATCAAGAAATACCTTGAGAAGAAAGTTACTGTAGGAACCAAGCAAGCCGAAGTTGAAAGACATGGACCCCTAATATCTTGCCTGCCGCATGGTCCATCTTGCGCTGGTACGTTGCATGCGTGTGAGTCATTGATACAAATTATTCAATTCATCCCCACTAGGTGTGTTGCCTCCTGCACAGCACATCTGCAAGAGTTAACTGAAGAGGAGGATCAAGTGCAGAACATAGGTATGCACAGCTCGCTCTCTTCCCGTTCATCTGTCTAATCGGTGACGGTATAGGCCCCCAGTGGCGACAGTTCCGCTTCATGGTCGGCGCCCCTGATAAAGAGGCGAAGTTTAAACATGCCTTGGAGCAAGAAACACATGGGGATTCCAATGCAAAGAAGTACCCCACTCTCTTTGTATGTCTCTTGGTACCTTCGTCAGTTGAAAAGTTTTTGATGCAACTGTAATAGGCTTTCCACGGGTCCCCTCTCCAGAACTGGCATTCGGTAAGCCACTTGAGGAATCTTCAAACTATATCACTGAAACGTTTGACAGATCATACGCCACGGACTGTGGTATAAGACAATTGCACACGGCCGGGCATATGGAGATGGCAAGTAGACTGATTTCATAACCGTGAATACTCATTTTATTCCGTTCAGGTGTCTACTTCGCCAAGGACGGCTCGACTTCGATGGGCGGCTATTCCCCGGGCAGCTCACAACATTGGAATAATAGTGCGATCATCCCTTCGGCCTGCGTCGCTCTCGCCGAGATTATTAATCTCCCGACAAAGTTTACCTCACACGACCCGTATTACGTGGTCAAGCAAACTGACTGGATTATGTGGTAAGCATGATACTTCAGCTTCATCGTAAAGAGCTGACAGTATTGCTTGTAGTCGATACTTGCTAGTCAACACCTTCGAAACCAAGGACCACTTCTCTAATCAATATGGATTTCATACCATCTCCTCCCCCATCGCGTCCACAAAGCGAAAGGTTCCAAATGTTCCTTTTATAAAACACGATCCAAGTCGGCGTCCCTTCCTCTCAGGTACCCAGGTCGAGATCCCACAGCCTTCTTACAAACTCGAGAAACTTCTCGTACTGTGCCAGAATGCATACGTCCCACCTGACCTCGACGAGGACGACATAGCTGTGTTTAACGCACCCGATGAACTAGAGGTAGCGAAGTCGCAGACCACCGCACCGCCCGCCAATGGAAAGAAGCCACAGCAGGATTGGGTACACGACGCGAAATGGGTGGAGAAGAACATGGATCTTCTGTTACCTCCGCCTTCGGATTCGACCCCGGTAGCGACGATGGCATTGCAGAAAGAATTCAGAGCAGTGATGAAAGAACAGGCGGGCGCGGACGCACTTGCTACCTTGGGATGGTACATGCCACCAGAGTTCAACGGAGAGAACTTGTTCCAGTGGGTCGTGGAGATGTATTCGTTTGATCCTGCTCTGCCTATTGCGAAGGATATGAAGTCAAAGTGAGTTTCAGCTGTGCGTTTACTTATGATTTAATTTATGCTGATGGATCATTCGTCTTTTATAAGGGGTGTGAATTCTCTTGTGTTCGAGATACGCTTCCCACCCATGTTCCCTCATTCTCCTCCGTTCTTTAGACTGGTGATGCCTCGGTTTCTTCCTTTCATGCAGGTATGAGGTGAAATGATTCAAATGCTAGGTGTAGCTGACTTTGGTATTTAGGGCGGAGGGGGTCATGTCACTGCTGGTGAGTATATGGCTAAAGATGTATTGTTGCACAGTGGTTGATTGATACATGTAGGGGGTTCTATCTGCATGGATCTTCTAACTTCAGCTGGTGAGTTGCGAGTCTCACTTCGGTCTTGATAGCATGTACTGATGTGTATTCAGGATGGCTTCCAAGTTATAAGTCCGTATCTCGCGAAATGTCATTCACCTTGTTCTGACACTTTCATAGCATCGCATCCGTGCTCCTACAAATCAGGCTCGCCATCTCGAGCACCGACCCCAAACCTGCGCGACTAGCCCACAATTGGGATCAGTATGTTTTCTCGTCTGATAGACAGGGGCATCCGAGTTCTGACTTTTTAAAGACCGTATTATCCAGAGGAAGCGTTGCAGGGATATACAAGAGCGGCTGCTATTCACGGTTGGAAGGTACGTTCGTTTTTTGTTCTGTTTGATGATTTTTGACGCTGGTGTGTTCAGGTCACAAATCCGGGGGAAATGGAAAGACTTGTCCGGGGTTGAGTGAAGTGAGCGCACATCTCGTGGTGACCTGGGGTCCCTTTCAAAGATTTTGGTGGATTTGAATCTTGAATGTTGCTTCGCCCTGTTTTTGTCTGAGGAATGGAAGTACGCATATTCCCTGACTCGGTTCAGCTGTGTTCGCCACGAATATTGTCAACCCTCACCAACTGTCGTCTTTTGGTCGTCTTATCCTCAATCGGATCAACGAAGGTACTCCACTGTGTATGGAATGTGAATCCGAACGCAGGTGATTGCATACACGAATCATATCAAATCCAAGAAACAAAACCCCATTACAAACGTCGATGTATTATTACTGGTAGTCAGCTATATTGACATGTTCCAAGCGTACGGCAAATGAGCGTCGAGATGGTCAAGCATGTTCGAGCTTTGGCTTAACCGAAGGTCTTTGTTTCCCGTCAGGCTCCTCTCCGTCCTCCTGCTCTTCGACTTTGCGTTTCATTGCACCTGCGATGGATGAACCACTGGGTTGAGATTGGACGAGAATATCTTTCTCCTTCATCGTCCTCTCCACTTCCTTAGTTTCAATGTTCATGCCCAGCCTACTCCTTTCTGCCTCACTCAACCCTTCGCGACGACCCTCGTCCACTTGCATTTTCCCGATATAGGTCAAGTATTGGGGGCAGCAACCTGACCAACCCGCTTCATAAACGAACTCTATGAACGGATGACCATTATCGTCCTGAACTTCGAGGGCAGTAATTTCATGCATGCCAGTATCCGAATCGTCGGCATCCGATTCTTCGTCGAAGTCTTCGTATAGCGTTGACTTGAGAAGAGCCCAAGAGTTCGGAATTTCAACGCTATTCTTGTCCTTTGTGATATGGTGCCTTATGGAGAGCCCCTTGAAGTGGCCAAAAATACAGCCGAAGGACCCAGAGCCATGGATGTTATCAAGAGCGCCCAGCTTAGAGTCCCCTTCACAAGTCAGCGTGAGCCAGCCGTCATATTTGTCGGGGTTCAACTCCTCGTAGAGCTGATCGCCTTCCCAGACAAAGTAATATTTGCCGAGAAGGGTCTTGGCAGATATGGGATGCAAGGCTGTTTGCTATGTAGATTTGAAGTGATGTCATAAATTTTCTAGACGTTGAAGTTGGTTGTGATGAGACTCACCGCACCATCATATACGCGTCCTTCTTTGGATGACCAGAATTTGGGTCGTTCAATGTCAATATCCCAGTGGCCGTTCATGGTCGTAATGTGAGCAACGCACGAAGGTGACTGCGAAGGGCAAACGAGAACGAGAGACTAGGTAATAGGAGTCAGTAAAGATCGAGTAAAGCAACGAGTGTAAGTATCTCACTTCAGCTTAGTGAAAAAAGACTAAGGTCGAACGACGCGAGTACCGTTTACTATATAGCAGCGCTGTTGCAAGCGGTGATGTAAAAGTGGCCGAATATGCAATTGTACGTGTGCGTCGGATCTCCTATAGGAACTCAACTTAGCAAGACTTACGTCGAAACATCCAATACCAAAAATCTTGGACTCCCCAAGTGCTTACACGTATCATGTCTGTGCACCTTGAGGAACTGTTGTTGTCGTCTAACGCTTTCAGGAGCAGAGACAGTCGGAAAAGCTTGTAGCTCACTAGTACGTGCAGCGCCGCTGTCCAACCAGAAATATCACTTGAACAGTCACGTTACCACTGACCGTCTTGTTGGTTCGCAGATCTATGTGGATCAGCCAGCTGCTTGGTGTCAAACATCGACGCTCGTTTAAATTTTTACTATACAGTGCTATATCTTTGAATCATGCCGGTGATCTTGCCAGGACTCGGACATTATCATGGTATCGAAAACGCCTGATTAAATCGACAGAATATACCTTCAGTCTTCTAGCGGACTCATACACCTGAATGACTGTGATATTCGTTACCGTAGATGATACTCGCTGGCCTCAATCTAGCAAGTTTCATCACAGGGATCTTAGATGGAATCTAGGATACATAGTAGGCATGATTCCACCTACATTGCCTTCGTTGTGATAGGATCCATCGCAGACACGTCTGCCGCAGCCTTGGATTGGGAATTATCCCTATGATACTATGCTCACATCATCGTCATCCGCTGCTTCTCGAACCATTCCCAAAAAGCCGGAGATAACTTCCCTTTGTTTGTCGTCTTTATCCTCAACCAGATCAACACAGGTACTACGCTGTGCATCGATGTTATAGATATTTGCAGCCGAAGGGGCGTCGAGATGGTTAAGCATGTTCGAGCTTCAGCTTAACCGAAGGTTTTTGTTTTCCGTCAGGCCCCTCCCCGTCCTCATCGTGACCTTCGGCTTTGCGTAACGTGCGTTTTATTGCGCCTGCGATGGATGAACCACTGGGTTGAGATTGGACAGCCAGCTTCATGTCCATGCCCAGCCTACTCCTTTCTGTGCCACTCAAGCCTTCGCGACGACCCTCGTCCACCTGCTTTTTCCCAATATAGACCAAATACAGGGGGGGGCAACCCGAGCAACCCGCTTCATAAACGAACTTTACGAACGGATGACCATTATCGTCCTGAACTTCGAGGGCATTAATCTCATGCATGCCATCGTCCGAATCGTCTTCTTGAACTTTTCGCAGCCTGAGTCGTCGTCTAGCGTCGACTTGAGAAGAGCCCAAAAGCTCAGGATTACAGCGCTATCCTTATCCTCTGGATCACGATGCCTTACGGAGAGCCCCTCGAAGGTGCCAGTAACACAACCGAAGGACGCAGAGCCATGGATATTTTTAAGAATGTCCCTTCACAAGTCAGCGAGAGCCAGCCGTCATATTCGACAGGGTCAAACCCTCAGAGAACATAATGTACTCCCAGACAAGTAATATTTCCCGCACAAGCTTTTTGCAGATACGGGATGCAAGGCTGTTTGCTGGGTCCGAAGTGATGTCGTAAATTTTCTAGACCTTGAAGTTAGGTGTGATGGGACTTACTGCACGCATCTATTATGCGTCCTTCCTCGGATGACCAGAATTTGGGTTGTTCAATGCCAGTGTATGACACGGTCACAATGTGAGCAACGAATGGAGGCGACTGCGAATGACAAACGAGAGACTCAGTCTTAGTGGGAAAAGACTGAGGTCAACGACCCGAGTACCGTTGACTGTATACTAGTGCTGCAAGCGGTGATGTAAAAAGTAATGCAAATTGGGATCCTAGTGATTAATACATAGTCAAACCGAGTACCCGATACCAAAAATCTTGAATATCGATTTCCCCAAGTGCTCACAGGTATCATGCCCAGTGCACTTTGAATCATGGGTGATCTTATCAGAACGTTGTATCGGAAGTCGTGCGTTTGATTAAATCGACCGAATACGCTCAATCTCATGATAGGATGCACCTGAATGACTGTGATAGTCGTTTGCGATATCTCGCTGGCGGACGTTAATCTGGAGTTTTACTACAGGGATCGTGGATGGAATCTGGGACGCATAAGCATGGTACTTCCTACATCGCCTTTGTTATGATAAGATGGATCGCAGACACGTAGCAGTATTCTGGACTGCAGCCTCTGATTGCGAATTATCCCATGCTCTCATCATCGCCATCCACTTCTCGAACCATTCCCAGAAAGGAGCTGATACCTTCCCTCTGTTCCCGTACATTTCCTTCCAAAGATCATCCAAAAAGCCCTGCAGTTTCGAAATAATCATCATGAAGGCGGCGCGCGGTTCTCGTTGTTTCCGTTTCTCGTCAAATAACAATTGTTCAACTGTTGAGCGAAGAGTGCCGAGGGACCTTTCCACTGCACTGCTGGGCATTAGGACGATCATCAACATTTTATAGGGAGAGTACGTACTTTGGGTTGCTTGTTTGCAAAACTCGTAATGCGTCACTGATCATCTTGATGTCTTCGACGAGAACATTGTATGTGTGG